>NC_045985.1:2169885-2475821 GCF_010909765.2 Amblyraja radiata | reverse complement strand
CTGTAGGTCACTGTATCTCAGCCGCTGTAGGTCACTGTATCTATCTCAGCCGCTGTAGGTCACTGTATCTATCTCAGCCGCTGTAGGTCACTGTATCTATCTCAGCCGCTGTAGGTCACTGTATCTATCTCAGCCGCTGTAGGTCACTGTATCTATCTCAGCCGCTGTAGGTCACTGTATCTAGAACCAGGGTGTCCTGTTGATTGGTTGTCATGTCAACCCCGTCCACGGAACGAGCATATGATGTTATAGCCGACGTCAGGAGCTTCAGTATTTTTCGCAATTTGAGTTCTTGGGTTCGGATACCCTGCCCAATGTACCCCCAGATTTGACTGTTGACGGCTGGTACATTGAGCGAAATGTAATTTTCGGGAGGCGTGTAAAGTTCCAACGCCTCACTGACTACCTGTTCTTGGAGTGGTTTAAAGGACAGGTAGTCAATACTGGCCGCCAGTTCCAACGCCTCACTGACTACCTGTTCTTCAGCCAGTGACCCCTGTTCTTCACCAGCCCAGTCCTGGTCGCCAACGCTCCCCTCTGCTGAGGGTGATGCGATGGCCAGCAATAAAGATGTCTGAATACATCAGCCAGGCTTTTCCACATCAGCTGACACTAATGCAAGAATAAGCACAATTCACAACATATCTATACTCTAGCAAAAGTAATCATTCAGTTCAGCCATAAAACAGAAAAGATTTGTTTCAGAACCTCTGGGTTAGAAGAAAGTGAACAAGGAAGTGTCATTAAACCATGTTTTTGTATTCTAGCCCTCATGAAATAAATGCTAGCAATGCATTCGCCTTCATTTCTACTGATTCAACTTGCAAGTTAACTCTCTGGGAATCCTGCACCAGCATTCCAGAGTTCCTTTGCACCTCCGATTTCTGGATTCTCTCCCCATTATGAAAATAGTCTACGCCTTTATTCTGCCTACCAAAATGCATGACTCCACACTTTGCTACACTATAATCCATCTTGCCACTTCTCTGCCAACTCTCCCACCTGTCCAAGTCCCTTTGCAGAGTCCCTGCACTCCACTGTTCAGTGCTCCAGCACCACCCAGATTTTTGATTCCTACTGAAATTTTTGTTTTAAACTTTGTGAATTTGAGAGACCAGTGACATTTCGTAGTTGGGATGGTATGAAGCCAGAAGAAACATCAAAGGCTTTTGACGATCACCTGTGATACTATGTGGCCTTGGTGGTATGTGTGTGTTGGTCTTGTGACGACCTGCACAGGCTGACAAACGTCAAGTGGAACAGGGCTCAGCCACAAAGTATCAGAGTCACAGCCAGACGTCCGTCCATCCCAAGATTGACAACAGCAACTCACTGAAGCTTCAATAGCATCACCGTAAAGTACAAGGGCAGAAGGTTCATTCATGCCCTCAAGTCAAATGCTACTGATTTGGAAATCTTACCTGGTTTGGATTTTCGGCAGCTTAAAGCCCTGTACGGGGAGCCTCCCATTGGCCAGCTTGCGAGCCACCACTACCTCCTTTACCTCTCCCCAAGGTTTTAACTTTCCTATAAAACAAAATGAGTACTTTAATAAGGAGGCATAATTAGTCAATGTGAAGGTTATCAAATGCAGCTATAGTCAAAATTAAACACATTCATTATGAATACCAGGTACTAACAGATTACTGTCATATGATTTTTAATACGTCCTTAACAGAAACAAAAAGGTTTTAAGGAGACTTGATGCTCATAATTATAAGTGTTCAGATCAAGATAAACTTATCATTGGTAAATGTGTCAACACGAGCCTATAAATTTAAATGAATCTACTAACAAGTGGAATTCAGGAACGTTGCCAAACAATTTGAGGCCAACCTGCCCAAATAACCATGGTAAAGCAATACCCAACATGTTTCCAAATCATTTGCAGATAATATCGCGACGTTCAAGAAACATTTAGACAGGCACATGGCATACGCAGGCAGGTAGCATATTTTATTTAGTGCGGGCATGTTGGGCCAAGGGGAGTTTCCATACTGTACGACCATGACCACATTGACCTCAGTGATCAGTGCTATTCAATCCTTTCCAATTCAATTCAATTCAACTTTAATGTCATTGCACAAATACAAGTATGGGTACAACAAAATGCAGTTTAACGTCAGTCCGTAGTAATAGTGCAATATAGAAATAAAAATACAGAATAAGCAAACAATGTGGACGGAGAGACTGGAGAAATCTATCGGCGGGACTCCGAGTTCAGCAATGTGATAGTGTTGTTGTAGAAACTGTTCCTCATCCTACTAGTACGAGACCTGAGGCTCGTGTACCGCTTCCCTGATGGGAGGAGGGCAAACAGTCCATGGTTTGGGTGGGAGGGGTCTTTGATGATCTTCCCGGCCCGTCTCAGACACCGTTTTTGGTGGAGGGCATCCATGGCAGGGAGCGGGGCACCGATGATGTACTGAGCGGTTTTCACCACCCGTTGTAGTGCCTTCCTGTCCGCTACGGTGCAACTGCTGTACCATACCGTGAAGCAGGTGGTCAGGATGCTTTCGATGGTACAGCGGTAAAAGTTGGTCAGGATCTGGGGGGACAGGTGAGCTTTCTTGAGCCTCCTCAGGAAGTAAAGGCGCTTCTGCGCCTTTTTGATCAGCTTGGAGGTGTTGAGGGACCAGGACAGATCCTCCAAGATGAGTACCCCGAGGAATTTGTAGTTGGAGGCGCGCTCCACCTCAGTCCCGTTTATATGGATGGGGGTATGTCTGCCCCCTCTGTTCTTCCTGAAGTCAACAATAATTTCCTTCGTCTTCTTGGGGTTGAGGATGAGGTTATTGTTGGCACACCAGGTTGTCAGGTGCTGGACCTCCTCCCTGTAGGCTGACTCGTCGTTGTCACTGATCAGTCCCACCACCGTGGTGTCGTCGGCAAATTTAATGATGGCGTTGGAGCCATTCTTAGGGATGCAGTCATGGGTGAAGAGGGAGTAGAGGAGAGGGCTGAGCACACAGCCCTGTGGCACGCCGGTGTTCAGTGTTAAAGTGGAGGAGGTGAGGTTGTTGACCCTAACAGACTGTGGTCTGTTGGTGAGGAAATCCAGTGTCCAATTGCAGAGGGAGGTGGAGATGCCAAGTCCGCTGACTTTGGTGATCAAGCTGGCGGGGATGACAGTGTTAAAGGCAGAGCTGAAATCAATGAACAGCATCCTGATGTAGGTGTTATTGCTGTCCAGGTGGGTCAGGGCAGTGTGTAGGGCTGCCGATATGGCGTCCTCTGTAGACCTGTTGGTCCGGTAGGCAAACTGATGGGGTTCCAGTGTGGGGGGGAGGCTGGCTTTGAGGTGAACCAAGATCAGCCGCTCAAAGCACTTTGCAATGACAGGGGTGAGTGCCACTGGGCGGAAAACGTTGAGACTCCCTGTAGCCGATTGGGCACTGGCACAATGCCAAAGATTCAAATTGAACATTAACGGTCAGATGCACTTTTCCTGCAAGTTGTAAGCAGAACTATACAACCTCCCATAAAATAAATTTCAGGTAAACCGACCTAGATGGGGTCCCATTCATAACCCTGATGGTTTAAACAGGTTCTCTCTCAAATTTCAAAAGTGCCAAATCCCACAAAAAGTGGTTCTACATTCATTAGACGAGAAATGAATCAAATTAAGAACAGGGAGGAGATGTCTGGAGAGAGGTGGCACCAAAATCCTTCTCCACTTAAGGAATCACAAGAAGGCACTCCCTTTACTACAGGAAGTCTGCAGACGACCCTTACAAAGGCAACCGTCACTGCTCTTCAAAAGGCTCTGCTGGCCCTCGGTCCCCTCCGGGATGATGCCAACCCACAAAATCAAACCCACCCACCCCCCCACCAAAAGTAACAATGATAATAATAATAATAATATCTTTTATTGTCATTGCACGTCAGTGCAACGAGATTTAGTATGCAGCTCCAACCGATGAAAAAGAAAAGTAAAATAAATAAATAAGCTGTGTGTCGTGACCATCCGAGGGAGACAGTCCAGGGGGGGGGGGGGGGGGGGCACACAGCAGGGCCGGTTCAGAGCCGCTATAGCTCTTGGAATAAAGCTGTTTCTGAGTCTGGAGGTTCGGGCGGAGAAGGCCTTGTAACGTCTGCCGGAGGGAAGTAGTTCGAACAGACCGTTAAGGGGTGTGATGAGTCTTTATGGATGCTGACGGCCTTCCTGAGGCACCGTGTGTGGTAGATGCCCTCCAAGGCTGGTAGCTCTGTCCCAATGATCCTCTGCGCTCTGTGGACTACGCGCTGAAGAGCTCTCCTCTCCGCCTCCGTGCAGCTGAGATACCACACAGAGATGCCATACGTTAATATGCTCTCTGTGGTGCATCAGTAAAACGTTGTCAGCAGCTGTTGGGGCAGACCAGTCTTTTTTAATGTCCTCAGGAAGAACAGTCGTTGCTGTGCCTTCTTGACCAGCGCAGCGGTGTTGGTGGACCATGTGAGGTCCTCTGAAATGTGAGTGCCCAGAAACTTAAAGCTGGACACTCTCTCCACACTTTCCCCGTAAATGGAGATTGGGGCGTATTCTCCATTGTGGGACCTCCTGAAGTCAATAATCAGCTCCAAGATGGCGCCGCTCAATGGCGACTCGGTTTTGCTCTCCCTATTTGTTTGTTTAGTGTTGTTTTGTTTGCTTGCGGAGCCCAGCTATGGCTTACTTCAGCACGATAAGACTGAACTACTTCACATTCGAGACAACATGCCCGCTTTTGTACCTGAACTTCCACCGGACTTTTATCAAGTCGGCGGCGAGTGGTTGAAACACCGTGGGCAGCCGAGGAAACGGGGCAGGAGAGGGGGTGGACTCGTTCGGCTGAGGCGTCGCATCCACCGCCCAGCTTTACCAGGCTTGATCCTATCCAACGTCCGCTCGCTGGCGAACAAGAAAGACGAGCTTTCCATGCTCATTCGCTCACAAAGGGACTTTAGAGACGCCGCTGCTGTGTGCCTCACTGAAACCTGGCTGGATGAGAATATGTCGGACTCCACGCTACAACAAGCAGGCTTCTCTCTCCACCGTGCCGACAGAACCAGGGACTCACTCAAACAACGCGGGGGTGGTGTTTGCTGCTACATCAACAGGAATTGGTGTACTGACTCCAAAACCATGTCACAAACCTGCTCGCCGGATTTAGAGCTTCTCACGGTGATGTGTAAGCCCTTCTATCTACCGAGGGAGTTTTCCTCCATCATCCTGGCTGCTGTCTACATACCACCGAGTGCCTCAGCTCCGTCCGCGTCGCAGCAACTGGCCGATCACATCATGGAGGTGGAGAATTCCAATCCAGACGCGGTTGTGCTGGCGTTAGGAGACTTTAATCACGTCTCCCTAAAGAAGGCTCTCCCGAGATACAAGCCTCAGATCCACATTGTCACCAGGCTGGATAATACACTGGACCAATGCTATTCCTCCATCCCCGAGGCATATCATGCTGTGGCTAGAGCCCCTATCGGTGAGTCTGACCACAACACCATTCTCCTGATTCCTAAGTATCGTCAAAAACTTAAGGTGGAAAAACCAACTGTCAAACTTTTTAGGAAGTGGTCCTCACAAGCCATAGAAACTTTACAGGACTGTTTTGACTCCACTGAATGGAGCACCTTCTGGGCTGATGGCCAGTACGATATTAACACCTACACTGACACTGTTACATCGTATATTCATTTCTGTGAGAGTGTATGCATTCCAACTAAAACTGTGACTGTTTATAATAACAACAAGCCCTGGTTTAATAATGATGTGAGGTTACTATGTAGGAAGAAGCATGATGCATTTAAACATGGAGACATGGTTCAATACAAACTGCTGAAATATGAATTTCAGCGAGCTGTGATCAAAGCTAAAGCTTCCTACAGAGTAAAGCTAGAAAACAAATTACAAGCTAATGACATCAAAGGGGTGTGGCAAGGTCTGCAGGCTATCACAGACTATAAAACCAAGCACCATGTTCTAGACAGCGACCCCTCCCTCCCTGGGAGGCTCAATGACTTTTACTGTCGTTTTGACAAGGGCAACCATCAGTCCCCCTCTTTAACCACAGAGCTGGGCGACACTACTCCTACTGTCTCAGAACATGACGTCAGAACCCTGCTCCGCCAGCTTAACACCAGGAAGGCAGCAGGGCCTGACGGTATGGCGCCTGCTACATTAAGACACTGCTCTAATGAACTGACACCCGTCCTCACCTCCATTTTCAACTGGTCACTTCAACTCTCAATTGTGCCTGCTTGTTTCAAGTCAGCTGTGATCGTACCAGTCCCCAAGAAAAATAACATCACTTGTCTTAACGACTATAGGCCTGTTGCCTTAACTTCAGTCATCATGAAGGTTCTTGAGAGACTGGTATGCAAACATCTTTCCAGCATTACACTTGATCCCTATCAATTCGCCTACAGAGCCAACAGAAGTGTAGATGATGCAGTGTCCCTCTGTGTGCACTCCATCCTCCAACACCTGGAATCCAGATCCACATATGCTCGCATTCTTTTTGTGGATTTTAGCTCCGCATTCAATACCATCGTTCCTGTAAAGTTGATACACACTTTACAGGAACTGGGGGTCAACTCATCTCTATGTAAATGGATCTATAGCTTTCTATGTGACAGAAAACAGGTGGTAAAAATTGGTAACCATGTCTCACTGGCTAGGTTCCTGAACATCGGCGCCCCCCAGGGTTGCGTTTTATCACCTCTTCTGTACTCTGTATACACACATTTTTGCTGTTCACACTCTGACTCTGTCTTGTTATTTATGTTTGCAGATGACACATCTGTGGCAGGTCTTATTACCAATAACATCGAAACCGTTTACCGTAGTGAAGTAGAGGAGCTAGTAAGGTGGTGTGAGAACAACAACCTCATACTTAACATCTCAAAAACTAAGGAGCTGGTTGTTGATTTCAGAAAGAAGGCCACCCCCCTCCTCCCTCTCTTCATCAATGGAGAGGTGGTTGAGAGGGTCACCTCCTTTAAGTTCCTCGGGACCACCATACATCAATCCCTATCATGGGAGCTCAACACCAGTCTCATAATCAGTAAGTGCCACCAGCGACTCTACTTCCTGCGGCAGCTCAAAAAATTCAGGGTCAGTCGACCAGCCATGACCCACTTCTATAGGTCTACCATAGAAAGCATACTCACATTCTCCATGCTTGTCTGGTATGGTCACACAACCTCGCAGGATAAGATTCGGCTGGAGAGAATAGTGCGCCGAGCTTCTAAGATCATCGGTTGCAGCAGACTTCCCTCAGTGACATCACTTCACTCAACAAGACTCACCAGAAAGGCCAAAAAAATCATAGCAGACCACTTTCACCCGGTACATTACCTCTTTAATCTCCTCCCATCAGGAAGGAGATATAGAAGCATTAAAAGTAAAACATCTCGCTTCAGAGACAGCACCTACCTCCAAGCCATCAGATATTTGAATTTGCACTAATCACTTTGCACTTTCTTTTGCCCTTGCACTTACGCTTAACATGACGCTGCTGGGTACTGTCCTTCCTGTATATATTGTCCTTCATACGGTATTGTCTGTATTATTTATTGTGGTGTATGTGGTGGTTGTATTGTACTGTATTGTATCTGTCTGAGAGCGAACCAAGACACATTCCTATCAACTTGTTGACATGGCAATAAACTTTTTGAATTGAATTGAATTGAATTGAATTGAATTGGTCTTGGAGGTGTTTAGTGACAAGTTGTTATGTGCGCACCAGCCCGCCAGGTTCTGCACCTCCGCCCTGTATTTTGTTTCATCACCGTTGGTGATCAGCCCAATCACTGTTGTGTCGTCTGCAAACTTCACGATGGTGTTGGTGTCGAATGCAGGAACACAGTCGTGAGTGAAGAGGGAGTAGAGCATGGGGCTTAGTACACAGCCCTGTGGTGTGCCGGTGCTCAGGGAGATAGTGGAGGACAGGTGCGGGCCCAGTCTCACTACCTGCGGTCGCTCCGTCAGAAAGTTCAGGATCGAATCGCATATCGGCGAGCTGAGGCCTAGCTGGTGGAGTTTGGTGGTGAGCTTGGTGGGGATGACCGTATTGAATGTAGAGTTATAGTCAACGAAGAGCATCCTCACGTACGTGCCCTGTCTGTCCAGGTGAGTCAGGACAGTGTGAAGAGCCAGAGAGATGGCATCCTCTGTTGATCTATTTGCCATGTATGCAAATTGATGAGAGTCCAGTGAGGCAGTGATGCTGTATTTGATATGGGAGAGGACCAGCCTTTCGAAGCACTTCATTGGGATTGGAGTTAGGGCAACCGGGCGGTAGTCGTTGAGGTTGGTGACTTTGGACTTTTTCGGCACCGGCACTATGGTGGCTGTTTTCAGGCACTTGGGGACCGTTGTCAGAGATAGAGACAGATTAAAGATTCTCGTGAATACCTCCGCCAGCTGTACAGCACAGTCCTTTAGTACCCTTCCCTGGACTCCATCCGGGCCTGCAGCCTTGCGTGGATTGATCCTACACAGAGCGCACTGTACCTCCTGAGTGCTCAGTGTTAAGGCCTGTCCCTCCGCCATGGCCGGGGTTATTCCACTCCTGGTGGTGTTGCCAGTTTCGAACCGGGCAAAGAAGGTGTTCAGTTCGTTGGCCGGTGTGATATCACCGTGGGGGCAGGCGGGGCTGCTCTTGTAGTCAGTGATGTCCCTGACACCCTGCCACATGCTTCTGGTGTCCGCGGTATTGAAGTGTTCTTCTACCCTTTGCCTGTGGATGTCTTTGGCCTTTTTTATGCCTTTGTTCAGGTTCGACCTGGCCGCACTGTAGGCAGAGGTGTCCCTGGATTTAAAGGCATTGTTGCATTTAGCAGATCCTGAACCTCCTTGTTCATCCAGGGTTTCCGGTTTGGGAACATCTTTATTTGCTTGTCCACTGTGACAGTCTCCACACAGCAGTTGATGTAGGAGAGCACAGTGGATGTGTACTCCTCCAAGTCTACCTCTGTACCACTGGTAGCCTGTTGTTCAAACAGGTCCCAGTCGGTGCGATCAAAGCAGTCCTGGAGTTGTAGAGTGGCGTCCTCGGGCCATATTTTGACCGTCCTTATTGCAGGTTTGGTCTTGCGGATGAGGGGTTTGTATGCAGGCAGTAGAAACAGTGAGAGGTGATCGGATTGCCCCAGGGATGGGCAGGGGAGAGCTCTGTAAGCGTCCTTGATGTTGGTGTACACTTTATCCAGTGTGTTTGAGCCCCTGGTAGGGCACTGCACATGCTGGTGGAATTTGCGGAGTGTGGCACGTAGGTCGACCTGGTTAAAGTCCCCTGCAACAATGAAGGCACCGTCGGGGTGAGCATCCTGCTGCTTACTGATGGCCGAGTGCAGCTGTGCTAGTGCTAGGTTAGCATTAGCCTGTGGTGGGATGTATATGGCCATGATGATAACCACAGTAAACTCCCGAGGCAGGTAAAACGGCCTACATTTAAGCAGTAGGTATTCCAGGTCTGGGGAACAGTAGCTCTCTACTGCAGTGTGGTTGGTGCACCAGTCATTGTTGATGTAGATACAGAGCCCACCACCCTTGCTCTTGTCCTTTGTTCTATCAGCACGATGCAGTGACCGGTTGGTCAGGTCCACAGCCCCATCGGGAACCAGCGCGCTGAGCCAGGTCTCTGTGAAGATCAGCACACAGCAGTCTTTCAGGGATCGCTGGGTGATGATCCAGAGCCTTACCTCATCCAGCTTGTTGGTGAGTGACCGGACATTCGCGAGAAAGACGCTTGGGAGCGATGATCTTTGTGGAGCCCTCCGTAGCCTGTCCTGCACCCCCGCTCGCTTTCCACGTTTCTGCTTTCGCTCCCGGCGCTTGCTCCGTCTCCTACCCTCCGGAGTGGTGATCCAGGGGGCTGTTCTGCCCAGCTCCATCGGGATTTTGGTAAGGGTACTGTAGTACTCACACGCCAGTTTCTCGCAGCCACGTCCGATATTGAGCAGTTCCGTGCGGCTCCATGTGCGACCCCTCGGGATTGCGATGCGGGTCCTGGATTTCCTCGTCCTGGAGGTGAGTTTCTTCCTATGGTTTCTGTGGTTACTGGGGTTTCTAAGGGTTCTAGGGGTTCTGAGGTCTTTAATTACCTTACTTTCACAGCCGCGTTCGGTGCCGGGCTGCTCCGAGTTAACTCGGACTTGGGAGCGCAAAGCCGCTGCGTCTGAACGCGCCGCCATATTTGTTTTTGTCTAGAGGCGCGGCCAATGGGCGGCAGTAATGGGGCGGGACGTCCGGGTGGGGGCGGGGCTTGTTGAGTCAAGGCAGCTGCGGGCCCGGGCGGGGAGATACTGTAGCACTTTGTGTCATGGAGTTTCCCCCCCTGCACGTGATCCTGCCCCGCCCCGCTGTTACTTTGTGTCCTGGAGTTTCCCCCCCTGCACGTGATCCTGCCCCGCCCCGCTGTTACTTTGTGTCCTGGAGTTTCCCCCCCTGCACGTGATCCCGCCCCGCCCCGCTGGCGATCGGCCGTCACGTGATGGGGGCTGCTCGACGCGCTGCAGCCAATGGGCGTCGTGCCGGCGAGAATTCAAATGGGCGCGGTTTGGCGCCAACGACCCTATAAAGATGGCGGGTTGGCGGGAAGGTGAAGAGGAGATAATGGAATTGTGCGGATCGATGCTTGAGCTGCTAAAGTACACCGAACTACAGCAGCTCGCCAAGAAGTACGGCATCAGAGCCAACTTAAAGGTGAACGCCACTTACTTACTGTCGTTGCTTGTACTGGGAAGGAACTGTGCAGATGCTGGTTTAGTGTAGAAGTAGTGTAGTGTCTTGCAGTGCTTTTAGAATTTATTTTGACCCAGAGTTAATAAATATATTTCCACGACAGACCAATGTGAGAGCCGTGCAAAACGGGAAGCCGGGAATCATCAAAACTCCGGAACGTGCTGGTAACAAGGGTAATGTGTTTTTTTTAATTGCATGTAACATCTCAGCAGTGTTAAATATCTCAGCACTTGCTATTTAAGACTTATTAACGACAAGTTGGGTTCCCATATCACTCCCTTTTGGGCATCTTGAAAAGGGAAATGAGCTGTTGGACCTGCCTTTACTTGCGACAGTAATTTCAGCGGAGAGGGTAGACTGGAGGGGGAGGATATTCAGCTGCAGCAGATAGTGGAATAAACTATTATAGATACTAGGGCTCTTAAGTGATTTCTGTCTGCAGAATTTATCCATAAAACACTTCTGTTAAAAGAGTAAAAACTTGAAAGATTATGTTGCACAAGAATACCTGCTCAGGTCACCTTTGAGGCGGAGACTTTAAATCTGCGGCCTACAACAACTTAAAGCCGCGGTCTCCGGTGAGGATGAGCCGATCCTGGACTGACTCTGGACTCTGGTCCTGACCACGGGGGGGAAATGGAGGAGGACTGGCCAAATTTTTGTGCCTTCCACCACAGTGATGAATGCTGTGGTGGATGTTTGTGTTGTGTGTTCTTTATTATTGTATTGCTGCAGACAACCCAAATTTCCACCAGCCTGGCTGTGTGGCAATAAATTATATCTTATCTTATATCTTATCTTATCTTATCTTATCAAAGATGGAAAATTAAAGGTATGCTTCAGTGGTGTAGTCTAGTTTTTTGTAGTGGGTATACTGTGATGATTCCCTCCTAGCCTCTTCCACACCCGTCCTATAAACACCGCCACACTCACTGTCGCATACAGTAGCCTACAACCACCATAAGTAATTGAGATTATTCAACACTCGATATTGTCATCAGTTTCTAGGACAATAAACAGTCAAATTAAAATCACCATTAGGCACTAGCATCAAATAAACTATAAAGCATCAATAAATAAATAACTGTTGGCTATATAAACACTGTACTACTGTATATGTAACCGGCCTGGCCTCAGTACTAATGTGCTAAGGAGACGACGGGATACTTGAGTCTTTTGCACAGGACATTTATTGCTGCTGCTGCTGCATGCTCTGTTTAGAGTTTTGAGACAAGAAAAAACAGAGTTAGTCATTTGTCAGAAACAATTACAACTCAATAAAATAAAATACCCTATATAAGAAACAATAAATGCAAAAATACAAAATCAAAACATGTTCTTTAGAATTATGTTTCCCATACAAAAATACTTAAATAATAAATTAAAATAAATAAAACATATCAGCAACTGTTCTAAGACGTCTCACACTCACACAGCAATCACACAGCATCACAAAATACACGTTTTCAATCACAGTAAGTCCTATGCAAATAACATCTGTTCAGTGTTTAACAGAGAAGTAAAACAGTACATCCGCAAAAACGACCAGCGGAGGGCGCATGACAATACAATACAATACAATTTATTTGTCATTTGGACCCCGTTGAGGTCCAAACGAAATGTCGTTTCTGCAGCCATACATTACAAAACGAAAAAGACCCGAGACACAACACAATTTACACATACATCCATCACAGCGCTGTGATGGAAGGCAAAACAAAACATGACCCATGCAAAATAAAACAAACACCACAATCCCTTCATTGTAAAAAAGTAACAAACGAAGGTGAATACACAGTTACATGAGGGATATTTAGTGGAATACAAACACTTTTCCATACCTGCTACAGTAGCAAGTATGGAAAAGTGTTTGTATTCCACTAAAAGGGATTTTGTCAACAATTGTTTTTCACTTTAAATGTAGTAGCCTGCTAGTTTACAAAACTTTCCAAATTTGCTTGTACTCAGGCATCTGAGGTGTGCTCTGCCTTCTTGCTTGCGTGGCAGAGCGATTGCTTCGTAACCATGTTGATACATATTTGCTTGGCTCAAAAAGGCTTACAGGGGGCCCATTGATGCTGATCATCATCAAATTGCTGACACTAGACAACAACATTCTAGATCTTTGGTCTGTGTACACAATATTCATCAGACTGAAGCCCCTTTCACACTCTGCAGTGCTGCAAGGGATGGTCTGCATGCAGTGGATGAGTGGTTTGAGGCATTCAGGTTCACTCTCTGGGTGCTCGATGAAATCTCTCATTCCATTGACAGCTTGTTCTTGACAAAGATTGAATCGCCTGCACAGTCGTTTTACCTGTGACTCACCGTGGACGTATGCCAGGTGTTGATGGCCAGGTGCTTGAATCCAGAATGCTGAGATCATGAAGAATTTCATCCTTAAATGAGAGCCGCTTCTCCATGTTGTTGATCAGACTTTGTAGGAACTGCTTTGTATTGATCGGCATGAGCTTAGCATTTGACTCCAGGGACACTGATCCAAACTGTCCCAAAGCCTGTGCTTTCAATGCTTCCTCCAATTTCTCTCCTGGAGAATCTTTAAATGATGCCAGCACTCGGATGGTGCGCTTCAGCAGCTGTTCTGCTCTTAAAAGTGTGATTGAATGGGCCTGTAATTGCTGGGACAGGTTTGAAAGTTCAGATAGTGCATCATACAGGAGTCCAAGGTCACAAAGAAATTCCTTGCTTTGCATACGACGTGCCAGGCCTCTGTAGGTTTGCCTCTCTTTGCCGTTTCTTGTTTGGTCTCCTGCAGCATTCTCAAAGTGTCTGTTAAGTGCTTCGTATGACCTCCACACAGCCTTTACAGAACGGAAACTGCTGGCAACCCATCGGGTGTTTAAAACTCTGCCAATCTTCAGGACTTGTGAGCCCACTTCTTGTGCTGCTTCCATAAGTTCCCGTGCATTTTTATTGGACTGACAAACTTTGAAGTGGTTGACTGCCTGAACCTCATCCACAGCATCATTTACAGCCAGTTCTAGACGATGGTTCATACAGTGCCATGTGAAGAGGTTAGGGTACCTTGCAGTCAGCCTGGTTGCCACACCAGAGTTTTTGCCTAACATAACACTGGCTCCATCAGAAACAAATGAGATCCAGTTGTTTTGAAGCCACTCTTCACTAAAGCCTGCAGTGTCCAAACAGTTTAATAGAGCTTCCTCTATAGACTCTGCCCTCTGGCTTTCCAGCTCCACCAGGTCCAAAAAAACAAATTCAGGAGTAGCTCCATCTAAAGAGGCCTTCACATTGACAATCATGGCTGATTTATGGCTGAGAGAAGTTGCCTCATCAATGAGAACAGACAGCTTGCTTGAAGATGACACAATGCTGTCAACTATTTTTGTCTGCATCTTTTTTGCTATGTGTTCCACAATTTTTGTTGAACTGAACCTTAGAAACATAGAAACATAGAAATTAGGTGCAGGAGTAGGCCATTCGGCCCTTCGAGCCTGCACCGCCATTCAATATGATCATGGCTGATCATCCAACTCAGTATCCCGTACCTGCCTTCTCTCCATACCCCCTGATCCCCTTAGCCACAAGGGCCACATCTAACTCCCTCTTAAATATAGCCAATGAACTGGCCTCAACTACCATCTGTGGCAGAGAGTTCCAGAGATTCACCACTCTCTGTGTGAAAAAAGTTCTTCTCATCTCGGTTTTAAAGGATTTCCCCCTTATCCTTAAGCTGTGACCCCTTGTCCTGGACTTCCCTAACATCGGGAACAATCTTCCTGCATCTAGCCTGTCCAACCCCTTAAGAATTTTGTAAGTTTCTATAAGATCCCCTCTCAATCTCCTAAATTCTAGAGAGTATAAACCAAGTCTATCCAGTCTTTCTTCATAAGACAGTCCTGACATCCCAGGAATCAGTCTGGTGAACCGTCTCTGCTCCCTCTATGGCAATAATGTCCTTCCTCAGATTTGGAGACCAAAACTGTACGCAATACTCCAGGTGTGGTCTCACCAAGACCCTGTACAACTGCAGTAGAACCTCCCTGCTCCTATACTCAAATCCTTTTGCAATGAAAGCTAACATACCATTCGCTTTCTTTACTGCCTGCTGCACCTGCATGCCTACCTTCAATGACTGGTGTACCATGACACCCAGGTCTCGCTGCATCTCCCCCTTTCCCAATCGGGCACCATTTAGATAATAGTCTGAGTGCAGACTTGTGCCCATGTTGACACCGTTTTTTTCCTGCAGCTCAATGAGATCGTCATGGTCAGAGAAAGGTCGGTTCATCTTGGCAAGATAATATGCTGTTCTGAATACAGCATTTGTCTCAGCTAACACAGTGTCTGACACAGCTCTCACAAGATTCCCAAGTAAATCCTGTCCACCCTTTTCAGTGAGCTCCTGAGCTATTTCGTGTGCCCTGGACATCTCATGCCGTCTGATCTTGTTTCTCAAGGAGGCCAGGGCTGTTGGTCTGCTTGAGCCTGATGACTGGATCTTAAACATCGCCCACTCCTCAGATATGGAAATTCTTTTCTCTGTTAAGACGCCAGTAGATTTTGTTGAGCTGCAAATAGCACAACCTGGAAGTAAACAAAAACATGACTAATTAACATCATACAAGTAGTCTTTTTTGAATCTATATTAGCAATAACACCTTCTGAACTGGATAAGAATCGATTCAAAATAATTGAATGAACTGTAAATAAGCTTCACTGTGACAATATCATTATAATTTAATTGTATAAAAGTGAAATTAATGTATCTTTAAGATGAAAATAAACCAGCTATACTCTCATTTGCATAAAGTTGACTTCATGTGTTTATACCAGCTTTACAAGTTGGCTGATATTTACCTAACTTTCTGTCCTTCCATTCTAACCAAGAATGCCTGCTTTTAAACTCCCTAGCCTGACTCTCAGTCCATAGGGCTGGCCAGGAGTTATCATCTAGAAGGAACAAGGAGATATTCAGCACACACACACTCACAGTCTCACAGTAAAATGTGTAATAACTACATTATTTACTACTTTACTACAACAAGATTGAGCAGGCAAGGCCGTTTAGTGAATATATGTGTGGTATTCATTCAGTTTGGGAAATCTCTTATAAGCTAGTAGCTAGTAGTCTAATATCTGCTAAAGTTCACTTGTATACGACTTTCACTTACCCGATACACTGCTGGCATCAGGCTCCGCTGTAGTTCCCTCTTCTTCATCTAACGTCCTAGTGACTGCTGGAGTGTCGTCCGAGGCAGCAGCAGGCTTGTTTTTTTTTTTAAATGGCTAAGGGTAGTTTGTTGCTTCCGCTTCATATTTACTGTTGAGCCGCTGGACATCACCTCGGCGCCGACTGAGTTGATATCGCTGTCGTCTAGGTGACGTGACGTCAGGTCTAGGTCACGGGCGGTCACCACGGTCACGGGCACGGGCCATGGACGGAAGCCTCTGTATGGCTATTATAATGCTGCGTTCCATTGTACTCGGAACTCGGGACTTTCCGACTTCCGACAAGGAAAAGTGCGACTCTGGCAGAGACACAGCGCATAAAATAAACAGAACTTCTGTCACTATCGAAGTTGATACGTGTCATTGCGCATTTCTAAGTGGGCATACGGAAATGCTGGAGCTATCTTAGTGGGTATACGGCGTATACCTGCGTATCACGTAGACTACACCTCTGGTATGCTTGCCAAGGATACACACATACTAGAAATCTGTATTTATCTAAGGTAGACAAAAATGCTGGAGAAACTCAGCGGGTGAGGCAGCAGCGAAGGAAATAGGCGTCGCTTCGCGCCGAGACCCTTCTTCAGACTTCTACAGAAGAAGGGTCTCGACCCGAAACGTCGCCCCGCCATTGCTGCTGCTCTCCAGAGAGATGCTGCCTGTCCCACATGCGTGATTTTTCGGTGTTCGGTGTAAACCAGCATCTGCACAGTTCCTTCCCAGTACAAGCAACAACAGTAAGTAAGTGGCGCTCACCTTGGCTCTGATGCCGTACTTCTTGGCGAGCTGCTGTAGTTCGGTATACTTCAGCAGCTCAAGCCTCGACCCACACAACTCCATCTCCTGCTCCTGTCTTCGCCTGCCTGCCTTCCCGCCAACCCGTCATCTTTATAGGGTCGCTGGCGCCAAACCGCGCCCGTTTGAATTCTCGCCGGCACGACGCCCATTGGCTGCAACGGCGTCGAGCAGCCCCCATCACGTGACTGCCGATCGCCAGCGGGGTGGGTAGGGATCACGTGCAGGGGGGGAACTCCGGGACACAAAGTGCTACAGTATCTCCCCGCCCGGGCCCGCGGCCGCCATGACTCAACTATCCCCGCCCCCGCCCGGAAGTCCCACCCCATTACTGCCGCCCATTGGCCGCGCCTCGCGTCCGTCATCCCGCCCCCTCATCCCATTGGTCGCAGCGCTGTCACTCACGGCGGTCATTGGTCGTCGCCGCTGTCAGTCACCGCTACAGTAAGTAAGTGGTGCTCACCTTTAAGTTGGCTTTTATGCCACACCTCTATAGGTGTAGCCGCTGTAGGTCACTGTATCTATCTCAGCCGCTGTAGGTCACTGTATCTATCTCAGCCGCTGTAGGTCACTGTATCTATCTCAGCCGCTGTAGGTCACTGTATCTATCTCAGCCGCTGTAGGTCACTGCATCTATCTCAGCCGCTGTAGGTCACTGTATCTCTCAGCCGCTGTAGGTCACTATCTCAGCCGCTGTAGGTCACTGCATCTCAGCCACTGTAGGTCACTGTATCTATCTCAGCCGCTGTAGGTCACTGTATCTATCTCAGCCGCTATAGGTCACTGTATCTATCTCAGCCGCTGTAGGTCACTGTATCTATCTCGGCCGCTGTAGGTCACTGTATCTATCTCAGCCGCTGTAGGTCACTGTATCTATCTCAGCCGCTGTAGGTCACTGTATCTATCTCAGCCGCTGTAGGTCACTGTATCTAGAACCAGGGTGTCCTGTTGATTGGTTGTCATGTCAACCCCGTCCACGGAACGAGCATATGATGTAATAGCCGACGTCAGGAGCTTCAGTATTTTTCGCAATTTGAGTTCTTGGGTTCGGATACCCTGCCCAATGTACCCCCAGATTTGACTGTTGACGGCTGGTACATTGAGCGAAATGTAATTTTCGGGAGGCGTGTAAAGTTCCAACGCCTCACTGACTACCTGTTCTTGGAGTGGTTTAAAGGACAGGTAGTCAATACTGGCCGCCAGTTCCAACGCCTCACTGACTACCTGTTCTTCAGCCAGTGACCCCTGTTCTTCACCAGCCCAGTCCTGGTCGCCAACGCTCCCCTCTGCTGAGGGTGATGCGATGGCCAGCAATAAAGATGTCTGAATACATCAGCCAGGCTTTTCCACATCAGCTGACACTAATGCAAGAATAAGCACAATTCACAACATATCTATACTCTAGCAAAAGTAATCATTCAGTTCAGCCATAAAACAGAAAAGATTTGTTTTAGAACCTCTGGGTTAGAAGAAAGTGAACAAGGAAGTGTCATTAAACCATGTTTTTGTATTCTAGCCCTCATGAAATAAATGCTAGCAATGCATTCGCCTTCATTTCTACTGATTCAACTTGCAAGTTAACTCTCTGGGAATCCTGCACCAGCATTCCAGAGTTCCATTGCACCTCCGATTTCTGGATTCTCTCCCCATTATGAAAATAGTCTACGCCTTTATTCTGCCTCCCAAAATGCATGACTCCACACTTTGCTACACTATAATCCATCTTGCCACTTCTCTGCCAACTCTCCCACCTGTCCAAGTCCCTTTGTAGAGTCCCTGCACTCCACTGTTCAGTGCTCCAGCACCACCCAGATTTTTGATTCCTACTGAAATTTTTGTTTTAAACTTTGTGAATTTGAGAGACCAGTGACATTTCGTAGTTGGGATGGTATGAAGCCAGAAGAAACATCAAAGGCTTTTGACGATCACCTGTGATACTATGTGGCCTTGGTGGTATGTGTGTGTTGGTCTTGTGACGACCTGCACAGGCTGACAAACGTCAAGTGGAACAGGGCTCAGCCACAAAGTATCAGAGTCACAGCCAGACGTCCGTCCATCCCAAGATTGACAACAGCAACTCACTGAAGCTTCAATAGCATCACCGTAAAGTACAAGGGCAGAAGGTTCATTCATGCCCTCAAGTCAAATGCTACTGATTTGGAAATCTTACCTGGTTTGGATTTTCGGCAGCTTAAAGCCTTGTACGGGGAGCCTCCCATTGGCCAGCTTGCGAGCCACCACTACCTCTTTTACCTCTTCCCAAGGTTTTAACTTTCCTATAAAACAAAATGAGTACTTTAATAAGGAGGCATAATTAGTCAATGTGAAGGTTTTCAAATGCAGCTATAGTCAAAATTAAACACATTCATTCTGAATACCAGGTACTAACAGATTACTGTCATATGATTTTTAATACGTCCTTAACAGAAACAAAAAGGTTTTAAGGAGACTTGATGCTCATAATTATAAGTGTTCAGATCAAGATAAACTTATTATTGGTAAATGTGTCAACACGAGCCTATAAATTTAAATGAATCTACTAACAAGTGGAATTCAGGAACGTTGCCAAACAATTTGAGGCAACCTCAATTTGAGGCCAACCTGCCCAAATAACCATGGTAAAGCAATACCCAACATGTTTCCAAATCATTTGCAGATACTATTGCGACGTTCAAGAAACATTTAGACAGGCACATGGCATACGCAGGCAGGTAGCACATTTTATTTAGTGCGGGCATGTTGGGCCAAAGGGAGTTTCCATACTGTACGACCATGACCACATTGACCTCAGTGATCAGTGCTATTCAATCCTTTCCAAATGCCAAAGGTTCCAATTGAACATTAACGGCCAGATGCACTTTTCCTGCAAGTTGTAAGCAGAACTATACAACCTCCCATAAAATAAATTTCAGGTAAACCGACCTAGATGGGGTCCCATTCATAACCCTGATGGTTTAAACAGGTTCTCTCTCAAATTTCAAAGGTGCCAAATCCCACAAAAAGTGGTTCTACATTCATTAGACGAGAAATGAATCAAATTAAGAACAGGGAGGAGGTGTATGGAGAGAGGTGGCACCAACATCCTTCTCCACTTAAGGAATCACAAGAAGGAACTCTCATTACTACAGGAAGTCTGCAGACGACCCTTACAAAGGCAACCGTCACTGCTCTTCAAAAGGCTCTGCTGGCCCTCGGTCCCCTCCGGGATGATGCCAACCCACAAAATCAAACCCACCCACCCCCCCCACCAAAAGTAACAATAATAATAATAATAATAATAATATCTTTTATTGTCATTGCACGTCAGTGCAACGAGATTTAGTATGCAGCTCCAACCGATGAAAAAGAAAAGTAAAATAAATAAATAAGCTGTGTGTCGTGACCATCCGAGGGAGACAGTCCAGGGGGGGTGGGGGGGGCACTCAGCAGGGCCGGTTCAGAGCCGCTATAGCTCTTGGAATAAAGCTGTTTCTGAGTCTGGAGGTTCGGGCGTAGAAGGCCTTGTAACGTCTGCCGGAGGGAAGTAGTTCGAACAGACCGTTACAGGGGTGTGATGAGTCTTTATGGATGCTGACGGCCTTCCTGAGGCACCGTGTGTGGTAGATGCCCTCCAAGGCTGGTAGCTCTGTCCCAATGATCCTCTGCGCTCTGTGGCCGACGCGCTGAAGAGCTCTCCTCTCCGCCTCCGTGCAGCTGAGATACCACACAGAGATGCCATACGTTAGTATGCTCTCTGTGGTGCATCGGTAAAACGTTGTCAGCAGCTGTTGGGGCAGACCAGTCTTTTTTAATCTCCTCAGGAAGAACAGTCGTTGCTGTGCCTTCTTGACCAGCGCAGCGGTGTTGGTGGACCATGTGAGGTCCTCTGAAATGTGAGTGCCCAGAAACTTAAAGCTGGACACTCTCTCCACACTGTCCCCGTAGATGGACATTGGGGCGTATTCTCCATTATGGGACCTCCTGAAGTCAATAATCAGCTCCTTGGTCTTGGAGGTGTTTAGTGACAAGTAGTTACGTGTGCACCAGTCCGCCAGGTTCTGCATCTCCGCCCTGTATTTTGTTTCATCACCATTGGTGATCAGCCCAATCACTGTTGTGTCGTCTGCAAACTTCACGATGGTGTTGGTGTCGAATGCAGGAACACAGTCGTGAGTGAAGAGGGAGTAGAGCATGGGGCTTAGTACATAGCCCTGTGGTGTGCCGGTGCTCAGGGTGATAGTGGAGGACAGGTGCGGGCCCAGTCTCACTGCCTGCGGTCACTCCGTCAGAAAGTTCAGGATCGAATCGCATATCGGCGAGCTGAGGCCTAGCTGGTGGAGTTTGGTGGTGAGCTTGGTGGGGATGACCGTATTGAATGCAGAGCTATAGTCAACGAAGAGCATCCTCACGTACGTGCCCTGTCTGTCCAGGTGAGTCAGGACAGTGTGAAGAG
The DNA here is from genome assembly GCF_010909765.2 of Amblyraja radiata. Classification (NCBI taxonomy): domain Eukaryota; kingdom Metazoa; phylum Chordata; class Chondrichthyes; order Rajiformes; family Rajidae; genus Amblyraja; species Amblyraja radiata. The sequence goes on along the minus strand of NC_045985.1, from coordinate 2,454,666 downwards.
CCAGAGAGATGGCATCCTCTGTTGATCTATTTGCCCTGTATGCAAATTGATGACAGTCCAGTGAGGCAGGGATGCTGGATTTGATATGGGAGAGGACCAGCCTTTCGAAGCACTTCATTGGGATTGGAGTTAGGGCAACCGGGCGGTAGTCGTTCAGGTTGGTGGCTTTGGACTTTTTCGGCACCGACACTATGGTGGCTGTTTTCAGGCACTTGGGGACCGTTGCCAGAGATAGAGACAGATTAAAGATTCTCGTGAATACCTCCGCCAGCTGTACAGCACAGTCCTTTAGTACCCTTCCCTGGACTCCATCCGGGCCTGCAGCCTTGCGTGGATTGATCCTACGCAGAGCGCACTGTACCTCCTGAGTGCTCAGTGTTAAGGCCTGTCCCTCCGCCATGGCCGGGGTTATTCCACTCCTGGTGGTGTTGCCAGTTTTGAACCGGGCAAAGAAGGTGTTCAGTTCGTTGGCCAGTGTGATATCACCGTGGGGGCAGGCGGAGCTGCTCTTGTAGTCAGTGATGTCCCTGACACCCTGCCACATGCTTCTGGTGTCCGCGGTATTGAAGTGGTCTTCCACCCTTTGCCTGTGGATGTCTTTGGCCTTTTTTATGCCTTTGTTCAGATTCGACCTGGCCGCACTGTAGGCAGAAGTGTCCCTGGATTTAAAGGCATTGTTGCGTGCCCTTAGCAGATCCTGAACCTCCTTCAGTGAAAATGGCGGCGCACACAGTTGCAGCAGCTCGATGTCCTCCCGGTCAGTGCATCGTGTTTTTTGTGTATGTGTGCGTGTTGTTTTGTGCCCTGTGTACTTACTGTCGGGCGAACAACGTCTACGGCCGGCAGGATCTTCTTAGGATTGGAGCCGGTCGCGAACGGGGGGTTACCGCCGAGTTTGTCCGCTCATACAAGATCCCGGCGGACATAGCGAGGAGCCCCGGCTCTCCGTGGATTACCATCCCCGCGGGGAGGAGGCGAAGACGGCGCAGAGAGAGAAGGCAAAAGCGAGGCTGCAGGGCCGGCGCGCTGGCCAGCCTACGGAGGCAGCCGCTGAAACCATCGCTTCCCAGCCTGTTTCTCACGAACGCCAGATCCCTCGCCAACAAGATGGATGAACTGAGGCTACAGACTGCAGCTAACTACGCCGTGAAGGACAGCTGTATCCTGTTGATCACGGAGACCTGGCTTCATTCATTCATTCCGGACTCTGCTATCGAGCTAGCAGGCTACACAGCACAGCGTCATGACAGGACAAGAGACTGGTAAGAGCAGAGGTGGAGGGCTCTGTGTGTAAATGAACAACACCTGGTGTACAAACACAGTGATTGTGGACAGTCACTGCTCCCCGAACCTGGAATATGTGACTGTTAAATGCAGGCCCATTTATCTCCCTAGAGAGTTTACTGTTGTCATGATAACTGCTGTGTACATACCACTGGATGCTAATGCTAACTCGGCTATCGGACATTTGTATGGTAGCACTTGCAGTCAACAGAGCATATATCCTGACGGTGTTCACATCATAGCAGGGGACTTTAATTGAAAAAGTTACTTTTATAACAACTAAACAGGTTAGCTTCTTAATAAACAGACACCACACAAACTGTTTGGTAGACCAGTTCAAAACTTTACTTATTATCGGCCGATGGAAGGGAGCGAGAATTCCAGCTAAGTGACCAATGTAGACACTCGACTGTCCTCGGTCCACTTCTCTGAACAACAGAATTACATAGTATTATATAGTGTATGTTTGTCACCTTTGCACATTCCACAGACATTAGTCATGGTCAGAGGTACAGGAAAAGGCATCATATCAAAGGCATTTTGTCACATGGTACAAGATATATTAAAAACATTGGCCATTTGGTTTATGCCACCTTACTTCAAAGACATGACTCTAGCTGTTTCTCTCTTCCTTTCTCGCCTCCTCCCCCCCCCCATAAACATTGGCCATTTGGTTTACGGCATCTTACTTCAAAGAGATGACTCCAGCTGTTTCTCTCTTCCTCTCTGTCACCTCCTCACTTGGGAGACAATGTTATGGTATTTATTATCTCACACACCGCAACCTGAGGCAAGCCTAATTTGACACTAAATATAAGCTGTAAGCTAGCCCAGAAACCTATTTTAATATTTTCTTATTTTTGTAACTTTATTCGGCTTCATCATTCCATCCTTTTATCAAAATTTTGATAACTACAGTCCTTGCCGAGTACATACGAAAGACCATAAGCATCTCATCAGACAAATTAATAGTACACTAGTAACACAATCAATTCAGAGTGGACAATCGTTCCACAAGTCCCTCCAAACATTTTAAATGGCCACCAAACTCCACCGGAGCTATAACCATGGAATTCAGCTCCTACCTTCCTTATTTTAGCTACTTCCATTCTGATATGGGCAGCCAAGTTGGTAATGTTGGAGGAAGCATCAGGAATAAAAGTGCAACATTCTCGATCTATTATTGCACATGTCCCTCCTTTTTCTGCCAGGATAAAATCTAAGGCCATTCTGTTTTGTAATACTACGGTCCTTGTAGCTACCATTTCAGCTGTTACCCCTTCTATCTCCTCCTGGGTTGCACTCAAGGAGATGGCAGTGGCATTACCAAGTGTCTCTAAAGCGGAGGCCATATTAATTGGTTCCCGTGACACTATTATACTACCAAAGGACGGGAAGAGTATCATAAAAAATTGCTCAGCCTTCGCTAGGCTTCGCTTGGAAATCCCCATGTGCCGGTGCAACTGGCTCATGCTTCTCATACGTGGGACCACATATGCAACATAACAACACCCTGTCCAGTGATGGGGTCCTTTTAGTCGTTCCCAAGCTGCCCCGTCAGCCGGCGGCATTCCTGATAACCATGGGTAGGCCCAGGATCCACATACAAAATATGTGCCATTAACTGGTCGAGGTGGGCCGATAATGGTGGCTGCCTGAGTTGACATACGTACTGTTTCCCAAGAATACACCTGTGCCTTGGTGGTGGCAAAAACAGGTAGTATTAACTGGCTTGTGCGGATCTTTTACTATCTGTAGTCGGGGTATATCTGCTGCATTTGTCACGTTCAATTTCCAATATTCTTTGAAGGGAGGGGTGTACCATCCTTCAAAATTATTGTATTTCGGGCCTCCATAGGTGATGTTTATTGTTTCGTTTTTGGTATTTGTTATCCGTATGATTTTTAGGCATGACGGTTTTTTAGCAGAGTTACAAAGCACCTCATCGCTAGTCTCTCGGTAAGGTTTAATGGAATGGGGACCAGGGGAATTCCTTTCTTACTGCTAGTCGGAACACCGGTGCAAACCCAACATTCAGTCCCATGTGCCCGTACGGCAAACTCATGGCTCATAGCCAGATGGGTATTAGTCCATGTTACCCTGGCCATGGTTAGGATCGTCAGTAGAGCGAACATCACTCGTGCCATCCTTGTATCCAATCTTTTTGCAGTCGGAGAGATGTATCCAACGTGGATGGTTTTCAACCTTCACTGCTGTTGGTGTAGTCAGCAGCACCTGGTATGGTCCGTTCCAACGGGGGCCGAGTTTCTTGCGGTTCCAATTTCTGATAAGTACGTAGTCCCCTGGTTGGACTATTTCGCACTGGTCAGCATCAGGTAGCGGCCTCTGGGACTCCTTTACCTGTAAATGCAATGCTGACAGAATATGGGTGAGTCGTTGAACATAGGTAATTATTTCATCGTTTAATGCGTGTAAATCTAAGGTTCCTTCATGAGTAATGCTTGCTCCCCAGGGGGATCGTAGAGGTTTACCGTAGATCATTTCTGCTGGGGATAGCTTTGTAACACTGGGGAGTTACCCTCATTTCAAATAATGCTAAGGGTAATACTTTAATCCATGTCTGTCCCATTTCTCCCATCAGTTTGGTAATTTTGTTTTTTAATCCCCCATTGGCTCTTTCCACCATCCCAGATGCCTGTGGGTGGTGTACACAGTGAAAGTGCTGTCGGATATTAAAATGTGCACATATTTCCTTATTAATAGTGGCAATAAAATGGGGACCATTGTCCGAGCTTATGACAGTAGGTAGGCCAAACCTGGGAATAACTTCTCTTAACAACAATGTTACTGTAGTTTCAGCAGTATTATTAGTGGTCGGTAGAGCTTCAATCCACCTGCTAAATAAATCTAAAATAACTAAGCAATATTTATAACACTGGGCCCTTGGCATTTCAATAAAATCAATCTGTATGCATTCAAACGGTCGTAACGGCATTGGCGCCACCCCTGAGGGTATCTTACGTGGTTTGCCTGGATTATTTCGTTGGCAAATTTTACATTCAGAGGCCTGCTTCAGTGCCTCTTGCCGAATTTTTGGGTGCCACCACGTCTCTTTTGTCATCCTTATCATTCCCTCCTTACCAGCATGGGTAAGTGAGTGAATATATGTTAGTAAAACAGGTAAAAATGCATCAGATACACAAACTTGCCCAAGCGGGGTGAGCCAAAGACCTGTGGTGGAGTCAATGGCACAGCCCTCTTGTTTCCATAGTTGTTTTTGGTTATCAGAGGCATCCCTCTGTAATGCACATACCTCCCTCATGTCTGGCAGGACTGTTCTATTTGCTAGCATCTGTTTAACTGCTGTCACTACGCATTTGGATGTACAGGCTGCACTGTTTGGATACACTATCGGCAACCTATTGCCTTTTGCTATAGGGTCCCCAGCACCAGTGTGTGCAGTACATTTAATAATGGCCAGCTGTTCTGGTAGCATCAATGCCTTAAGCAAATTATGCACAGAAAGGCATTCCCGTGCTCCCAATCCTGGGGAGCTTTGTAAGGTCAGAACTTCAAGGTATAGGGATGTTACTGACGGAACTGTCCCAGGTAAGGATGCCATTGCTACTGGTAGGGCATAAGTGGACATGTGGACATCTCCCAAAATTGTCTAACTCCTCATCTTCACTACCAAATAGGGTCGTCGTGCCAGACATGAAGTCTCCTCCAGAGGATTTACCAGTACTGGGTTTATTTTTACTAACCATCACCTGTTTCTCACCTCCTGTCTGTCTTTTAATTCTATTCTCTTGTTCCTCTGCCCACTGGCATTCTAGTTGCAATACGTTCCATCCTTTCCGAGTGCTATCCTTGTTTCTTAACTCTATCCCCTTCTTACATGCAGTATCCATCCAACTTCGAACTCTACTCTCCTCATGCTTCCTCACTGCTACTGCTTCCCATGTTTTAATTCCCTTCTTCCATTTCTTTCCTGCCTTCCTTTCCCATATCAACACCTCTGCTTTTTTAATTGTCTCGACATTCCATGTGCCCCCTACTGGCCAGGCTTCATCCCCCAACCGTTTGGTCAACTTGTAACTTAACATTCTAAATTTCTTATTATACTTAGGATTCAAATAACACATATGTTGGACGGGGGTTCCCCCCTCACTGTTATCCAGAGCATTCCCCATAGATAGATAGAGAGAGAGAAAGAGAGAGAGAGAGAAAGAGAAAGCAGACTTCTTAATTCCAAATCATTCCAAATATATCAACCAGGCCGACTCGCTACTCGAGACCCCAGTTTCCCAACTTGGCAGACGTTTTAATTCTTTAATATACAACGCCACTTATTTCTCAATCCGACAACTCTTCGGATGTCTCAATAAGCCAGACGCACACCCCACCCCCGTATCTCAACCCGACAAATCACGGATGTCTCAACGAGGCCGATGAGCCCTTAGTAGAGAGAGAAAAAAACAAAACAAAGAGAGATAGACAGAGAGAGAGAGGAACCGCTCAAGTCTTTCTTAAAAATATACACAAGCCCCTCTTAAAAATACATACACAATTCCTTCTTAAAAAGATATACACAAAGCCCAATTGGTCTTACCTTTGTTGTCTGTATTAAGAACCTCAGCGGGGAACCTGGATCAACCTCTGATGAAGGATCACAGATGTTCCCGGGAGTTTCTAGGGGAGTCGGTCTTACAAGGGGGCTGCTAGAGCTCAGTTGTCTCCCTTCCAATCCCGGCAACCTCTGCAACCTCTTGCACAGTCAGCTGTTGATGGGGTCCCAGTGAGGCCTGCCAAAAAAAACACTGATGAAAAAGTTACTTTTATAACAATCAAACAGGTCCGCATCTTAATAAACAGACAACTTACAAACGTTTGGTAGACCAGTTCAAAACTTTATTTATTATCATCCGATGGAAGTGGCAGGGAGAACTCTAGTCAAGTGAACAATACAGACACTTCACTCTCCTCATTCCACTTCTCCGGACAACAGAATTACATCGTATTATATAGTATTTTTTTGTCACCTTAGCACATTCCACAGACATTAGTCATGGTCAGAGGTACAGGAAAAGGCATCACATCAAAGGCATTTTGTCACATGGTACAAGATATATTAAAAACATTGGCCATTTGGTTTATGCCACCTTACTTCAAAGATATGACTCTAGCTGTTTCTCTCTTCCTTTCTCGCCTCCTCCCCCCCCATAAACATTGGCCATTTGGTTTACGGCATCTTACTTAAAAGAGATGACTCCAGCTGTTTCTCTCTTCCTCTCTGTCACCTCCTCACTTGGGAGACAATGTTATGGTATTTATTATCTCACACACCGCAACCTGAGGCAAGCCTAATTTGACACTAAATATAAGCTGTAAGCTAGCCCAGAAACCTATTTTAATATTTTCTTATTTTTGTAACTTTATTCGGCTTCATCATAATCACGCGGACTTGAAGAAAATGCTCCCCAAATTCTACCAGCATGTTAAATGTGCCACAAGAGGAGCTAACACACTGGACAAGGTCTACTCCAACATCAAGCTGGGCTACAGGGCTAGACCACTTCCACACCTGGGTCAGTCGGACCATATGTCCCTGCTTTTAATTCCTGCATATGCCCCCCTCAGGAAAACCGCTCCTACCATCTCAAAGACCATCACAACCTGGCCTGATGGTGCATCTCAGCAGCTGCAGGACTGCTTCGACAGGACCAACTGGGATGTGTTTGAACACCGGGACCTGGAGGTGTTCACAGACAGTGTACTGTGTTACATTAAAAACTGCATGGACACGGTCACAGTGGACAAACGCATCCGGGTTGTAATGTTTATGACCAAGCAGAAGGAAAACACGTCCGACATCTTGTAAGTATGATTTATTCTGCCCCACCCACGGACACTTCTCCAAGGTCACCTGCTCTCGATCACGAGGCACAGCCCTTTATATTAAAGGGGCACTGGCATTTACATATACATCACATCTCCTCCTTTACTTTAATTACAATTCTCCCCCTTCCCTTAAATTACCGTACATCTACCCCTTCAACGTTGGTCAAAATTAATATCTTGAACCTTAATGAATTTAATGTGGATAAAGTACCACAAATAACACAGTGCTCGTCATACTACAAAACTATAAAATAATTGCCCAACAATCTTACATAACAAGTCGAGTTGGGGGTTTTGACAATCACCCACTTCTCGTGCAAGTCGTCTTTCCAACTCGTTCTATGTCGTATTTCTGTTGTATGCGAGTGTGGCTTGGCTCGCTTTGAGCCGATTCCCCCACCACAGACCCTTGTGATGCGGCCTGTGATAGTTCGCTTGAGTTTGGGAGACTAGCTCCTTCTGGGTGAGGGGTTCCTCCTTGTGGGAGAGTGTTTGCACTTGTCTGCTGCGTGTTGCCAGGGCTTGGCTCAGCTGCTTCGTGCGCAGGTCGTATGTCCTTCCTGTTCCTGCGGAACTCTGTACCGCTCGGTGTAGAGATGACGTAGCTCCGAGGGGACAGGTTTTCTCTTGCAATACGGCCACGTTGCCACTCAGTTGGTTTGGCATGAAACCATACCTGTTGTTGTTGTTCCAGGTGCGGCAGCGGCTCGACGCTTGCCTTCTGATTGAAGTATGCTGCCTGTTTTTCTTGTCGGATGGCCAGTTGTGGTCCCATGGGATGGACATGATGAGGCAGTAAGAGTGATAGAGGCGATGGTAATTTGCTTAACAGTCTACTGTTCAGTAACTGTGAGGGGGCATAGCCGCCTGTCCCATCAAGTGGGGTGTTGCGGTATTCGAGGATGGCGTACATCGGGTCACGGCCACTGCGTTTGGCTTTCCTCATGATACCTATTATAGTTTGCACACAGCGCTCTATCTGCCCGTTGCTCTGTGGATATATGGGACTTGAGGTGAGATGGGCAAATTCCCAGTCATCCTGGAACCTACGAAACTCAGCACAGACAAATTGTCTCGTGTTGTCAGTCATCACCAAGTCAGGAATGCCATTCCGGGCAAACATGCCCTTCATCTCACGTATCACAGAATGTGACGTCATGTCTGTCAGTTGCGCTATTTCTGGGTACTTGGAGTAATAGTCCACAACAAGCAAATGGTCAACTCCATCCAGATGGAAGATGTCTGCGCCGACCTTAGACCAAGGTTTGCTGGGGATGAAGTGTGGTTGGAGCGGCTCGCTTGCTTGTGCTTTCCTTGTGGCCTGGCATATCGAGCAATTTCCCACAGTGTCCTCAATCTGTGCGTTCATTCCTGGCCAAATAAATAAATTGCGGGCTCGTTGTTTAAGTTTCACTCCTCCCAGATGTGATTCATGTAGCGCGTTCAGCATCTGCCTCCGCATGCTTTGGGGGACTACGATTCGGTTTTCCCTCAAGACTAATCCATCAACTTCAACCAGCTCGTCATGGTATGTATGAAACGGAGTCAAGTCCGAGGGCAGATCACGCCTGTTACTAGGCCAACCCTTCCTTATACACTCGCACAACAGTGTTAGGGTTCGATCTTTCTTTGTTTCAGCCTTGAACTGCGCAAGGCGCCCGTCTGACATGTGTAGGATGGCTTCTACAGCATGTATCACGTTCGGCAGTGCGGTGTACTCTTCTGCAGGTGTGTTTGCACTGGGCAGCCGGCTCAGGGCATCGGGGACTGTTAGAAATTTTCCAACAAAGACTATTACAAAAACGGAGGTAGAAACTGAACGAACTTTATTGAGAGAGAGAGAGAGAGAGAGTCACACAGAGTCCAAGTGTCTGTGGGAGTCCTCTCTCAGCTAATGCTGAAAACCATCTCTTTTATACATTGATTTAGACAAAAAGCATCCAGACAAATGGTAATGAACAAGGACACTCAGAATTCAAAGGAAATAACATTTAGCTGTGGAAAGTTACACCAGAGCATGATTAGTCGTTCTGCAAGTTCTGTGATAGACTATTAATCTCTGAGACCTGTCAATTACTTGTGCCCTAGGCAGTTTCGGTAAACAATCTTGTGCTGACACAGATAGAATACACAAAGAAATTGTTACATAAATTTTCCCATCAGACCCCTCGGGTGCTCCGGTTTCCTCCCACACTTCAAAAACGTACAGGCTTGAAGGTTAATTGCCTTTGATATAATTGCAAATTGGCCCTTGTGCGTGTAGGGTAATGTTAGTGCACGGGGATCACTGGTCAGCACAGACTCGGTGTTTCCGCGCTGTATCTCAAACCAAAAATCAACAACCACAAATGTTTCTTCTGGCAAATTATGGTCAACATCTTTACAATTCTGGTCTCTTTGACATTTAACATATTTTGCAGGTTTAATTTAGAAGTTGGAGAATAACGTTTTAGCCATCCTTGATCCCCCAAGAATAACATGAAGCCTCTTCTATTATATACAGCCTTTGCTTCTTATTTCTTGATTGGTAAGAAATACTAATTGATGTAAGATTAGGTATGGTCATAAGTGATAGGAGCAGAATTAGGCCATTTGGCCCATCTAGTCTAGGCTGCCATCCAATCATGGCTGATCCAACTCTCCTTCCTAACCCCATTCTCCTGCCTTCTCCCCATAACCCCTGACACCTGCACTTCACAAGTTCTAGGAGTAGATCTAGGCCATTTAAGTGCCGGAGTAGGCCATTCGGCCCTTTGAGCCAGCACCGCCATACAATGTGATCATGACTGATCGTCCACAATCAGTACCCCGTTCCTGCCTTCTCCCCATAACCCCTGACTCCACTATCTTTAAGATCCCTATCTAGCTCTCCCTTGAAAGTATCCAGAAAACAGGCCTCCTCAGATTCACAACTCTCTGTATGAAAAGGGTTTTTCCTCATCTACGTTGTAAATGGCTTACTCCTTATTCTTAAACTGTGGCCCCTTTTTCTGGACTACCCCAACATCGGGAACATGTTTCCTGCTTCTAGTGTGTCCAAACCCTTAATAATCTTATATTACCGCCATCCCGGGAATTAACCTGGTGAACCTACGCTACACTCCCTCAATAGCAAGAATGTCATTCCTCAAATTTGGAGACCAAAACTGCACACAATACTCCAGGTGTGGTCTAACTAGGGCTCTGTACAACTGCAGAGGGACCTCTTTGCTCCTATACTCAACTCCTCTTGTTATGAAGGCCAACATGCCATTCGCTTTCTTCACTGCCTGCTGTATCTGCATGCTTACTTTCATAGACTGATGTACAAGGACCCCCAGATTCCGTTGTACTTTCCGTTTTCCCAACTTGTCACCATTCAGATATTAACCTGCCTTCATGTTTTTGCCACCAAAGTGGATAACCACATTAAACTGCATCTGCCATGCATCTGCCCACTCCCCCAACCTGTCCAAGTCACCCAGCATCCTCCTCACAGTTCACGGGATGGGACCGTGCTTTGAAATTGTTCCTCGTGTGTCTGTATGGAATTTGCACGTTCTCCCCGTGACCTGCGTGGGTTTTCTCCGAGATCTTCGGTTTCCTCCCACACTCCAAAGGTTTGTCTGTTAATTGGCTTGGTAAAAGTGTAAAAAGAAATTGTCCCTAGTGGGTGTAGGATGGTGTTAGTGTGCGGGGATCGCTGGTCGGCGCGGACTCGGTGGGTCCAGTGTATCTTCAAACTAAAAAATGAGAAAAAACCTGCTTCAACTATCTCCTCGGGCAGCTCGTTCTATATACCCACCGACCTTTGTGTAAAAAAGTCATTCAGTCCGAAGAAGGGTCTCGACCCGAAACGTCACCTATTCCTTCGCTCTATAGATGCTGCCTCACCCAGGGTGCGTAAATCCTGGGGGGGGTCAGGAGGGACACGCTCCCCCTCCCCCTGCTTTGAGAGGTGGGGGATGATCCCGCCCCACCCCCCTCCATGTTTTGTAATCCGGACTTTATCAGCCGCTTTCTAAGGGCTGAATCGCCCCGTTTGCGGGTCCTTTCAGCGCCCGGCGCGGCTTAAAATCAAACTGCTGCATGGAGGCGATCGAGGCTCCCAATGTTGAAGCTCCCGCCGGGCGATGAAAGGCCCCGCGAACGGGTCGATTCAAGCCCCACGATTCGGGGCGGACGAAGCTGCTGTTGCTGGAGTTCGGAGTCGGTCACCAACCAGGTCAGCTCCCGATGTTACTGTCCACAGGGCCCACGGCTGAAGCCTCGCGTGTGTGCGCACGTGCGCGCCCGGCTGCCGAGAAATTGTGTCCCCCACATGTTTTGATAGCGATTTCCGTGCTGAGTTTCACCAGCATTTTTGTCAAACGTGTCTTCCATGTTCTTCACTAATAGGTCATGGTCTGAAGTGCTACACCAAAAGCCTCAGTCCCACCGTTGACACTGAGGGAAAGATAGAATGTGTTCACAACGCCGAATGCTTCAAAGGAATTGCTTACATCAGTAAGTACAAATAATCCAGCTGTGTAGAGGGGAAAAAAATCAATTGCCTAAAACTTTAGATTTTGAGATACAGCATTGAAACAGGCCCTTCAGCCCACCGTAGGTTCACCAGGTTAATTCCCGGGATGGCGGGACTGTCATATCCTGAGAGAATGGAGCAGCTGGGCTTATACACTCTGGAGTTTAGAAGAATGAGAGGTTATATTATTGAAACATATAAGATTATTAAGGGTTTGGACACGCTAGAGGCAGGAAACATGTTCCCAATGTTGGGGGAGTCCAGAACCAGGGGCCACACAGTTTAAGAATAAGGGGTAAGCCATTAAGAACGGAGACAAGGAAACACCTTTTTTCACAGAGAGTTGTGAGTCTGTGGAATTCTCTGCCTCAGAGGGCGGTGGAAGCCGGTTCTCTGGAGGCTTTCAAGAAAGAGCTTGATAGGGCTCTTAAAGATAGCAGAGTCAGGGGATATGGGGAGAAGGCAGGAATGGGGTACTGATTGGGGATGATCAGCCGTGATCACATTGAATGGTGGTGCTGGCTCGAAGGGCCGTATGGCCTACTCCTGCACCTATTGTCTGTTGTCTATTGTGACAATGAACTAAACTAAACTAAGACGGACTAATTTTCATTTTCCTGCGTTAGCACAGTCAGTCTTATCGGAATTGTTCTTGTTACTTTTGTCTTCTCAGCCTCCCTCCACCAGTTTCTTTATGTGCGCGGATGCTTGGTACTTTCACTGTGCGACCGACCTTATTCAGATTGGTACGGATTTCAGATGGTGGTCGTCAATCCAATATGTTGTAATACACCATTATGCAATGGGTGCCCCCGACTGAACCCGTCAGCAGCTCCTGCGTGCCTCGTGGCGACAATCGACTGCTTGCTTTGGACCTTGACAAGGTCGTAAGCGACATGATCAGAACGAGGACCGCCACATCTACTCCGCCTTTCAATCCCGGCTGACCCGGTGAGGTCGCGGTGGCGTGGAGAATGCAGCGCCGGAGACCCGGGTTCCATCCCGACTACTGTACGAACGGAGTTTGCACGCTTGCCCCGTGATCTGCGTGGGTTTTCTCCGAGATCTTCAGCTTCCTCCCGCACTTCAAAGACGTGCAGGTTTGTAGGTTAATTGGCTTGGTGTAAATGTAAAAATTGTCCCTAGTGGGTGTAGGATAGTGTTAATGTCTGGGGATCGCTGGTCGGCATATAGCCGGTGGGCTGAAGGGCCTTTTTTCTCCGCTGTATCTCCAAACTAAACTAAATCTTCCCCCCCCCACCAACCCCATTCGCCTGCCTTCTCCCCATAAGCCCTGACACCCGCTCTAATCAAGAATCTGTCAATCACCGACCTAAAAGTGTGTTCGTGTGCGGGGGAAATACATCTATTGACTGGGCCTCCACACCCTCCAGTGGCAAAGAATTCCACAGATTCGCCACCCTCTGACGAAAGACATTTCTCCTCATCTCCTTCCTAAAAGAACTTCCTTTAATTCTGAGGCTGTGTCCTCTAGTCCTGGTCTCTCCCACTAATGGAAACATCCTCTCCACATTCACTCGATCCAAGCCTTTCACTATTCTGCACGTTTCAATGAGGACCCCCCCCCCCCCCCAGACCCCTTCACCCAGCCTGTCTAATATAATAGTGTCTAAGCGTCACGACCCACGTGTGTTATTCAAAACCATTGATTCTGTTTTAAATGCCCCACAGCCTGTCTGCTTGGAAGCATCGTCTGAATTGTGCAATGACTTCCTGCACTTCTTTATCAATAAGGTTGTTTCTATAAGGGCTCTCATCTCAGCTCCTGCCTCTGACCCCTCTGTTCCGGCCCCATGCCTGGTGGCATTCGATAAGTTTGTGCCTCTGACATTGTCGGGTCTAGAGGATGTGGTTAGCCATATTAAGCCGTCGGGATCCCCTTGTGATGCTGTCCCTCCTCTTCTTTTTAAAGAGGTTTTCCCGAGTATAGGGCAGTCGGCTCTGCTAAGGGCCTTCAACGACATCCTCTTGGCAAACGACTCTGGTAATTATGTGGTTCTTGTCTTGCTGGACCTATCTGCCGCCTTCGATACAGTGGACCATGGAATTTTAATTTCCCGATTACAGCACCAAGTGGGCATTTGTGGCAGTGCCCTGGGATGGTTCAGGTCCTATCTGGCTGACAGAACCATGCGTGTAAGCCTTGCTGGCTTTGAATCCTCCTCCACTCCCTTGGTATATGGGGTTCCACAGGGCTCAATTTTAGGGCCCCTGCTCTTCTCTTTATACCTACTTCCTCTGGGCTCAATTTTAAGAAGGCATGGCATCTCCTTTCACTTTTACGCAGATGATAGCCAGTTATATATGCCACTCAGGAAAGAAGACGACTATTCTCTAAAATCACTTCTGTCTTGTCTTGAGGACATTAAGTCCTGGATGGCCTTAAACTTTCTGGGACTTAATGAAGAGAAGACAGAGGTGATTTTGTTTGGCCCCAATGGCTGCCGTGAACCTCCCTTTGTTGACTTGGGTCCACTGGCATTGTCCGTAAAGCCAACCGTTTTGAACCTGGGTTTTAGGATGGACGGTGATTTTAAACTAGATAAACAAATAGGCGCGGTGGTTAAGTCCAGCTTCTTTCACCTAAGGAAGCTGGCAAAGGTGAAGCCCATTCTCGAGCGGCAGCGTTTTGAAACAGTAATCCATGCCTTTATTACATCTAGGCTGGATTACTGTAACGCACTCTACTCTGGAGTCGCACGAGCTTCATTGGCTCGTCTCCAGCTTGTTCAAAATGCTGCCGCTCGCCTTTTGACCGGAACTCGAAAGAGAGAGCACATTACGCCAATTTTGGCCTCCCTTCACTGGCTCCCGGTGCACTTTCGAGTTCATTTCAAAATTCTTTTATTTGTTTTTAAATCGTTGAATGGGCTCGCCCCGCTTTACCTCTCTGAGCTGCTCCACCTATATGCTCCTGCCCGGTGCCTCAGGTCAGCTGATCAGCTGCTCCTTGAGGTACCAAGGTCTAAGCGGAAGCTCAGAGGGGATAGAGCCTTTTCTGTTGCTGCTCCGGCACTCTGGAACACCTTGCCGCTGCACATCAGACAGGCCCCCTCACTGTCCATCTTCAAATCCTCCCTAAAAACTCATTTTTATTCTTTGGCTTTCGACACTGGCTGAGGCATTGCTCCTGTTCTTAGTGCTTTTAATGTCTTTTAATTTTTAGTGTGTTTTTTATAGCCCTTCGTTTTACGGTTTTTAATGGTTTGTAATAGCTTTTTGTCCATGAGTTCTCATGTACAGCACTTTGTGGCAATTGCAGTTGTTTAAAGTGCTTTATAAATAAAGTTATTATTATTCTTCTAAACGCCAATGTGTTACAAGCCCAGGGCCAGAAAACGCTCATCGTAGATTAACCCACTCATTCCTGGGATTCCTGTGAATATTGAAGAGTTTTCTGAAGTGCCCAAGCTAAATGAGCGCATTTTAGAGCCAGCATAATCCTGCAGGTCATGCAGCGTCTATTGAGGGCAGATGGCATTTCGTTGGTGGCACGGTGGTGCAACTGATGAGTTGCTGCCTTTTACAGCATCAGAGACCCGGGTTTGATCCTGACGACGGGCTCCGACTGTTTGTTCCCTCTGTGAGCGCGTGGGTTTTCTCCGGGTGCTCCAGTTTCTTCCAACACCTAGGTTTGAAGGTTAACTGGCTCACGTCAAGCGTAAGTTGTCTCTCGTGTGTAGGATAGGGCTAACGATCGCTGGTCAGTGTGGACTCGCTGGGCCGAAGGGCCCGTTTCTACGCTGTGTCTCTAATGTCTAAAGTTTTAGACTGAAGAATGGCACCGCCCCCCCAAAATGTTATCTATCTGTTCCATCCTCAGATGCTGCCTGACCTGCTGAGTTCCTCCAGCACTTTGCGTTTAGCTCAGAATTCCAGCATCTGCAATTCCTTGTGTTTCGTTTAGTTTAGAGATACAGCGCAGGTACAGGCCCTTCGGCCAACTGAGTCTACCCCGCCCAGCGATCACCCCCACCCCCCCCCATACACTAGCAATACCCTACATGCACTAGGTACAATCTCCAATTTTTATTGAAGCCAATGAACCTACAAACCTGCACGTCTTTGGAATGTGGGAGGAAACCGGAGCACCCGGAGAAAAACCCACGCAGGTCACGGGGAGAGAACGTGCAAACTCTGTACAGACAGCACCGGTAGTCAGGATCGAACCTGGCTCTCTGGCGCAGGAAGGCAGGAACTCTACTGCTGCTCCACCGTGCCACCCGAGCATACCTTCGGCCTACCGAGTCCGCGCCGACCAACGACCACCTCGTGTCTGCAAGGGTAAAATTCTTCCTTCATCAAGTGCAAGGCCTACCTGTAGTCGAGGAACAAGATCGCTTGTGGTTTGACTTTGCAAAAGAAAATATTCCAAACGTTTTAAAAGAAAAGAGATACCATTGTTATTAAAAAGGTCACAGATGCTCCTTTTAACCTCCCATTGACTTCAAACCGAGCCTAAAACACAGGAAGGGTTTGTCAAATACAACATTTTTGACAGTGCTATGACATCCTTTCAAAGTAGGGTCGCCAACATGCCCGCTCCCAAATAAGGGACAAAAGGTCAAAATACGGGACAAATTCCCCACGGCAATCCGTTGACCGACTGGGCCGTGTCTGGGTGAATGATGAGTTGGCCCCGGGTGCTGGACTGTACACAAAGCCCAGCCGGCGGGCCAGCTGAGGAGTTTTGGCCTGGGGGCCGCGCGCACAGTCCGGCGTCCCGTCCAACTCATGAACCGATGATCGGCCGTGAGAAGGAGGGGTGGTGGTGGTGTCGGCGGTCAGCGAAGGTATGAAGGTCGGACAGCTGGCCGGGCTGTTGACTGACCGACGGGGACACGGACGAGGTGCTGCTGCTGCTGCTGCTGCTGCTGCTGCACTCCATGGGCTGCACTACGTCGGGACGGGTGAGGCGGGGGCTGACCCAACAGTCCCCTTGACCCGAGTAGTAGCGGTCAAATACGGGACAAGGGCAAAACCAATTTCGCCCCAATATACGGGATGTCCCGGCTAATACGGGACAGTTGGCAACACTATTTCAAAGTGAGATATCATCATCAGGCAGAATAAGTTGCCATCTCTGTGCTATTTACAATAATACAGTGTGGAAACAGGGCATTGCCCATGCCGACCAGCATGCCCCATCTACAATACCCACCTGCCTGCATTTGGCCCCCATTCTTCCAAACCTGTCCGTACCATGTACCTGTTCAAATGGCTTTTAAACGTGACATTAAGTGCCTCAACTACCTCCTCTGGCAGCTCGTTCCAAATCCCCACCACCATTTGGGTAAAAAAGGTTCCTATTAAATCTTCCTTCACCCCCCCCCCCCCCTACTTACATTAAACCTATCTCCTCTGGTTCTTGATTCTATCTAGTAAAGTAAATTATTTTGATTACAAATAATTTCTGTGCTATTTACGATAAACTTCATGATCAGCATAAAATGCATCAGATGTCGTTCTTGTGTTTGGGTTTATTGTTGAAAAGAAAGTTCATAACTTCACAAAGTTGTAAGAGTAGAATTAGGCCATTCGGCCCATCAAGTCTACTCTGCCGTTCAATCGTGACCGATTTATCTCTCCCTCCCAACCCCATTCTCCTGCATTCTCCCCATAACCCCTGGAACCTGTTCTAATCAGGAATCTATCTATATCTCCCGCTTGAAAACTTCCACTAATATCCTCCACTGTCTTCTGCGACAAAGAATTAGCAATTGTCTTGTTTTTAAATTCGATCTCACGCATTTTTAAAGATCTGTGCAAAAATCTGCTTCTAACTTTTCTTCCAATAAGTCGTCAAGTTTATTTGTCACATACACATACAAGATGTACAGTGAAATGAAAGTGGCAATGCCTGCGGATTGTGTAAAACTACAGAACAGAACCAGTATTTACTTTTTTTTAAAGACACAACAGTAAATAGAAACATAGAAATTAGGTGCACGAGTAGGCCATTCGGCCCTTCGAGCCTGCACCGCCATTCAATATGATCATGGCTGATCATCCAACTCAGTATCCCGTACCCGCCTTCTCTCCATACCCTCTGATCCCCTTAGCCACAAGGGCCACATCTAACTCCCTCTTAAATATAGCCAATGAACTGGCCTCGACTACCCTCTGTGGCAGAGAGTTCCAGAGATTCACCACTCTCTGTGTGAAAAAAGTTCTTCTCATCTCGGTTTTAAAGGATTTCCCCCTTATCCTTAAGGTGTGACCCCTTGTCCTGGACTTCCCCAACATCGGGAGCAATCTTCCTGCATCTAGCCTGTCCAACCCCTTAAGAATTTTATAAGTTTCTATAAGATCCCCTCTCAATCTCCTAAATTCTAGAGAGTATAAACCAAGTCTATCCAGTCTTTCTTCATAAGACAGTCCTGACATCCCAGGAATCAGTCTGGTGAACCTTCTCTGCACTCCCTCTATGGCAATAATGTCCTTCCTCAGATTTGGAGACCAAAACTGTACGCAATACTCCAGGTGTGGTCTCACCAAGACCCTGTAGAACTGTAGTAGAACCTCCCTGCTCCTATACTCAAATCCTTTTGCTATGAAAGCTAACATACCATTCGCTTTCTTCACTGCCTGCTGCACCTGCGTGCCTACTTTCAATGACTGGTGTACCATGACACCCAGGTCTCGCTGCATCTCCCCTTTTCCTAGTCGGCCACCATTTAGATAATAGTCTGCTTTCCTGTTATTGCCACCAACATGGATAACCTCACATTTATCCACATTATACTGCATCTGCCAAACATTTGCCCACTCACCCAGCCTATCCAAGTCACCTTGCAGTCTCCTAGCATCCTCCTCACAGCTAACACTGCCCCCCAGCTTAGTGTCATCCGCAAACTTGGAGATATTGCCTTCAATTCCCTCATCCAGATCATTAATATATATTGTAAATAGCTGGGGTCCCAGCACTGAGCCTTGTGGTACCCCACTAGTCACTGCCTGCCATTGTGAAAAGGACCCGTTTACTCCTACTCTTTGCTTCCTGTTTGCCAGCCAGTTCTCTATCCACATCAATACTGAACCCCCAATGCCGTGTGCTTTAAATGAGTCCCTGGTGAGATCAGAGTTTACAGTCCTGATGTCCTGTGGGAAGAAACTCCGTCTCATCCTCTCTGTTTTCACAGCATGACAGCAGAGGCGTTTGCCTGACCGCAGCAGCTGGAACAGTCCGTTGCTGGGGGGGGGGGGGGGGGGGGGGGGGGTAGGGATCCCCCATAATGTTACTGGCTCTGGATCTGCACCTCCTGGTGTATAGGTCCTGCAGGGGGGTGTGTGTAGTTCCCATAGTGTGTTCGGCTGAATGCACTACTCTCTGCAGAGCCTTCCTGTCCTGGGCAGAGCTGTTTGTGATATTTCCCGACAAGATGCTTTCTGCAGCCTCAGAGTAGAAGCACTGAAGGACCCTCAGAGAGACTGTGAATTCCCTCAGCTGCCTGAGGTGGTAGAGGCGCTGCCTTGCCTTACTCACCAGTGCGGAAGTGTGTGTTGTCCATGTCAGATCCTCTGTGATGTGGACTCCCAGGTATTTAAAGCTGCTCATCCTATCCACAGTAGAAGATTTTGCCGGATTCAGGAGACTGTGAGATGAATGTGTTCTGGAAAACCGCATCATATTTTTCAAAATTGTTGTACCACCATAATATTGTGCTGAATGGAGCACAAAGGAACCTTCAGGTAGGCCGCTGTTGCTATCGTTATCTCATAATTACCACAAGATATTCTTACGACACGATACAATTTTATTTATCCCAGGAGGGAAATTGATCTGCCAACAGTCATAAAAAAATGCAAAATACATGAAACATGAAATTAAAGTGACGAGTGGAAAGGATTGGGGATGTGCAAAGATTGTGGGGAGGGGAGTCAGTCTCAGTCTACCCCACGACAGAAGGGGGAGGAGTTGTACAGTTTGATAGCCACAGGGAAGAAGGATCTCCTGTGGCGTTCTGTGCTGCATCTTGGTGGAACCAGTCTGTTGCTGAAGGTGCTCCTCAGGTTGACCAGTGTGTGAGCTGTATTGTCCAGGGTGCTCTGCAGTTTGAGGAGCATCTTCCCGTCCAAGACCAACCTCCTGTGTATCCAACTCCAACTCCGCCCCCAGGACGGAGCCAGCTTTCCCCACGAGTTTGTTGATCATGTTGGCGTCTGCGGTCTTCGCCCTGCAGGCCCGAAGAAGATGGCACTGGTCACCACCGATTGGTAGAACATCTGTAGCATCTCCTGTCCCTTCTTGTACACGGCCTCAGCGTTTCTGGACCAGTCCGGTTTACTGTCCAGGTACAAGTCATAAATCTATTGTCCAAGCCATGAATCATTCATTCCTGGAAGCTGTCAGCATTTCCTGCTCTGAGTTTAGTTTAGTTTAGAGATACAGCGTGGAAACAGGCCCTTCAGCCCACCGAGTCCATGCCGACCAGCGATCCCCGCACACTAACACTATCCTACACACACCAGGGACAATTTAGAATTACACCAAGCCAATCAACCTACAAACCTGTACGTCTTTGGAGTGTGGGAGGAAACAATACAATACGATACGATAATACTTTATTGTCAGAACGATTCTGATTTTTTTTTTAGCATCACAGAAGCTCCATTTACAGCATCACGAAAAAAGACAAGAGGGGCGAGAGAAGACACACATCAAGATATCAAGACAGGATCCCAAAACACCTACATTCGACAAGACATTACAATAACAGGCCACATTTATGGCCGTCAGCGTACGTTTGATCTGGGATTAAGCGCCGTGTTTAGTTCAAGGAATGACTGGTGCGCAAAAGAGTCCCTCATTCTAACCTTATTAAATTTTGGAACCCAATATCTCCGGTTTGATGGTAACAAATTGTACTCACTATTCAGAACGTGGTTGGTGTCAGAGGTAATGTTAATGGCCATCCTTAGTATGTTTTTAAGGTAGGATGATAGATACAAAGCGAAGATCTTGGAGCAAACCCACGTAGGTCATGGGGAGAAGGTACAAACTGCGTATAGACAAGCACCCGTAGTCGGGGTCAAACCCGCGTCTACAGCGCTGTAAGGCAGCAACTCTACCGCTGGGCTCCGTGGAGACAGGCTGGATGTTTACGCTCAACTCTCCCCAACAGAGAAGTTCAAAGTAACAACAAGAACGATAGCTCAACTGTGAACTGGCATAACAGTACGTTCTGTAATGATATTGAAACTGTAATGCCATATACTTGGCATGGGTAATATGCCCTGCACGCTGATAAAATTAAATATCAAAATTGTATCAATCGGGATGATGCCTTAAACTCACACCAGGCACAATAAACAACAGACAATTGGTGCAGGAGTAGGCCATTCGGCCCTTCGAACCAGCACCGCCATTCAATGTGATCATGGCTGATCATCCCCAATCAGTACCCCATTCCTGCCTTCTCCCCATACCCCCTGACTCCGCTATCTTTAAGAGCCCTATCTAACTCTCTCTTGAAAGTATCCAGAGAACCGGCCTCCACCGCCCTCTGAGGCAGAGAATTCCACAGACTCACAACTCTCTGTGAGAAAAAGTGTTTCCTCATCTCCGTTCTAAATGGCTTACCCCTTATTCTTAAACAGTGTGGCCCCTGGTTCTGGACTCCCCCAACATCGGGAACATGTTTCCTGCCTCTGGTGTGTCCAAGCCTTTAACAATCTTATATGTTTCAATAAGATATCCTCTCATCCTTCCAAATTCCAGAGTATACAAGCCCAGCCGCTCCATTTTATCAACATATGACAGTCCCGCCATCCCGGCAATTAACCTGGTGAACCTACGCTGCACTCCCTCAATAGCAAGAATGTCCTTCCTCAAATTAGGCGACCAAAACTGTACACAATACTCCAGGTGTGGTCTCACTAGGGCCCTGTATAACTGCAGAAGGAACTCTTTGCTCCTATATTCAACTCCTCTTGTTATAAAGGCCAACATGCCATTCGCTTTCTTCACTGCCTGCTGTACCTGCATGCTTACTTTCATAGACTGATGAACAAGGACCCCCCAGATCTCGTTGTACTTCCCCTTTTCCCAACTTGACACCATTTTAGATAATAATCTACACATGATTCCAACACATAATAAGAGGCAAGCCTTGAATGAAAGAAATGCACGCCCAGGAACCGCAGAAACTAGTTCGCACTTGTCAAAATAGTTTGCCTTTGAAAAGTAGTCAGTGTTTTTGCAACATAGCAATCTAAGGCTGAAAATTAGATTTGAGACTCCAGAGATACAGCTCGGAAACAAGCCCCTTCGGCCCACTGCAATCACCCCGTATACTAGCACTATCCTCCACACTGGGGTCAATTTACAATAAGCGAGTTCGGTATTCCGAAAAACGCAAGGGATCATGGGATTTGTCAAAGGTCACAAGGGATAGGCACCTCATATTTCGCTTGGGCAACTTATACCCCAGCGGTATGAACATTGACGTCTCTAACTTCAATGTATGTGGACCAGGTGGGCGAGTGTAGACCTATGAGGCTGTGATGCAGGTAGATGCACGCGCTTGCACATAGACCCCACAACCCAAAACATATTTCACTGTTACTTCAGTAATGGATCTTTATGAATTTCTCTGCATTTGTCTGGTTATTGTTGTCATTCCACTGACATATATTCATAGAATCAGTGAAACAACCCCATCAGCACACCACAGCCATGCCTGTCTTTTGGCCCAAATACTCTCATCCCATTTGATGCCTATTAATTGTGAATGCTTCTATGCTTCACCTGTTTAAGTGCATCGTGTGGGAGAAAGTGAATGAAGACGGATAAAGCATTAGTGCTGCCGTAGTGGGATAGTAGGTTGGAGGCACAAGAGACTGTAGATGCTGGAATCAGGAGCAACAAAACAAAATTGCTGGGTGAACTCAGAATCAATCGACAGTTGATGTTTTGGGGTGAGGATCAACTGGATTACAAGTTGGCCTTGCTCTGGACAAAACTGTAAATGTCATTCATGTAGATTCAGATTTCCACAATATTGTCCACGCCCTCTGTAGGAGGCCAGCCCAGAGGACAATTGTAAATGCTCGGAAGTCATCTGGCTTGGACTTTCAGCAGTGGAGTGGATGTCCATCCCTCCCAGATCACCCTACTACAATATTCAGCCTATGATGCAATATTACAATCATCATCAGCTCTACTATGGAGAAAGACAAGAACAGGGATGTAATGCTGAGGCGCTATAGGGCACTGGTCAGGCCGCATTTGGAGTATTGTGAACAATTTTGGGCACCATATTGGAGGAAGGGTTTACTGGCTCTGGAGAGGGTCCAGAGGAGCTTAACAAGCATCATCTCAGAAATGAGTGGGTTAACCTATGATGAGCGTTTGACAGCACTGGGCCTGCACTCGCTGGAGTTTAGAAGGATGAGGGGGTCCTCATTGAAATGTATCGAGTAGCGAAAGGCTTGGATTGAGTGGGTGTGGAAAGGAATTATTCACTAGAGAGTATGTCTAGGATTAGTGGTCATCGCCTCAGAATTAAAGGATGGTCCTTTAAGAAGGAGGTGAGGAGGAATTTATTTCATCAGAGGGTGGTGAATCAGTGGAATTTTTTGCCACAGAAGGCCATTGAAACCAAGTCAATTGTTACATTTAAGGCAGAGATAGATATTCCTGATTTGGACGATATCAGAGGTTATGGGGAGAAGGCAGGAGAATGGGGTTAGGAGGGAGAGATAGATCAGCCATGATTGAATGGCAGAATAGACTTGATGGGTCGAATGGCCTAATTCTGCTCCTATGACTTATGGCCTCATGAACAGCTTCATTGGAAACTCTCCTCAACATCCTACTGACCACACATCACCCTATCTTGGAGATTTATTGCTCAATGTTTGACATTGGTCATCCACAATATCCTGACATGAGTGATCAAAATAATAAAATCCAAGATTTTTTCAAACTCGTGCAGCAAATTAAATATTTCATCCAAGATCAGTGAGGTCATCTAGAATGTTGGGCTCCTGCCTGCAATTTCAGTAGCAAAATATTCCAACATGATACAAGTTGGAGAAGAGTATCGACAAAAATATTAAAATATAATTGTTTAACCTTACTCTTCTTAATCAAAAAACGATCTTTGGAGTTTTGTTTCAGGATGCAAGTAAACCAGGAGAATATAAACCATCATTGCTACCACCGTTAAATATCCAAAGCCTTCGATAATTCTGTCCGCGATGAGGAACTCTAGAAAGGGAAATCGAAACGTGTGTGAAAAATATGAACCACATGACAGAACAGAGTTTGCTTTTCATGATCAACGCATCGCAGTTGTTCCAGCTCTTCCCTGATATTGGGCATGAAATGGGACGGATATGAGAATTTTATTATAGACACTGTTGTAATTTGTCTGCAGGAAAAATAAGTCTATGGGGATTTAGTTCCTACAAACTAGTACAGGTGTGCAACAGAAAGCATTCTAACGGGATGCATCGCAGCCTGGCATATCAACTGCTCTGCTATTTACCACATGGACCTGCAGAGGGTAGTGTTCACTGCCCAGTCCAACACAGGCTTGGCACTTCATCTACGTGGTACGTTGCTTTATGCCCCTGTCCCACTTAGGAAACCTGAACGGAAACCTCTGGAGACTTCACCCAAGGTTTCCGTGCGGTTCCCGGAGGTTGCAGGTGGTTGCCGGAGGCTGCGGGTAGTGGAAGCAGGTAGGGAGACTGACAAAAACCTCCGGGACCCGCACGGAAACCTTGGGTGGGGCGCAAAGTCTCCAGAGGTTTCCGTTCAGGTTTCCTAAGTGGGACAGGGGCATTAGTAAGACAGGAGATATTATCAAGGATCCTGTCACATTGACCATGCCCTTTTCTCTTTTCTACCTTCTGAAGATACAGAAGCTTGAAAGCCCAGATATCCAGACATAAATACAGCTTCTTCTCATGTCTGTCAGACTCCTGAACGTATTGTTCCTACAGGGCTGCCGTGTACTCTTACTCATAACTTTACCTCATTCTGTTACTGTCATTCTTTTTTGTGCACTATTTCATATTACATTACAACCTTGCCCCATTCTGCTCTATTGAGCTTGTGTTCATTGTTGTAATGTGACCCCTTGTTCTGGACTTCCCCAAGATTGTTCCCGATGTTGGGGAAGTCCAGATCAAGGGGTCACAGTTTAAGGATAAGGGGGAAATCTTTTAGGACCGAGATGAGGAAATCAGTTTTCACACAGAGAATGGTGAATCCATGGAATTCTCTGCCACAGAAGGTAGTTGAGGCCAAAGATCTTATAGCAGAGCAAGGTAGGCCACTCCTGCGAAA
Source organism: Amblyraja radiata (assembly GCF_010909765.2). NCBI lineage: Eukaryota > Metazoa > Chordata > Chondrichthyes > Rajiformes > Rajidae > Amblyraja > Amblyraja radiata. The sequence continues at coordinate 2,429,695 of NC_045985.1, read as the reverse complement.
TACAATGGGCTGACGTGTAGTAGCTACGGAGGGGATCCTGGGCATTATTCCCCGCCCATTTTAGTAACCGGAGCCTACCTGACCCGACTCGCAGTGTAATCAATGTTGCGGGGGAACAGTGTTTGTGCGTGATATAGGGTTAGATTCATAATTCTGTCAGTTCATACTTCTGTTAATTCTTGTTAAAGAATAAAATGTTTATAAACACGCATACATGAATGTGATATAAATGTATATAATCATATAACACACACACAAATATATTTCTTCTGATTTTTATATCCAATTATGAACTTTATTTCAGACTAGACAAGGGACATTAAATAAGAAACATTGTAAACCCCCCCCCCCCCCCACCCCGGCACTACCTCGCCTACCCCCCTCCTATGCCCCTCTCCCTGCTGCCCCGGGCCGCGCCCCCCTGTCCCCGGGCCGCGCACCCCCTCTCCGCTCTAGGATCTTTGGTTGAGGCCAGTCCATTGGCTATATTTAAGAGGGAGCTAGATGTGGCCCTTGTGGCTAAAGGGATCAGGGGGTATGGAGAGAAGGCAGGTACAGGATACTGAGTTGGATGATCAGCCATGATCATATTGAATGGCGGTGCAGGCTCGAAGGGCCGAATGGCCTACTCCTGCATGTATTTTCTATGTTTCTATGTAATATCTTTATGACTGTATGGACATTGCCCCCTGGTGTATTTGACAAGTAACAGATCCAGATGTCAATTGGGATACTGACCTGGATCAACAATACACAAGAGTGATGTAGACAACAAGGTGAACAAGCTGAGTAGCTGGAAGAATACAAAGAAAGCCGTCAGCTGTACAAGCCGCTTGTGCACTGGATAGACAGACGGACACTCATTTCACCGTCGGGTACAGATGCATAATACACAGACTCAAGATATAATGAGTTACACAGTACAAGTGCTACGTCTGTACGTCCCCAGAGCAAAATGGGAACCGACTTCAAGGGCGAGTTCTTTATTTTGGGGCCCGGCGACTACAACTCCCTGGTCAAGTTGAACCAGAAAATTAGCTCGCTGCGGCTGGTGAACGCAAACTTAATTATTTATTTAATGTAAAGCACTTTGGTTTCAATGCGAGTTGATTTAAACGTGCTATCTATATTACTAAAAGTCAAATCTTGTCCACTTCCTGTTTTTCTGTTTCATGATTTTAGAAAAAATACTGCCACTTACGTCTGTGATTTTTGGCCATCTTACTCAGAGTCCCATTCCGCTGCGCAGGACAAGAGGATTTTTCCCATCGATGAAAAATAAAAGTTATTATTGTTTAAAAAGGAAAGGCGGAGAGACTATAAAACTCGGAAGTGTGTGCTTCACTCAGTCTCTGCAAGATGGAGGAAGCGAGAGGGTCATGATTCTCTGAGCTGCGAATAACACTGAACACATGTCTACTCAACTGTGAGTGTTGTTAATGTGGTTTGAAAATGAAAATGTGGCTGCTTTGAAATGCTGCACTGCAAATGGTTGTTGGTGGTGGTTGCTTTGAAATGCTGCACTGCAAATCATTGTTGGTCCAAACTTGACAACTTCCTGTTTGCACTGTATATTGATTTCGGCCATCTTACTCAGCCCCCTTCGCTCATCAGGTGCTGAGGATTCTTCACATCAATGAAAAATAAAAGTGTTATTAGTGTTTAAAAAAATGTTGAGAATCTCTCTCCTGTCAATCATGCCATGAAGGCCACGCCCCTTCCAGTAGAAGGGGGCATGGATTATAAAACCCAGATGTGTGGGGGTGGCTCAGTCTCTGCAAGATGGGGGAGGGAGAGGTCATGACTCTGTCTGAGCTGTGAATCAACTGAACATACTGAATGTCTGCTGAACTGTAAATGTGGTATTTATGTGGTGTTTTGTGTGGTTTTTTGGTGGTTTCACCCTGCTTGAAATGGTATAGAAACATAGAAATTAGGTGCAGGAAAGCGTTTGTCGATGGTTCGCTTTTAGTAAGTTGTTCCTTCTCTTTTTCCTTTCCGTCTCTGCGCGATCTGGCTTCCTGAAGCCACAGACGTGCTTCATGGTAGCCCAACTTGTCTTTATCCTTCCTTCTTTTTGTTGCATCTTTGGCAATAGCAGACATTAATTTACAACAATCAACAAGTAACTTACCACTAAAATCAAATTTAAACCAATTGTTTAACATAGAAACATAGAAAACATAGAAATTAGGTGCAGGAGTAGGCCATTCGGCCCTTCGAGCCTGCACCGCCATTCAATATGATCATGGCTGATCATCCAACTCAGTATCCCGTACCTGCCTTCTCTCCATACCCTCTGATCCCCTTAGCTACAAGGGCCACATCTAACTCCCTCTTAAATATAGCCAATGAACTGTCCTCGACTACCCTCTGTGGCAGAGAGTTCCAGAGATTCACCACTCTCTGTGTGAAAAAAGTTCTTCTCATCTCGGTTTTAAAGGATTTCCCCCTTATCCTTCAGCTGTGACCCCTTGTCCTGGACTTCCCCAACATCGGGAGCAATCTTCCTGCATCTAGCCTGTCCAACCCCTTAAGAATTTTGTAAGTTTCTATAAGTTTCTATAAGATTAAATATTTACAATTACGCTTACTTTGTATAAACATACATTTCTCATCACTTTCATAACCTTTTGAGTTTGTCGAGCCCATTCTCATTCCCTCCTCGAGAATTACGACTATACTTTTTCCCTGTCAAGTCCAACTTGACTGAAGTCCCAAACTTCTTACCTTGGACGACCCAGTTTGTCGCCCGAGTAGTCCAACCACTCTTCTCAATTGTCCCCGACAATTCTTAGGTAACCCCGTCACCCGAGTAGTCCAACTACTCTTCTCCTGTCAAGTCCAACATGACTTCTGAAGTCCCAGACTTCTTTGGCGACCCAGTCGCCGGAGTGGTCAAACTACTCTCTTCAATTGTCCCCGACAATTCTGTATGCCGTCCCGGGTCTCTGAGGAAGGTAACAAAATACAACTCGGCAAAGTCAAAATTATTTAGCTGGGGGCCCACTATCTACGGAACGTTCAGTCCTACCTCCGGCGTGTCGGTTGAGCCCCGTCACTCTGCCCCGGTGCCCGTAAGGAACCTTAAAATGAGCGCTCTTGGTTCCCCCTGATAACCGGCAACAGAGGTATTGGGGCCCCACGTTGGGCGCCAATTATGTTAGAAATTTTCCAACAAAGACTATTACAAAAACGGAGGTAGAAACTGAACGAACTTTATTGTGAGAGAGAGAGTCACACAGAGCCCAAGTGTCTGTGGGAGTCCTCTCTCAGCTAATGCTGAAAACCATCTCTTTTATACATTGATTTAGATAAAAAAGCATCCAGACAAATGGTAATGAACAAGGACACTCAGAATTCAAAGGAAATAACATTTAGCTGTGGCAAGTTACACCAGAGCAAGATTAGTCATTCTGCAAGTTCTGTGATAGACTATTAATCTCTGAGACCTGTCAATTACTTGTGCCCTAAGCAGTTTCGGTAAACAATCTTGTGCTGACACAGATAGAATACACAAAGAAATTGTTACATAAATTTTCCCATAGACCCCTCGGGTGCTCCGGTTTCCTCCCACACTTCAAACACGTACAGGCTTGAAGGTTAATTGCCTTTGATATAATTGCAAATTGGCCCTTGTGCGTGTAGGGTAATGTTAGTGCACGGGGATCACTGGTCGGCACAGACTCGGTGTTTCCGCGCTGTATCTCAAACCAAAAATCAACAACCACAAATGTTTCTTCTGGCAAATTATGGTCAACATCTTTACAATTCTGGTCTCTTTGACATTTAACATATTTTGCAGGTTTAATTTAGAAGTTGGAGAATAACGTTTTAGCCATCCTTGATCCCCCAAGAATAACATGAAGCCTCTTCTATTATATACAGCCTTTGCTTCTTATTTCTTGATTGGTAAGAAATACTAATTGATGTAAGATTAGGTATGGTCATAAGTGATAGGAGCAGAATTAGGCCATTCGGCCCATCTAGTCTAGGCTGCCATCCAATCATGGCTGACCCAACTCTCCTTCCTAACCCCATTCTCCTGCCTTCTCCCCATAACCCCTGACACCTGCACTTCACAAGTTCTAGGAGTAGATCTAGGCCATTTAAGTGCCGGAATAGGCCATTCGGCCCTTTGAGCCAGCACCGCCATACAATGTGATCATGACTGATCGTCCACAATCAGTACGCCGTTCCTGCCTTCTCCCCATAACCCCTGACTCCACTATCTTTAAGATCCCTATCTAGCTCTCCCTTGAAAGTATCCAGAAAACAGGCCTCCTCAGATTCACAACTCTCTGTATGAAAAAGGTTTTTTCCTCATCTCCGTTGTAAATGGCTTACTCCTTATTCTTAAACTGTGGCCCCTTTATCTGGACTACCCCAACATCGGGAACATGCTTCCTGCTTCTAGTGTGTCCAAACCCTTAATAATCTTATATTACCGCCATCCCGGGAATTAACCTTGTGAACCTACGCTACACTCCCTCAATAGCAAGAATGTCCTTCCTCAAATTTGGAGACCAAAACTGCACACAATACTCCAGGTGTGGTCTAACTAGGACCCTGTACAACTGCAGAGGGACCTCTTTGCTCCTATACTCAACTCCTCTTGTTATGAAGGCCAACATGCCATTCGCTTTCTTCACTGCCTGCTGTATCTGCATGCTTACTTTCATAGACTGATGTACAAGGACCCCCAGATTCCGTTGTACTTTCCGTTTTCCCAACTTGTCACCATTCAGATATTAACCTGCCTTCATGTTTTTGCCACTAAAGTGGATAACCACATTAAACTGCATCTGCCATGCATCTGCCCACTCCCCCAACCTGTCCAAGTCACCCTGCATCCTCATAGCATCCTCCTCACAGTTCACGGGTTTGGACCGTGCTTCGAAATTGTTCCTCGTGTGTCTGTATGGAGTTTGCACGTTCTACCCGTGACCTGCGTGGGTTTTCTCCGAGATCTTCGGTTTCCTCCCACACTCCAAAGGTTTGTCTGTTAATTGGCTTGGTAAAAGTGTAAAAAGAAATTGTCCCTAGTGGGTGTAGGATGGTGTTAGTGTGCGGGGATCGCTGGTCGGCGCGGACTCGGTGGGTCCAGTGTATCTTCAAACTAAAAAATGAGAAAAAACCTGCTTCAACTATCTCCTCGGGCAGCTTGTTCTATATACCCACTGACCTTTGTGTAAAAAAGTCATTCAGTCTGAAGAAGGGTCTCGACCCGAAACGTCACCTATTCCTTCGCTCCATAGATGCTGCCTCACCCAGGGTGCGTAAATCCTGGGGGGGGTCAGGAGGGACACGCTCCCCCTCCCCCTGCTTTGAGAGGTGGGGGATGATCCCGCCCCACCCCCCTCCATGTTTTGTAATCCGGACTTTATCAGCCGCTTTCTAAGGGCTGAATCGCCCCGTTTGCGGGTCCTTTCAGCGCCCGGCGCGGCTTAAAATCAAACTGCTGCATGGAGGCGATCGAGGCTCCCAATGTTGAAGCTCCCGCCGGGCGATGAAAGGCCCCGCGAACGGGCCGATTCAAGCCCCACGATTCGGGGCGGACGAAGCTGCTGTTGCTGGAGTTCGGAGTCGGTCACCAACCAGGTCAGCTCCCGATGTTACTGTCCACAGGGCCCACGGCTGAAGCCTCGCGTGTGTGCGCACGTGCGCGCCCGGCTGCCGAGAAATTGTGTCCCCCACATGTTTTGATAGCGATTTCCGTGCTGAGTTTCACCAGCATTTTTGTCAAACGTGTCTTCCATGTTCTTCACTAATAGGTCATGGTCTGAAGTGCTACACCAAAAGCCTCAGTCCCACCGTTGACACTGAGGGAAAGATAGAATGTGTTCACAACGCCGAATGCTTCAAAGGAATTGCTTACATCAGTAAGTACAAATAATCCAGCTGTGTAGAGGGGAAAATAATCAATTGCCTAAAACTTTAGATTTTGAGATACAGCATTGAAACAGGCCCTTCAGCCCACCGTAGGTTCACCAGGTTAATTCCCGGGATGGCGGGACTGTCATATCCTGAGAGAATGGAGCAGCTGGGCTTATACACTCTGGAGTTTAGAAGAATGAGAGGTTATATTATTGAAACATATAAGATTATTAAGGGTTTGGACACGCTAGAGGCAGGAAACATGTTCCCAATGTTGGGAGAGTCCAGAACCAGGGGCCACACAGTTTAAGAATAAGGGGTAAGCCATTAAGAACGGAGACAAGGAAACACCTTTTTTCACAGAGAGTTGTGAGTCTGTGGAATTCTCTGCCTCAGAGGGCGGTGGAAGCCGGTTCTCTGGAGGCTTTCAAGAAAGAGTTTGATAGGGCTCTTAAAGATAGCGGAGTCAGTGGATATGGGGAGAAGGCAGGAATGGGGTACTGATTGTGGATGATCAGCCGTGATCACATTGAATGGTGGTGCTGGCTCGAAGGGCCGAATGGCCTACTCCTGCACCTATTGTCTGTTGTCTATTGTGACAATGAACTAAACTAAACTAAGATGGACTAATTTTCATTTGCCTGTGTTAGCACAGTCAGTCTTATCGGAGTTGTTCTTGTTACTTTTGTCTTCTCAGCCTCCCTCCACCAGTTTCTTTATGTGCGTGGATGCTTGGTACTTTCACTGTGCGACCGACCTTATTCAGATTGGTACGGATTTCAGATGGTGGTCGTCAATCCAATATGTTGTAATACACCATTATGCAATGGGTGGCCCCGACTGAACCCGTCAGCAGCTCCTGCGTGCCTCGTGGCGACAATCGGCTGCTTGCTTTGGACCTTGACAAGGTCGTAAGCGACAGGATCAGAACGAGGACCGCCACGTCTACTCCGCCTTTCAATCCCGGCTGACCCGGTGAGGTCGCGGTGGCGTGGAGAATGCAGCGCCGGAGACCCGGGTTCCATCCCGACTACTGTACGAACGGAGTTTGCACGCTTGCCCCGTGGTCTGCGTGGGTTTTCTCCGAGATCTTCAGCTTCCTCCCGCACTCCAAAGACGTGCAGGTTTGTAGGTTAATTGGCTTGGTGTAAATGTAAAAATTGTCCCTAGTGGGTGTAGGATAGTGTTAATGTCTGGGGATCGCTGGTCGGCATATAGCCGGTGGGCCGAAGGGCCTTTTTTCTCCGCTGTATCTCCAAACTAAACTAAATCTTCCCCCCCCACCAACCCCATTCGCCTGCCTTCTCCCCATAAGCCCTGACACCCGCACTAATCAAGAATCTGTCAATCACCGACCTAAAAGTGTGTTCGTGTGCAGGGGAAATACATCTATTGACTGGGCCTCCACACCCTCCAGTGGCAAAGAATTCCACAGATTCGCCACCCTCTGACGAAAGAAATTTCTCCTCATCTCCTTCCTAAAAGAACTTCCTTTAATTCTGAGGCTGTGTCCTCTAGTCCTGGTCTCTCCCACTAATGGAAACATCCTCTCCACATTCACTCGATCCAAGCCTTTCACTATTCTGCACGTTTCAATGAGGACCCCCCCCCCCCCCCAGACCCCTTCACCCAGCCTGTCTAATATAATAGTGTCTAGGCGTCACGACCCACGTGTGTTATTCAAAACCATTGATTCTGTTTTAAATGCCCCACAGCCTGTCTGCTTGGAAGCATCGTCTGAATTGTGCAATGACTTCCTGCACTTCTTTATCAATAAGGTTGTTTCTATAAGGGCTCTCATCTCAGCTCCTGCCTCTGACCCCTCTGTTCCGGCCCCATGCCTGGTGGCATTCGATAAGTTTGTGCCTCTGACATTGTCGGGTCTAGAGGATGTGGTTAGCCATATTAAGCCGTCGGGTTCCCCTTGTGATGCTGTCCCTCCTCTTCTTTTTAAAGAGGTTTTCCCGAGTATAGGGCAGTCGGTTCTCGCCATCATAAACAGTAGCTTGTGTTCTGGGGTTGTCCCCATAAATTTTAAACATGCTGTAGTGCAACCACTACTTAAAAAACCAGGCCTGGATCAAACTGTTCTGGCCAATTTTAGGCCGATCTCCAAGTTGCCTTTTATCTCTAAGATCATGGAGAAAGTAGTTTATGCTCAGCTGAAACTCTTCCTGGATGAGCACAATATTCGGGAGGTTTTCCAGTCTGGATTCAAGGCTATGCATAGCACAGAGTCGGCTCTGCTAAGGGTCTTCAACGACATCCTCTTGGCAAACGACTCTGGTAATTATGTGGTTCTTGTCTTGCGTGTAAGCCTTGCTGGCTTTGAATCCTCCTCCACTCCCTTGGTATATGGGGTTCCACAGGGCTCAATTTTAGGGCGCCTGCTCTTCTCTTTATACCTACTTCCTCTGGGCTCAATTTTAAGAAGGCATGGCATCTCCTTTCACTTTTACGCAGATGATAGCCAGTTATATATGCCACTCAGGAAAGAAGACGACTATTCTCTAAAATCACTTCTGTCTTGTCTTGAGGACATTAAGTCCTGGATGGCCTTAAACTTTCTGGGACTTAATGAAGAGAAGACAGAGGTGATTTTGTTTGGCCCCAGTGGCTGCCGTGAACCTCCCTTTGTTGACTTGTGTCCACTGGCATTGTCCGTAAAGCCAACCGTTTTGAACCTGGGTTTTAGGATGGACGGTGATTTTAAACTAGATAAACAAATAGGCGCGGTGGTTAAGTCCAGCTTCTTTCACCTAAGGAAGCTGGCAAAGGTGAAGCCCATTCTTGAGCGGCAGCGTTTTGAAACAGTAATCCATGCCTTTATTACATCTAGGCTGGATTACTGTAACGCACTCTACTCTGGAGTCGCACGAGCTTCATTGGCTCGTCTCCAGCTTGTTCAAAATGCTGCCGCTCGCCTTTTGACCGGAACTCGAAAGATGGAGCACATTACGCCAATTTTGGCCTCCCTACACTGGCTCCCAGTGCACTTTCGAGTTCATTTCAAAATTCTTTTATTTGTTTTTAAATCGTTGAATGGGCTCGCCCCGCTTTACCTCTCTGAGCTGCTCCACCTATATGCTCCTGCCCGGTGCCTCAGGTCAGCTGATCAGCTGCTCCTTGAGGTACCAAGGTCTAAGCGGAAGCTCAGAGGGGATAGAGCCTTTTCTGTTGCTGCTCCGGCACTCTGGAACACCTTGCCGCTGCACATCAGACAGGCCCCCTCACTGTCCATCTTCAAATCCTCCCTAAAAACTCATTTTTATTCTTTGGCTTTCGACACTGGCTGAGGCATTGCTCCTGTTCTTAGTGCTTTTAATGTCTTTTAATTTTTAGTGTGTTTTTTATAGTCCTTCGTTTTACGGTTTTTAATGGTTTGTAATAGCTTTTTGTCCATGAGTTCTCATGTACAGCACTTTGTGGCAATTGCAGTTGTTTAAAGTGCTTTATAAATAAAGTTATTATTATTCTTCTAAACGCCAATGTGTTACAAGCCCAGGGCCAGAAAACGCTCATCGTAGATTAACCCACTCATTCCTGGGATTCCTGTGAATATTGAAGAGTTTTCTGAGCGCATTTTAGAGCCAGCATAATCCTGCAGGTCATGCAGCGTCTATGGAGGGCAGATGGCATTTCGTTGGTGGCACGGTGGTGCAACTGATGAGTTGCTGCCTTTTACAGCATCAGAGACCCGGGTTTGATCCTGACGACGGGCTCCGACTGTTTGTTCCCTCTGTGAGCGCGTGGGTTTTCTCCGGGTGCTCCAGTTTCTTCCAACACCTAGGTTTGAAGGTTAACTGGCTCACGTCAAGCGTAAGTTGTCTCTCGTGTGTAGGATAGGGCTAACGATCGCTGGTCAGTGTGGACTCGCTGGGCCGAAGGGCCCGTTTCTACGCTGTGTCTCTAATGTCTAAAGTTTTAGACTGAAGAATGGCACCGCCCCCCCAAAATGTTATCTATCTGTTCCATCCTCAGATGCTGCCTGACCTGCTGAGTTCCTCCAGCACTTTGCGTTTAGCTCAGAATTCCAGCATCTGCAATTCCTTGTGTTTCGTTTAGTTTAGAGATACAGCGCAGGTACAGGCCCTTCGGCCAACTGAGTCTACCCCGCCCAGCGATCACCCCCTCCCCCCCCCCATACACTAGCAATACCCTACATGCACTAGGTACAATCTCCAATTTTTATTGAAGCCAATGAACCTACAAACCTGCACGTCTTTGGAATGTGGGAGGAAACCGGAGCACCCGGAGAAAAACCCACGCAGGTCACGGGGAGAGAACGTGCAAACTCTGTACAGACAGCACCGGTAGTCAGGATCGAACCTGGCTCCCTGGCGCAGGAAGGCAGGAACTCTACTGCTGCTCCACCGTGCCACCCGAGCATACCTTCGGCCTACCGAGTCCGCGCCGACCAACGACCACCTCGTGTCTGCAAGGGTAAAATTCTTCCTTCATCAAGTGCAAGGCCTACCTGTAGTCGAGGAACAAGATCGCTTGTGGTTTGACTTTGCAAAAGAAAATATTCCAAACGTTTTAAAAGAAAAGAGATACCATTGTTATTAAAAAGGTCACAGATGCTCCTTTTAACCTCCCATTGACTTCAAACCGAGCCTAAAACACAGGAAGGGTTTGTCAAATACAACATTTTTGACAGTGCTATGACATCCTTTCAAAGTAGGGTCGCCAACATGCCCGCTCCCAAATAAGGGACAAAAGGTCAAAATACGGGACAAATTCCCCACGGCAATCCGTTGACCGACTGGGCCGTGTCTGGGTGAATGATGAGTTGGCCCCGGGTGCTGGACTGTACACAAAGCCCAGCCGGCGGGCCAGCTGAGGAGTTTTGGCCCGGGGGCCGCGCGCACAGTCCGGCGTCCCGTCCAACTCATGAACCGATGATCGGCCGTGAGAAGGAGGGGTGGTGGTGGTGTCGGCGGTCAGCGAAGGTATGAAGGTCGGACAGCTGGCCGGGCTGTTGACTGACCGACGGGGACACGGACGAGGTGCTGCTGCTGCTGCTGCTGCTGCTGCTGCACTCCATGGGCTGCACTACGTCGGGACGGGTGAGGCGGGGGCTGACCCAACAGTCCCCTTGACCCGAGTAGTAGCGGTCAAATACGGGACAAGGGCAAAACCAATTTCGCCCCAATATACGGGATGTCCCGGCTAATACGGGACAGTTGGCAACACTATTTCAAAGTGAGATATCATCATCAGGCAGAATAAGTTGCCATCTCTGTGCTATTTACAATAATACAGTGTGGAAACAGGGCATTGCCCATGCCGACCAGCATGCCCCATCTACAATACCCACCTGCCTGCATTTGGCCCCCATTCTTCCAAACCTGTCCGTACCATGTACCTGTTCAAATGGCTTTTAAACGTTGTGACATTAAGTGCCTCAACTACCTCCTCTGGCAGCTCGTTCCAAATCCCCACCACCATTTGGGTAAAAAAGGTTCCTATTAAATCTTCCTTCACCCCCCCCCCCCCCCTACTTACATTAAACCTATCTCCTCTGGTTCTTGATTCTATCTAGTAAAGTAAATTATTTTGATTACAAATAATTTCTGTGCTATTTACGATAAACTTCATGATCAGCATAAAATGCATCAGATGTCGTTCTTGTGTTTGGGTTTATTGTTGAAAAGAAAGTTCATAACTTCACAAAGTTGTAAGAGTAGAATTAGGCCATTCGGCCCATCAAGTCTACTCTGCCGTTCAATCGTGACCGATTTATCTCTCCCTCCCAACCCCATTCTCCTGCATTCTCCCCATAACCCCTGGAACCTGTTCTAATCAGGAATCTATCTATATCTCCCGCTTGAAAACTTCCACTAATATCCTCCACTGTCTTCTGCGACAAAGAATTAGCAATTGTCTTGTTTTTAAATTCGATCTCACGCATTTTTAAAGATCTGTGCAAAAATCTGCTTCTAACTTTTCTTCCAATAAGTCGTCAAGTTTATTTGTCACATACACATACAAGATGTACAGTGAAATGAAAGTGGCAATGCCTGCGGATTGTGTAAAACTACAGAACAGAACCAGTATTTACTTTTTTTTAAAGACACAACAGTAAATAGAAACATAGAAATTAGGTGCACGAGTAGGCCATTCGGCCCTTCGAGCCTGCACCGCCATTCAATATGATCATGGCTGATCATCCAACTCAGTATCCCGTACCCGCCTTCTCTCCATACCCTCTGATCCCCTTAGCCACAAGGGCCACATCTAACTCCCTCTTAAATATAGCCAATGAACTGGCCTCGACTACCCTCTGTGGCAGAGAGTTCCAGAGATTCACCACTCTCTGTGTGAAAAAAGTTCTTCTCATCTCGGTTTTAAAGGATTTCCCCCTTATCCTTAAGGTGTGACCCCTTGTCCTGGACTTCCCCAACATCGGGAGCAATCTTCCTGCATCTAGCCTGTCCAACCCCTTAAGAATTTTATAAGTTTCTATAAGATCCCCTCTCAATCTCCTAAATTCTAGAGAGTATAAACCAAGTCTATCCAGTCTTTCTTCATAAGACAGTCCTGACATCCCAGGAATCAGTCTGGTGAACCTTCTCTGCACTCCCTCTATGGCAATAATGTCCTTCCTCAGATTTGGAGACCAAAACTGTACGCAATACTCCAGGTGTGGTCTCACCAAGACCCTGTAGAACTGTAGTAGAACCTCCCTGCTCCTATACTCAAATCCTTTTGCTATGAAAGCTAACATACCATTCGCTTTCTTCACTGCCTGCTGCACCTGCGTGCCTACTTTCAATGACTGGTGTACCATGACACCCAGGTCTCGCTGCATCTCCCCTTTTCCTAGTCGGCCACCATTTAGATAATAGTCTGCTTTCCTGTTATTGCCACCAACATGGATAACCTCACATTTATCCACATTATACTGCATCTGCCAAACATTTGCCCACTCACCCAGCCTATCCAAGTCACCTTGCAGTCTCCTAGCATCCTCCTCACAGCTAACACTGCCCCCCAGCTTAGTGTCATCCGCAAACTTGGAGATATTGCCTTCAATTCCCTCATCCAGATCATTAATATATATTGTAAATAGCTGGGGTCCCAGCACTGAGCCTTGTGGTACCCCACTAGTCACTGCCTGCCATTGTGAAAAGGACCCGTTTACTCCTACTCTTTGCTTCCTGTTTGCCAGCCAGTTCTCTATCCACATCAATACTGAACCCCCAATGCCGTGTGCTTTAAATGAGTCCCTGGTGAGATCAGAGTTTACAGTCCTGATGTCCTGTGGGAAGAAACTCCGTCTCATCCTCTCTGTTTTCACAGCATGACAGCAGAGGCGTTTGCCTGACCGCAGCAGCTGGAACAGTCCGTTGCTGGGGGGGGGGGGGGGGGGGGGGGGGGTAGGGATCCCCCATAATGTTACTGGCTCTGGATCTGCACCTCCTGGTGTATAGGTCCTGCAGGGGGGTGTGTGTAGTTCCCATAGTGTGTTCGGCTGAATGCACTACTCTCTGCAGAGCCTTCCTGTCCTGGGCAGAGCTGTTTGTGATATTTCCCGACAAGATGCTTTCTGCAGCCTCAGAGTAGAAGCACTGAAGGACCCTCAGAGAGACTGTGAATTCCCTCAGCTGCCTGAGGTGGTAGAGGCGCTGCCTTGCCTTACTCACCAGTGCGGAAGTGTGTGTTGTCCATGTCAGATCCTCTGTGATGTGGACTCCCAGGTATTTAAAGCTGCTCATCCTATCCACAGTAGAAGATTTTGCCGGATTCAGGAGACTGTGAGATGAATGTGTTCTGGAAAACCGCATCATATTTTTCAAAATTGTTGTACCACCATAATATTGTGCTGAATGGAACACAAAGGAACCTTCAGGTAGGCCGCTGTTGCTATCGTTATCTCATAATTACCACAAGATATTCTTACGACACGATACAATTTTATTTATCCCAGGAGGGAAATTGATCTGCCAACAGTCATAAAAAAATGCAAAATACATGAAACATGAAATTAAAGTGACGAGTGGAAAGGATTGGGGATGTGCAAAGATTGTGGGGAGGGGAGTCAGTCTCAGTCTACACCACGACAGAAGGGGGAGGAGTTGTACAGTTTGATAGCCACAGGGAAGAAGGATCTCCTGTGGCGTTCTGTGCTGCATCTTGGTGGAACCAGTCTGTTGCTGAAGGTGCTCCTCAGGTTGACCAGTGTGTGAGCTGTATTGTCCAGGGTGCTCTGCAGTTTGAGGAGCATCTTCCCGTCCAAGACCAACCTCCTGTGTATCCAACTCCAACTCCGCCCCCAGGACGGAGCCAGCTTTCCCCACGAGTTTGTTGATCATGTTGGCGTCTGCGGTCTTCGCCCTGCAGGCCCGAAGAAGATGGCACTGGTCACCACCGATTGGTAGAACATCTGTAGCATCTCCTGTCCCTTCTTGTACACGGCCTCAGCGTTTCTGGACCAGTCCGGTTTACTGTCCAGGTACAAGTCATAAATCTATTGTCCAAGCCATGAATCATTCATTCCTGGAAGCTGTCAGCATTTCCTGCTCTGAGTTTAGTTTAGTTTAGAGATACAGCGCGGAAACAGGCCCTTCAGCCCACCGAGTCCATGCCGACCAGCGATCCCCGCACACTAACACTATCCTACACACACCAGGGACAATTTAGAATTACACCAAGCCAATCAACCTACAAACCTGTACGTCTTTGGAGTGTGGGAGGAAACAATACAATACGATACGATAATACTTTATTGTCAGAACGAGTCTGAAATTTTTTTTAGCATCACAGAAGCTCCATTTACAGCATCACGAAAAAAGACAAGAGGGGCGAGAGAAGACACACATCAAGATATCAAGACAGGATCCCAAAACACCTACATTCGACAAGACATTACAATAACAGGCCACATTTATGGCCGTCAGCGTACGTTTGATCTGGGATTAAGCGTCGTGTTTAGTTCAAGGAATGACTGGTGCGCAAAAGAGTCCCTCATTCTAACCTTATTAAATTTTGGAACCCAATATCTCCGGTTTGATGGTAACAAATTGTACTCACTATTCAGAACGTGGTTGGTGTCAGAGGTAATGTTAATGGCCATCCTTAGTATGTTTTTAAGGTAGGATGATAGATACAAAGCGAAGATCTTGGAGCAAACCCACGTAGGTCATGGGGAGAAGGTACAAACTGCGTATAGACAAGCACCCGTAGTCGGGGTCAAACCCGCGTCTACGGCGCTGTAAGGCAGCAACTCTACTGCTGGGCTCCGTGGAGACAGGCTGGATGTTTACGCTCAACTCTCCCCAACAGAGAAGTTCAAAGTAACAACAAGAACGATAGCTCAACTGTGAACTGGCATAACAGTACGTTCTGTAATGATATTGAAACTGTAATGCCATATACTTGGCATGGGTAATATGCCCTGCACGCTGATAACATTAAATATCAAAATTGTATCAATCGGGATGATGCCTTAAACTCACACCAGGCACAATAAACAACAGACAATTGGTGCAGGAGTAGGCCATTCGGCCCTTCGAACAAGCACCGCCATTCAATGTGATCATGGCTGATCATCCCCAATCAGCACCCCATTCCTGCCTTCTCCCCATACCCCCTGACTCCGCTATCTTTAAGAGCCCTATCTAACTCTCTCTTTAAAGTATCCAGAGAACCGGCCTCCAGGTTCTCTGGATACCTGCCTCCCTGAGGCAGAGAATTCCACAGACTCACAACTCTGTGTGAGAAAAAGTGTTTCCTCATCTCCGTTCTAAATGGCTGACCCCTTATTCTTAAACAGTGTGGCCCCTGGTTCTGGACTTCCCCAACATCCGGAACATGTTTCCTGCCTCTGGTGTGTCCAAGCCTTTAACAATCTTATATGTTTCAATCAGATGCCCTCTCATCCTTCCAAATTCCAGAGTATACAAGCCCAGCCGCTCCATTTCATCAACATATGACAGTCCCGCCATCCTGGGAATTAACCTGGTGAACCTACGCTGCACTCCCTCAATAGCAAGAATGTCCTTCCTCAAATTAGGCGACCAAAACTGTACACAATACTCCAGGTGTGGTCTCACTAGGGCCCTGTACAACTGCAGAAGGAACTCTTTGCTCCTATATTCAACTCCTCTTGTTATAAAGGCCAACATGCCATTCGCTTTCTTCACTGCCTGCTGTACCTGCATGCTTACTTTCATAGACTGATGAACAAGGACCCCCCAGATCCCGTTGTACTTCCCCTTTTCCCAACTTGACACCATTTTAGATAATAATCTACACATGATTCCAACACATAATAAGAGGCAAGCCTTGAATGAAAGAAATGCACGCCCAGGAACCGCAGAAACTAGTTCGCACTTGTCAAAATAGTTTGTCTTTGAAAAGTAGTCAGTGTTTTTGCAACGTAGCAATCTAAGGCTGAAAATTAGATTTGAGACTCCAGAGATACAGCTCGGAAACAAGCCCCTTCGGCCCACTGCAATCACCCCGTATACTAGCACTATCCTCCACACTGGGGTCAATTTACAATAAGCGAGTTCGGTATTCCGAAAAACACAAGGGATCATGGGATTTGTCAAAGGTCACAAGGGATAGGCACCTCATATTTCGCTTGGGCAACTTATACCCCAGCGGTATGAACATTGACGTCTCTAACTTCAATGTATGTGGACCAGGTGGGCGAGTGTAGACCTATGAGGCTGTGATGCAGGTAGATGCACGCGCTTGCACATAGACCCCACAACCCAAAACATATTTCACTGTTACTTCAGTAATGGATCTTTATGAATTTCTCTGCATTTGTCTGGTTATTGTTGTCATTCCACTGACATATATTCATAGAATCAGTGAAACAACCCCATCAGCACACCACAGCCATGCCTGTCTTTTGGCCCAAATACTCTCATCCCATTTGATGCCTATTAATTGTGAATGCTTCTATGCTTCACCTGTTTAAGTGCATCGTGTGGGAGAAAGTGAATGAAGACGGATAAAGCATTAGTGCTGCCGTAGTGGGATAGTAGGTTGGAGGCACAAGAGACTGTAGATGCTGGAATCAGGAGCAACAAAACAAAATTGCTGGATGAACTCAGAATCAATCGACAGTTGATGTTTTGGGGTGAGGATCAACTGGATTACAAGTTGGCCTTGCTCTGAACAAAACTGTAAATGTCATTCATGTAGATTCAGATTTCCACAATATTGTCCACGCCCTCTGTAGGAGGCCGGCCCAGAGGACAATTGTAAATGCTCGGAAGTCATCTGGCTTGGACTTTCAGCAGTGGAGTGGATGTCCATCCCTCCCAGATCACCCTACTACAATATTCAGCCTACGATGCAATATTACAATCATCATCAGCTCTACTATGGAGAAAGACAAGAACAGGGATGTAATGCTGAGGCGCTATAGGGCGCTGGTCAGGCCGCATTTGGAGTATTGTGAACAATTTTGGGCACCATATTGGAGGAAGGGTTTACTGGCTCTGGAGAGGGTCCAGAGGAGCTTAACAAGCATCATCTCAGAAATGAGTGGGTTAACCTATGATGAGTGTTTGACAGCACTGGGCCTGCACTCGCTGGAGTTTAGAAGGATGAGGGGGTCCTCATTGAAATGTATCGAGTAGTGAAAGGCTTGGATTGAGTGGGTGTGGAAAGGAATTATTCACTAGAGAGTATGTCTAGGATTAGTGGTCATCGCCTCAGAATTAAAGGATGGTCCTTTAAGAAGGAGGTGAGGAGGAATTTATTTCATCAGAGGGTGGTGAATCAGTGGAATTTTTTGCCACAGAAGGCCATTGAAACCAAGTCAATTGTTACATTTAAGGCAGAGATAGATATTCTTGATTTGGACGATATCAGAGGTTATGGGGAGAAGGCAGGAGAATGGGGTTAGGAGGGAGAGATAGATCAGCCATGATTGAATGGCAGAATAGACTTGATGGGTCGAATGGCCTAATTCTGCTCCTATGACTTATGGCCTCATGAACAGCTTCATTAGAAACTCTCCTCAACATCCTACTGACCACACATCATTCTATCTTGGAGATTTATTGCTCAATGTTTGACATTGGTCATCCACAATATCCTGACATGAGTGATCAAAATAATAAAATCCAAGATTTTTTTCAAACTCGTGCAGCAAATTAAATATTTCATCCAAGAACAGTGAGGTCATCTAGAATGTTGGGCTCCTGCCTGCAATTTCAGTAGCAAAATATTCCAACATGATACAAGTTGGAGAAGAGTATCGACAAAAATATTAAAATATAATTGTTTAACCTTACTCTTCTTAATCAAAAAACGATCTTTGGAGTTTTGTTTCAGGATGCAAGTAAACCAGGAGAATATAAACCATCATTGCTACCACCGTTAAATGTCCAAAGCCTTCGATAATTCTGTCCGCGATGAGGAACTCTAGAAAGGGAAATCGAAACGTGTGTGAAAAATATGAACCACATGACAGAACAGAGTTTGCTTTTCATGATCAACGCATCGCAGTTGTTCCAGCTCTTCCCTGATATTGGGCATGAAATGGGACGGATATGAGAATTTTATTATAGACACTGTTGTAATTTGTCTGCAGGAAAAATAAGTCTATGGGGATTTAGTTCCTACAAACTAGTACAGGTGTGCAACAGAAAGCATTCTAACGGGATGCATCGCAGCCTGGCATATCAACTGCTCTGCTATTTACCACATGGACCTGCAGAGGGTAATGTTCTCTGCCCAGTCTAACACAGGCTTGGCACTTCATCTACGTGGTACGTTGCTTTATGCCCCTGTCCCACTTAGGAAACCTGAACGGAAACCTCTGGAGACTTCACCCAAGGTTTCCGTGCGGTTCCCGGAGGTTGCAGGTGGTTGCCGGAGGCTGCGGGTAGTGTAAGCAGGTAGGGAGACTGACGAAAACCTCCGGGACCCGCACGGAAACCTTGGGTGGGGCGCAAAGTCTCCAGAGGTTTCCGTTCAGGTTTCCTAAGTGGGACAGGGGCATTAGTAAGACAGGAGATATTATCAAGGATCCTGTCACATTGACCATGCCCTTTTCTCTTTTCTACCTTCTGAAGATACAGAAGCTTGAAAGCCCAGATATCCAGACATAAATACAGCTTCTTCTCATGTCTGTCAGACTCCTGAACGTATTGTTCCTACAGGGCTGCCGTGTACTCTTACTCATAACTTTACCTCATTCTGTTACTGTCATTCTTTTTTGTGCACTATTTCATATTACATTACAACCTTGCCCCATTCTGCTCTATTGAGCTTGTGTTCATTGTTGTAATGTGACCCCTTGTTCTGGACTTCCCCAAGATTGTTCCCGATGTTGGGGAAGTCCAGATCAAGGGGTCACAGTTTAAGGATAAGGGGGAAATCTTTTAGGACCGAGATGAGGAAAACAGTTTTCACACAGAGAATGGTGAATCCATGGAATTCTCTGCCACAGAAGGTAGTTGAGGCCAAAGATCTTATAGCAGAGCAAGGTAGGCCACTCCTGCGAAATACAATGGGCTGACGTGTAGTAGCTACGGAGGGGATCCTGGGCATTATTCCCCGCCCATTTTAGTAACCGGAGCCTACCTGACCCGACCCGCAGTGTAATCAATGTTGTGGGGGAACAGTGTTTGTGCGTGATATAGGGTTAGATTCATAATTCTGTCAGTTCATACTTCTGTTAATTCTTGTTAAAGAATAAAATGTTTATAAACACGCATACATGAATGTGATATAAATGTATATAATCATATAACACACACACAAATATATTTCTTCTGATTTTTATATCCAATTATTAAATTTATTTCAGACTAGACAAGGGAAATTAAATAAGAAACATTGTAAACCCCCCCCCCCCCCCCCCCCCCCCCCCCACCCCGGCACTACCTCGCCTACCCCCCTCCTATGCCCCTCTCCCTGCTGCCCCGGGCCGCGCCCCCCTTCTCCCCGGGCCGCGCACCCCCTCTCCGCTCTAGGATCTTTGGTTGAGGCCAGTCCATTGGCTATATTTAAGAGGGAGCTAGATGTGGCCCTTGTGGCTAAAGGGATCAGGGGGTATGGAGAGAAGGCAGGTACAGGATACTGAGTTGGATGATCAGCCATGATCATATTGAATGGCGGTGCAGGCTCGAAGGGCCGAATGGCCTACTCCTGCATGTATTTTCTATGTTTCTATGTAATATCTTTATGACTGTATGGACATTGCCCCCTGGTGTATTTGACAAGTAACAGATCCAGATGTCAATTGGGATACTGACCTGGATCAACAATACACAAGAGTGATGTAGACAACAAGGTGAACAAGGTGAACAAGCTGAGTAGCTGGAAGAATACAAAGAAAGCCGTCAGCTGTACAAGCCGCTTGTGCACTGGATAGACAGACGGACACTCATTTCACCGTCGGGTACAGATGCATAATACACAGACTCAAGATATAATGAGTTACACAGTACAAGTGCTACGTCTGTACGTCCCCAGAGCAAAATGGGAACCGACTTCAAGGGCGAGTTCTTTATCTTGGGGCCCGGCGACTACAAATCCCTGGTCAAGTTGAACCAGAAAATTAGCTCTCTGCGGCTGGTGAACGCAAACTTAATTATTTATTTCATGTAAAGCACTTTGGTTTCAATGCGAGTTGATTTAAACGTGCTATCTATATTACTAAAAGTCAAATCTTGTCCACTTCCTGTTTTTCTGTTTCATGATTTTAGAAAAAATACTGCCACTTACGTCTGTGATTTTTGGCCATCTTACTCAGAGTCCCATTCCGCTGCGCAGGACAAGAGGATTTTTCCCATCGATGAAAAATAAAAGTTATTATTGTTTAAAAAGGAAAGGCGGAGAGACTATAAAACTCGGAAGTGTGTGCTTCACTCAGTCTCTCCAAGATAGAGGAAGCGAGATGGTCATGATTCTCTGAGCTGCGAATAACACTGAACACATGTCTACTCAACTGTGAGTGTTGTTAATGTGGTTTGAAAATGAAAATGTGGCTGCTTTGAAATGCTGCACTGCAAATGGTTGTTGGTGGTGGTTGCTTTGAAATGCTGCACTGCAAATCATTGTTGGTCCAAACTTGACAACTTCCTGTTTGCACTGTATATTGATTTCGGCCATCTTACTCAGCCCCCTTCGCTCATCAGGTGCTGAGGATTCTTCACATCAATGAAAAATAAAAGTGTTATTAGTGTTTTAAAAAATGTTGAGAATCTCTCTCCTGTCAATCATGCCATGAAGGCCACGCCCCTTCCAGTAGAAGGGGGCATGGATTATAAAACCCAGATGTGTGGGGGTGGCTCAGTCTCTGCAAGATGGGGGAGGGAGAGGTCATGACTCTGTCTGAACTGTGAATCAACTGAACATACTGAATGTCTGCTGAACTGTAAGTGTGGTATTTATGTGGTGTTTTGTGTGGTTTTTTGGTGGTTTCACCCTGCTTGAAATGGTATAGAAACATAGAAATTAGGTGCAGGAAAGCGTTTGTCGATGGTTCGCTTTTAGTAAGTTGTTCCTTCTCTTTTTCCTTTCCGTCTCTGCGCGATCTGGCTTCCTGAAGCCACAGACGTGCTTCATGGTAGCCCAACTTGTCTTTATCCTTCCTTCTTTTTGTTGCATCTTTGGCAATAGCAGACATTAATTTACAACAATCAACAAGTAACTTACCACTAAAATCAAATTTAAACCAATTGTTTAACATAGAAACATAGAAAACATAGAAATTAGGTGCAGGAGTAGGCCATTCGACCCTTCGAGCCTGCACCGCCATTCAATATGATCATGGCTGATCATCCAACTCAGTATCCCGTACCTGCCTTCTCTCCATACCCTCTGATCCCCTTAGCTACAAGGGCCACATCTAACTCCCTCTTAAATATAGCCAATGAACTGTCCTCGACTACCCTCTGTGGCAGAGAGTTCCAGAGATTCACCACTCTCTGTGTGAAAAAAGTTCTTCTCATCTCGGTTTTAAAGGATTTCCCCCTTATCCTTCAGCTGTGACCCCTTGTCCTGGACTTCCCCAACATCGGGAGCAATCTTCCTGCATCTAGCCTGTCCAACCCCTTAAGAATTTTGTAAGTTTCTATAAGTTTCTATAAGATTAAATATTTACAATTACGCTTACTTTGTATAAACATACATTTCTCATCACTTTCATAACCTTTTGAGTTTGTCGAGCCCATTCTCATTCCCTCCTCGAGAATTACGACTATACTTTTTCCCTGTCAAGTCCAACTTGACTGAAGTCCCAAACTTCTTACCTTGGACGACCCAGTTTGTCGCCCGAGTAGTCCAACCACTCTTCTCAATTGTCCCCGACAATTCTTAGGTAACCCCGTCACCCGAGTAGTCCAACTACTCTTCTCCTGTCAAGTCCAACATGACTTCTGAAGTCCCAGACTTCTTTGGCGACCCAGTCGCCGGAGTGGTCAAACTACTCTCTTCAATTGTCCCCGACAATTCTGTATGCCGTCCCGGGTCTCTGAGGAAGGTAACAAAATACAACTCGGCAAAGTCAAAATTATTTAGCTGGGGGCCCACTATCTACGGAACGTTCAGTCCTACCTCCGGCGTGTCGGTTGAGCCCCGTCACTCTGCCCCGGTGCCCGTAAGGAACCTTAAAATGAGCGCTCTTGGTTCCCCTGATAACCGGCAACAGAGGTATTGGGGCCCCACGTTGGGCGCCAATTATGTTAGAAATTTTCCAACAAAGACTATTACTAAAACGGAGGTAGAAACTGAACGAACTTTATTGTGAGAGAGAGAGTCACACAGAGCCCAAGTGTCTGTGGGAGTCCTCTCTCAGCTAATGCTGAAAACCATCTCTTTTATACATTGATTTAGATAAAAAAGCATCCAGACAAATGGTAATGAACAAGGACACTCAGAATTCAAAGGAAATAACATTTAGCTGTGGCAAGTTACACCAGAGCAAGATTAGTCATTCTGCAAGTTCTGTGATAGACTATTAATCTCTGAGACCTGTCAATTACTTGTGCCCTAAGCAGTTTCGGTAAACAATCTTGTGCTGACACAGATAGAATACACAAAGAAATTGTTACATAAATTTTCCCATCAGACCCCTCGGGTGCTCCGGTTTCCTCCCACACTTCAAACACGTACAGGCTTGAAGGTTAATTGCCTTTGATATAATTGCAAATTGGCCCTTGTGCGTGTAGGGTAATGTTAGTGCACGGGGATCACTGGTCGGCACAGACTCGGTGTTTCCGCGCTGTATCTCAAACCAAAAATCAACAACCACAAATGTTTCTTCTGGCAAATTATGGTCAACATCTTTACAATTCTGATCTCTTTGACATTTAACATATTTTGCAGGTTTAATTTAGAAGTTGGAGAATAACGTTTTAGCCATCCTTGATCCCCCAAGAATAACATGAAGCCTCTTCTATTATATACAGCCTTTGCTTCTTATTTCTTGATTGGTAAGAAATACTAATTGATGTAAGATTAGGTATGGTTATAAGTGATAGGAGCAGAATTAGGCCATTCGGCCCATCTAGTCTAGGCTGCCATCCAATCATGGCTGATCCAACTCTCCTTCCTAACCCCATTCTCCTGCCTTCTCCCCATAACCCCTGACACCTGCACTTCACAAGTTCTAGGAGTAGATCTAGGCCATTTAAGTGCCGGAGTAGGCCATTCGGGCCTTTGAGCCAGCACCGCCATACAATGTGATCATGACTGATCGTCCACAATCAGTACACCGTTCCTGCCTTCTCCCCATAACCCCTGACTCCACTATCTTTAAGATCCCTATCTAGCTCTCCCTTGAAAGTATCCAGAAAACAGGCCTCCTCAGATTCACAACTCTCTGTATGAAAAAGGTTTTTTCCTCATCTCCGTTGTAAATGGCTTACTCCTTATTCTTAAACTGTGGCCCCTTTTTCTGGACTACCCCAACATCGGGAACATGTTTCCTGCTTCTAGTGTGTCCAAACCCTTAATAATCATATTACCGCCATCCCGGGAATTAACCTGGTGAACCTACGCTACACTCCCTCAATAGCAAGAATGTCCTTCCTCAAATTTGGAGACCAAAACTGCACACAATACTCCAGGTGTGGTCTAACTAGGGCCCTGTACAACTGCAGAGGGACCTCTTTGCTCCTATACTCAACTCCTCTTGTTATGAAGGCCAACATGCCATTCGCTTTCTTCACTGCCTGCTGTATCTGCATGCTTACTTTCATAGACTGATGTACAAGGACCCCCAGATTCCGTTGTACTTTCCGTTTTCCCAACTTGTCACCATTCAGATATTAACCTGCCTTCATGTTTTTACCACCAAAGTGGATAACCACATTAAACTGCATCTGCCATGCATCTGCCCACTCCCCCAACCTGTCCAAGTCACCCTGCATCCTCATAGCATCCTCCTCACAGTTCACGGGTTTGGACCGTGCTTCGAAATTGTTCCTCGTGTGTCTGTATGGAGTTTGCACGTTCTCCCCGTGACCTGCGTGGGTTTTCTCCGAGATCTTCGGTTTCCTCCCACACTCCAAAGGTTTGTCTGTTAATTGGCTTGGTAAAAGTGTAAAAAGAAATTGTCCCTAGTGGGTGTAGGATGGTGTTAGTGTGCGGGGATCGCTGGTCGGCGCGGACTCGGTGGGTCCAGTGTATCTTCAAACTAAAAAATGAGAAAAAACCTGCTTCAACTATCGCTTCGGGCAGCTCGTTCTATATACCCACTGACATTTGTGTAAAAAAGTTGGTGGGTATATAGAACGACTTTTTTATTAAAAAAAAAAATTTCTCATCTCGGTCCTAAAAGTCTTCCCCCTTATTCTTAAACTGTGACCCCTTGTCCTGGACTTCCCCGACATCATGAACAATCTTCCTGCATCTAGCCTGTCCAACCCCTTAAGAATTTTGTAAGTTTCTATAAGATCCCCCCCTCAATCTTCTAAATTCTAGCGAGTACAAGCCGAGTCTATCCAGTATTTCTTCATATGAAAGTCCTGACATCCCAGGAATCAGTCTGGTGAACCTTCTCTGTACTCCCTCTATGGCAATAATGTATTTCCTCAGATTAGGAGACCAAAACTGTATGCAATACTCCAGGTGTGGTCTCACCAAGACCCTGTACAACTGCAGTAGAACTTCCCTGCTCCTATACTCAAATCTTTTTGCTATGAATGCTAACATACCATTCGCCTTTTCTTCACTGCCTGCTGCACCTGCATGCCTACTTTTAATGACTGGTGTATCATGACACCCAGGTCTCGTTGCATCTCCCCTTTTCCTAATCGGCCACCAATCAGTTAATAGTCTACTTTCCTGTTTTTGCCACCAAAGTGGATAACCTCACATTTATCCACATTATACTGCATCTGCCATGCATTTGCCCACTCACCCAGCCTATCAAAGTCACGTTGCAGCCTCCTAGCATCCTCCTCACAGCTAACACTGCCCCCCCAGCTTCGTGTCTTCCGCAAACTTGGAGATGTTGCATTCAATTCCCTCATCCAAATCATTAATATATATCGTAAATAGCTGGGGTCCCACCACTGAACTTTGCGGTACCCCACTAGTCACTGCCTGCCATTGTGAAAAGGACCCGTTTACTCCTACTCTTTACTTCCTGTCTGCCAGCCAGTTCTCCTGCTATTTCCGGCAGATTATTTATGTCTTCCTTGGTGAAGACAGAACCAAAGTATTTATTCAATTGGTCTGACATGTCATTGTTCCCACGATCAATTCACCTGTTTATGACTGCAAGGGACCTACATTTGTTTTAACTAATCTTTTTCTCTTCACATATCTATAAAAACTTTTGCAGTCAGTTTTCATGTTCCCTGCCAGTTTTCTTTCATAATCTATTTTCCCTTTCCTAAATAAGCCCTTTGTCCTCCTCTGCTGGTCTCTGAATTTCTTCCAGTCCTCCGGTAGGCTGCTTTTTCTGGCTAATTTGTATGCTTCATCTTTTGTTTTGATACTATCCCTGATTTCACCTTGTTATCCACGGATGCAATACAATACAATACAATACAATACAATACAATACAATACAATACAATACAATTTATTTGTCATTTGGACCCCTTGAGGTCCAAACGAAATGACGTTTCTGCAGCCATACATTACAAAACAAAAAAAAGACCCGAGACACAACACAGTTTACACAAACATCCATCACATCGCTGTGATGGAAGGCAAAAAAACTTATCTCTCCACTGCACTCCCCCACAATGTCAGAGTCAAAGTCAAAGCCCCCGGCTGGCGATGGCGAATTGTCCCGCGGCCATTAAAGCCACGCCGGGTGATGCAAGGCCGCGCACCGGGTCTAGTTGTTAGAGCCCCCGGCGTGCGCTCGCAGAGTCCCGCGGCCATTCCAAGCCGCGCGGGGTGTTGATGTAAGGCCCCGCTCAGGTGCTCTTCAACCCCGCAACTCGGGCGGGAGAAGTCGCCGTTGCGGAAGCCCCGAAAAGCGGTCTCCCAGCAGGGACCCGCGGGCTCCCGTTGCCGCCGTCCGCCAGACCCGCAGTTTTAGCCTCCGAAACTCCGGGGGTCGGGTGGCAGCAGCGTCCACCACCGCTCCACCCGCTCCGGACTCGGCCAGCTCCGGGACGGTGAGTAGGACCGCAGCTCCGCAACTGGAGCCCCAGGTCGTTCCTGTTGGAGGCCGCTCCACGTTGCAGCCCCAACGACAACGGAGACCTGACAAAGAAAAGTCGGGTCTCCCGTGCAGGGGAAAGATTTTAAAGTTACCCACTCCCCCCCACCCCACCCCCATACACACACACACATACCCCAACAAAAAAACTTCCCTGATTTATTTTTTTGCCAAACTGGGATGAACAATTGTTGTAGTTCATCCATGCAGTCTTTAAATGCCTTCCATTGAATATCCACCGGCAACCCTTCAAGAATCAATCGCCAGTCTAACTTGGCCAATTCACGTCTCATACCCTCAAAGTTACCTTTCTTTAAGTTCAGGACCCTTGTTTCTGAATTAACAATGTCACTCTCCATCCTAATGAAGAACTCAACCATATTATGGTCACTCTTGCCCAAGGGGCCACGCACAACAAGACTGCTAACTAACCCTTCCTCATTACTCAATACCCAGTCTAGAATAGCCTGCTCTCTCGTTGGTTCCTCTACATGTTGGTTTAGAAAACTATCCCGCATACATTCCAAGAAATCCTCTTCCTCAGCACCCTTGCCAATTTGATTCACCCAATCTATATGTAGATTGAAGTCACCCATTATAACTGTTTTACCTTTGTTGCACGCATTTCTAATTTCCTGTTTGATGCCATCCCCAACTACACTACTACTGTTAGGTGGCCTGTTCACAACTCCCACTAGCGTTTTCTGCCCCTTAGTGTTTCACAGCTCTACCCATATCGATTCCACATCCTCCAAGCTAATGTCCTTCTTTTCTATTGCATTAATCTCCTCTCTAACCAGCAACGCTACCCCATCTCCTTTTCCTTTCTGTCTATCCCTCTTGAATATTGAAAATCCCTGGATGTTCAGCTCCCAGCCTTGGTCACCCTGGAGCCATGTCTCCGTGATCCCAACTATATCATCATTAATAGCTATCTGCACATTCAACTCATCCACCTTATTCACCTTATATTACGAATGCTCCTTGCATTGAGACACAAAGCCTTCAGGCTTGTTTTTACAACACACTTACCCCTTATACAATTATATTGAAAAGTGGCCCTTTTTGATTTTTGCCCTGGATTTGTCTGCCTGCCACTTTTACTTTTCACCTTGCTACCTATTGCTTCTACCCTCATTTTACACCCCTCTGTCTCTCCGCTCACAAATTTAAGAAACCCTTTCCCTTTAACTCCATCCTCAACTATCCCATTTGACACCCCACCCCCCTTATTCAGTTTAAAACCACCCGTGTAGCAGTGGCAAACCTGCCTGCCAGGATGCTGGTCCCCCACCTGTTAAGATGCAATCCGTCCCTTTTGTACAGTTCCCCCTTACCCCAAAACAGATCCCAGTGATCTAAGAATCTAAATCCCTGCCCCGTGCACCAGTTCCTCAGCCACACATTCAGGTCCCGTATCTCCCTGTTCCTGCTCTCGCCAGCACGAGGAACAGGGAGTCCCTTACAAGGGTGTGAGGAGTCTTTATGGATGCTGACGGCCTTCCTGAAGCACCGTATCTAGTAGATGCCCTCCAAGGCGGGTAGCTGTGTCCCAATAATCCTCTGCCCTCTGTGGACGACGCGCTGAATGGCTCTCCTCTCCGCCTCCGTGCAGCTGAGATACCACACAGAGATGCCATACGTTAGTATGCTCTCTGTGGTGCAGCGGTGGAAGGTTGTCAGCAGCTGTTGGGGCAGACCAGTCTTTTTTAATGTTCTCAGGAAAACAGTCGTTGCTGTGCCTTTTTGACCAGCGCAGCGGTGTTGGTGGACCATGTGAGGTCCTCTGAAATGTGAGTGCCCAGAAACTTAATGCTGGACACTCTCTCCACACTGTCCCCGTAGATGGAGATTGGGGCGTATTCTCCATTACGGGACCTCCTGAAGTCAATAATCAGCTCCTTGGTCTTGGAGGTGTTTAGTGACAAGTTGTTACGTGCGCACCAGTCCGCCAGGTTCTGTGAAAAAGTTACTTCTATAACAACTAAACAGGTTCGCTTCTTAATAAACAGACACCACACAAACTGTTTGGTAGACCAGTTCAAAACTTTACTTATTATCGGCCGATGGAAGGGAGCGAGAATTCCAGCTAAGTGACCATTGTAGACACTCGACTGTCCTCATCCACCTTCTCTGAACAACAGAATTACATCGCATTTTATAGTAGGTACACAAAATTGCTGGGGAAACTCAGCGGGTGCAGCAGCATCTATGGAGCGAAGGAAATAGGCGACGTTTCGGGCCGAAACCCTTCTTCAGACTGATAGGGGGTGGGGAAAGAAAGAAGGACAAAGGGAGGAGGAGGAGGAGCCCGAGGGCGGGCGGATGGGAGGGTGGGAGGAGACAGCTAGAGGGTGAAGGAAGGGGAGGAGACAGCACGGGCTAGCCAAATTGGGAGAATTCAATGTTGATGCCATAGGGACGCAAGGACCCCAGACGGTATATGAGGTGCTGTTCCTCCAATTTCCGCTGTTGCTCACTCTGGCAATGGAGGAGACCCAGGACAGAGAGGTCGGATTGGGAATGGGAGGGGGAGTTGAAGTGCTGAGCCACCGGGAGGTCAGGTAGGTTATTGCGGACTGAGCGGAGGTGTTCGGCGAAACGGTCGCCCAACCTACGCTTGGTCTCACCGATGTAAATCAGCTGACATCTAGAGCAGCGGATGCAGTAGATGAGGTTGGAGGAGATACAGGTGAACCTTTGTCGCACCTGGAACGACTGCTTTTTATAGTGTTTCTTTGTCACCTTAGCACATTCCACAGACATTAGTCATGGTCAGAGGTACAGGAAAAGGCATCACATCAAAGACATTTTGTCACAATCCCTTAGATCAGTCTAGCTTCTCCTCTCTAGTCACCTCCTCCCTCATAAACATAGGACACTTGGTTTACGACATCTTACTTCAAAGAGATGACTCTAGCTAGCTCCTCTCTGCTTGTCACTTGGGAGACAATGTTATAGTATTTATTATCTCACACACCGCAACCTGAGGCAAGCCTAATTTGAGACTAAATATAAGCTGTAAACTAGCCCAGAAGCCAATTTAATATCTTCTTATATTTTTAACTAAAATTCGGCTTCATCATCTGCAACTCCGCTCTGTATTTTGTTTCATCACCGTTGGTGATCAGCCCGATCACATACCAGGTCGCTTGAATAATACCATTCATCCCCCCCTTTGGCAGCATGCATGAAGTAATGATACACATGTGCCAACCAGGGTAGACGTTGCTTAGGGGCAACTGTGGAGACCCAAAGATCACTTGGCAATTGAAAACATTTTGCATCTATCCACAATTGGCGCTCAGAAACATCAGCAGCAGCTTGTATTCCTTTTATTTAATTAATAGAGGGCCCTGGGGAATCACAATTTTTCAGACACTGGGGGATTACTGTTTTAATTTTGAGGGTGGCTGCTGCTGGGACTGCTACATCAGCTCGGGCATTGCATAAGGAGATGTCATCCTGACCCTAGTGTGTGAGGAACATTTCACTGCCACCTTCTCTCCATGATATCATGCAGAAAGGTTGAACAAGTTAGGTCTTTATTCTTTGGAGCGCAGAAGGTTAAGGGGGGGATATGATAGAGGTCTTTAAAATGATGAGAGGGATAGACAGAGTTGACGTGAAAAAGCTTTTTCCATTGAGAGTAGGGAAGATTCAAACAAGAGGACATGATTTGAGAATTAAGGGACAGAAGTTTAGGGGTAACGTGAGGGGGAATCTCTTTACTCAGAGAGTGGTAGCTGTGTGGAATGAGCTTCCAGTGGAAGTGGTGGAGGTAGGTTCCATTTTATCTTTTAAAAATAAATTGGATAGGTATATGGACGGGAAAGGAATGAAAGGTTATGGTCTGAGTGCAGGTAGATGGGACTAGGTGAGAGTAAGTGTTCGGCACGGACTAGAAGGGCCGAGATGGCCTGTTTCCGTACTGTAATTGTTATATGTTAGATGTTAAAATAAAATCTCTTGAAGCAAACCTGTATAACTTCATTTTTCCTTTTATTTCCCTCTAAATTAATTTCTTCCACAGAATTCTCCTTGTTCATGTTTATGATCAACACTGACAGCAAGAAAGGATAATAATATTTTCTCTCAATAAGCAGTTACAAAAATGGAGCAATATATGTAATTTTGGGTTGGAATCTGTTCTTGAGCAAGCAAAGAGATATCTCCTTTTGCATGCAAAGGAATATGGGCACAACCCAATATTCTAATCAGATAAGGAAGCTTGTTTACTTACAGCAGCAAATTCACTGTTTTCTGTGTGAAAGTTGTTCTTCAATTTCATACTCCAATTTCACCCTCATCCCCTCTGATCCCACACAATGTTAGTATATTCATAGGTTTTTAATACTACACAAATAGTTAATAAGTAATATGTCTACATTTTAATACTTTTTTATTTATCATTATAAACGTTTACAATTCTTGTGTTTCCATCTCTTCTATGTTTAAAATCCATATCGATGGTAGTTTAGAGTCCCATGCTAGCATTCCCATGAACACTGAGGGTTTGGGAAATAGGGACTAGTAAACTGAAGCGAGGATGTTGAGCATCATAGTCTACCAGATACTGACATTGTTTTAGATTGACGTTGCCCACCTGGGTATCCCTTGTGTATGGTCCTTTCACACACACAAGTGTTCTCTCTCTCTCTCTCTCTCTCTCATGACAATCTGTGTGGGATGTTGCCCGTATTAGCTGCATAGCTGTGTTATTGTCCCAAGCTGTTGTGCTTTTGATCACAATAGTTACCAACATTAGATAGAGTCCAGTCATGAGTCTGGGGCTGGGGCAGGCTTGCAATGGGAGGTGTGGATCCATGTTGCTTTTCCTTGTAGCTTCACAGCAGTGTGGGTCATCATCAGCACTTGGAACGCTCCTTCCCAACGTGGTGGAAGGCAATTATTTTGCTTGAAAGTCTTTACGAGCCCCTCATCCCCCGGGCAGGTACACGTGGCAGCTTTCACGTTGGTTCTTCTGTGCTTTAGTCACCTGTGAATGGAAACTATGGAGATATTTAGTTAGTGCAATGCAATGATTCAACATGTTCTCATCCATGCCATGAATGTTCCTTGCCTTTGTAGACAGTGGAACACTTACAGGAAATTTCATTGGTCTCCCCATTACTATCTCATATGGAGTTAACCCTGTACAATTAGGGCTACATCTCATTATCATTAGGGCTGTTGGCAACACTTCAGGCCACTTGAAACCCGTCTCATTACATAATTTAGCCAATTTAGTCTTGAGTACCCCGTTTTGTCTTTCAACTACCCCTGATGACTGTGGGTGATATGGGCAGGATAAATGTTGGTTGTACTGAAGTCTCTTCATTAGTTCCTTTACAAATAAACCAGTAAAGTGGGATCTATTGTCACTTGACATAACCTCTGCAATGCCAAATCCCAGTACTACTTCTTTCAGTAGCACCTTGGCTACGGTTGTGGCATCACAGGGACGAGAGGGGAAGGCTTCTACCCATCTGCAAAACAAGTCTACACTTACCAACACATATTTATAATTCATACATTCAGGCATTTGTATAAATCTATTTGCATAGTTGGAGTTGCGAAGCAGGCTATATGCTGTTATTTCCCATTTATATTTGTGGCATGTCATGCACTTTCAGTCATTCTTATCAGTAAAAGCAGAAAAACCCAGCACATACTAGGTTGCTTGAATAATACAATTCATCCCCCCTTTGGCAGCATGAGTGAAGTAATGATACACATGTGCCAACCAGGGTAGAAGTTGCTTAGGGGCAACTTTGGATCTGTCTTCACTAAGGAGGACACAAACAATCTTCCTGATATAGTAGTGGCCTGAGGATCTGGGGTGAGGGAGGAACTGAAGGAAATCCACATTAGGCAGGAAATGGTGTTGGATAGACTGATGGGACTGAAGGTTGATAAATCCCCTGGGCCTGATGGGCTGCATCCCAGGGTACTTAAGGAAGTGGCTCTAGAAATCGTGGATGCATTGGTGATAATTTTCCAATGTTCTATAGATTCAGGATCAGTTCCTGTGGATTGGAGCGTAGCTAATGTTATCCCAATTTTTAAGAAAGGCGGGAGAGAAAAAAAACAGGGAATTATTGACCAGTCAGCCTGACATCGGTGGTGGGGAAGATGCTGGGGTCAATTATAAAAGATGAGATACCCGCACATTTGTTGACAAATCTTCTGGAATTTTTTGGGGATGTAACTGGGGAAATAGACAAGGGAGAGCCAGTGGATGTAGTGTACCTGGACTTTCAGAAAGCATTTGATAAGGTCCCACATAGGAGATTATACAGTAAAACGAGGGCACATGGTATTGGGGGTAGAGTGCTGACCTGGATAGAAAATTGGTTGGCAGACAGGAAACAAAGAGTAGGGATATTACGGGTCCCTTTCAGAATTGCAGGCAGTGACTAGTGGGGTACCGCAAGGCTCGGTGCTGGTGCCGCAGCTATTTACAATATACATCAATGATTTGGATGAAGGGATTCAAAGTAACATTAGCAAATTTGCAGATGGCACAAAGCTGGGTGGCAGTGTAAACTGTGAGGAGGATGCTATGAGAATGCAGGATGACTTGGACAGGTTGGGGGAGTGGGCAGATGCATGGGAGATGAAGTTTAATGTGGATAAATGTGAGGTTATCCACTTTGGTAGCAAAAACAGAAATGCAGATTACTATCTAAATGGCGTCAAGTTGGGAAAAGGGGAAGTACAACAGGATCTGGGGGACTTGTTCGTCAGTGTATGAAAGTAAGCATGCAGGTACAGCAGGCAGTGAAGAAAGCGAATGGCATGTTGGCCTTCATAACAAGAGGAGTTGACTATAGGAGCAAAGAGGTCCTTCTGCAGTTGTACAGAGCCCTAGTGAGACCACACCTGGAGTATTGTGTGAAGTTTTGGTCCCCTAATTTGAGGAAGGACATTTTTGCAATTGAGGGAGTGCAGCGTTGGTTTACAAGATTAATTCCCGGGATGGAGGGACTGTCATATGCTGAGAGAATGGAGCGGCTGGGCTTGTACACTCTGGAGTTTAGAAGGATGAGAGGATATCTTATGGAAACATATAAGATTGTTAAGGGTTTAGATACGCTAGAGGCAGGAAACATGTTCCCGATGTTGGGGGAGTTCAGAACCAGGGGCCACAGTTTAAGAATAAGGAGTAAGCCATTTAGAACGGAGACGAGGAAACACTTTTTCTCACAGAGAGTGGTGAGTCTGTGGAATTCTCTGCCTCAGAGGGCGATGGAGGCCGGTTCCCTGGATGCTTTCAAGAGACAGTTAGATAGGGCTCTTAAAAATAGCGGAGTCAGGGCATATGGGGAGAAGGCAGGTACAGGATACTGATTGTGGATGATCAGCCATGATCACATTGAATGGCAGTGCTGGCTTGAAGGGCCGAATGGCCTCCTGCTGCACCTATTGTCTATTCCACACACTGGAGACAATTTACACACAAACCAAGCCAATTAATCTACAAACATGCACGTCATTTGAGTTTGGGAGGAAACCGAAGAACTCGGAGAAAACCCACGAGAGTCACGGGGAGATCGTACAAACTCCGTACAGACAGCACCCGTATTTGGGATCGAACCCGGGTCTCTGGCGCTGCAAGAGTGTAAGGCAGCAACTCTAGCGCTGCGCCACCGTGCCACCCACATTGTAACTTTCTGACCACACATGTCAGGCTCACTGGCCTGTATTCCCAGGCTTTTCCCTGCAGCCCATTTTAAATAAACACACATTTACCACCCTCCAGTCTACCAGCACCTCACCCGCATTTAATGATGATTCATAACCTCAGCCAGGGCTCCTGCAATTTCCTCTCTAGCATCCCACAGTGCCCTCGGATATATCAGTGAGATTTGTCTACCTTCATATGTGTCAGGAGCTTCGACTGTACTCAAGGCCGTTCCATTGATTGCCTCAAGTTCCCCAGTCTTTCCCCATGATAAAATCATAGGAGAAATACTTGTTGAGGACCTTGTCCAACTCCTGTGTCTCCACACACAGTTGACCACTTTGATTCCTCAGGGGTCCCACTCTCTCTCTAGATACCCTTTTTCCCTTGATGTACTTATACATTCTCAGGATTATGCTTAAAGCCAATTTCCATAGCTATCTATGGAGCGAAGGAAATAGGTAACGTTTCGGGCCGAAACCCTTCTTCAGTCTGAAGAAGGATTTTGGTCCGAAACGTTACCTATTTCCTTCGCTCCATAGATGCTGATGCACCCGCTGAGTTTCTCCAGCATTTTTGTGTACTTTCGATTTTCCAGCATCTGCAGTTCCTTCTTGAACACTTCCATAGCTATCTGCTGTCTCCTTTTTGCCTTCCTGATTTCCTTTTATAACTTGCTCCTTAGTTCCAGAATCTCCTCCAGGGATATACTTGATCCAAGCTGCATCTACCTGCCCCATGCCTCATTCTTACTGTTGACCAGAGCCTCCATTTCTCTCATCATCCAAGCTTCCTTGCACCCACCTGCTTTGCCCTTCACTCTAACAGGGACATGCATATCCTGGACACTTGTCAGTACACTTTAAAAACCCCCCACTTTCCTGACATTTACTTTCCTACAAACACACTGCTCCAATCAACTTGAGCGAGTTCCTTCAAAGTTGGCCTTGCCCTAATTTTGTTTCATACACCCACCACCCTTTGTGTGAAAAGGAGTTAACCTTCAAGTTCCTATTAAATCTTTCTCCTCTCACCTTAAACCTCTTTTCTCTGGATCTCAATTCTCCTACTCTGGGCAAGAGACTGCATTTACAGGATGTCTTCCTCTCATGATCTTGCACGCCTCGATAACATCACCCCAGAACATTGTGTGCTCCAAGGAATATAATCCTAGCCTGCTCAACCTCTCCCTGTAGCTCAGACCTCGTGGCAACATCCCCATATATCTTCTCTGCACTCTTTCCAGCTTGACAACATCTTTCCTGTAACAGGGTGACCAAAACTGAGCACAATACTCCAAATGTGGCCTTACTAATGTCTGAAGGGTCTCGACCCCAAACGTCACCCATTCCTTCTCTCCAGAGATGCTGCCTGTCCCACTGAGTTACTCCAGCATTTTGTGTCGACCTTAGATTTAAACCAGCATTTGCAGTTACTAATGTATTGTAACACGGCCTCTTAACTTCCACACCTAACATTCTACCGATGAAGACCAGTAAGTCGAGTTTTGAGATAGAAATTCCTGGTACCTTTTATTTAACGTTGGCAACTTTCCCAGTTTCATTTCCCCCAACTTTAAGCTGCAGGTTGTTGCAGGTTTCAAGTTGATTGTCTTCATGTTTTGCTATCCTTGTGCAATCAAACAGCCGGCAATGACTGTAAAGCAACTGTGTTGTGAGGGGGGTGCGTTGCTGGGCTGGAGGGAGTGCAAGGGCGGGGGAGAGAGGCAGCGACATGTGCGGAGAGATAGGGAGGGGAGAGAGGAGACATGCTGAGTCACTCCAGCACATTGCGCCTTTCCTTGTTAACCAGCACCTGCAGTTCCTTGTATGCACGGGTTGTCGGCGTGGCTGAGGTGGTGACCAGCGATTGGATGGGTCGGCTGATGCGTGGGTGAGAGATGAACATAAAAGCGTGGCCGAGTGCCGAGAAAGCGCATCGTTTCTCCAGCTTCTGACAGGAGACTTGTGGAGCGCTGACACCTCGAGAACCATGAGTGAAATCACCCTGTACGACCAACCCAACTTCAAGGGGCAGTCCAAGCACTTTGTGTTGAGTGTGCCGGACCTGTCCGAGGAGATATTCGACGACGTTGCCCAGTCGGCGCAGGTGGAGGGCAACATCTGGGTCGGCTTCACGGATAAGAACTACAAGGGCGAGTTCACTATCTTCGGGCCCGGCGACTACAAAACCCTGGGCCCTAATTTCACCCGGAGGCTGAGCTCGCTGCGGATAATTAATGAGGAGCTGATGAACCCGAAGATCGACCTGTACGAGGATGTGAACTACGGTGGCAAGGTCCGCGAAGTGACGTTTCAGGTGGATAATCTGGTGACAGCCGGCTTTAATGAGCTGGTCTCGTCTGACAAGGTGAAGCATGGCGTGTGGATCCTCCATGAGGGGCTCAACCAGACCGGGCCGCGCCTCATCACCTACAAGGGCGACCAGTGGCCCAATTACCGCGACTTCGGATGGAACGACAAATTCTCCTCGCTCCGCCCTCTGGTCAACGGCAACAATGAGGTGGGAACCTCGCCCAGCGTGTGATGCTCCAGCGGGGGCAGTAGATGTGAGCCTCGTCCAGGTGTGAGCCTCGTCCAGGTGTGAGCCTCGTCCAGCCGCCTCAGCTGCAACTACTCCCCTCCTCCCAGCTCCCCCTCCCCTCCTCCCTCCGCCCGGGCAAATGTCCCGTCGCTTTACTGCTCATTTAAAGAATGAAATAAAATGTTGATCTCAATGCAAAATGCCTCCAGTTGTTTGTTGAGTAAATGGGGACGCGGTTGGCGGGGAGTGGGTGGGATAGACAGGTCTTGTTCCTCACCGCAGCGCTGCGGAGTTCCCGAGTCGGGGACAGGCTGGAGAAACGTCGCTCACCCCACACACACACACACACACACACACTCACACACACACACACACACACACACACACACACACTCACACACACACACACACACACACACTCACACTCACACACACACACACACACACACACACACACACACACACACACACATTCCCTGCGTTGGGGGGGGGGTGGGGGTGGTCGCCTCCATCCAGCTGACGGAACCTCCGTCCGCCGATCACCCGCTGGTCATTTCACTCGTTCACTGTTGATATCCGAGCGACCCGAACGAGGGGCGTTTGTGCGCATTAACACAGACGCCGGGAGCTCATGTACCGTCGGCGAGAACACATTTAGAGGATTGTGTTCAGTTTCGGTCACCGTGTTATAGGAAAGATGTCGTGAAGCTGGAAAAGTCGCAGACAAGATTGACCAGGATGTTGCCCGGACTTTAGGGTCTGAGCTACAGGGAGAGGTTGGGGCAGGTAAGGACTTTATTCCCCGGAGAGCAGGAGGATGAGGGGTGATCTTATAGTGGTGAATAAACTCATGAGGGGAATAGATCAGGTAAATATCTTGACAGAGATAGTCGCATCTCCTCCAGTCACAGGCGGCGACCCCGAGAACTGGACTCCCCCCTCCCTTCCTTCCCCCCGCCCTCTCCTCCCCCACCTCATCCCCCCTCCCACCCACCCCACCCCCCCCCCCTCCCGCCTCTCCTTCCCCCTACGTTCCTAGCTCTCCCTCCTCCCCCCCCCCCCTTCCCGCGAATGAAGGTATGTTGACCAGGTGGGCGAGTGTAGACCTGTGGATGATGCTCTGTGGACCGGGTGGGACAGTGTTCAGAGTTCAAGTGAGTTTATTGTCATGTGTCCCTGATAGGACAATGAAATTCTTGCTTTGCTTTAGCACACCAGAACATAGTAGGCATGAATACCGAACAGATCAGTGTGTCCATATACCATTGTATAAATATATACACACATAATAAATAAACTGATAAAGTGCAAATAAACAGACTATGGGCTATTAATGTTCAGAGTTTTGTCCGAGCCGAGTTTAATAGCCTGATGGCTGTGGGGGAGTAGCTGTTCCTGAACCTGGAGTCTTCAGGCTCCTGTACCTTCTACCACACATCCTCCCCGCCCCTCCCTTCCCACCACCTACCACCCCTCCTCCTCCTTCCCCCTACGTTCCTCCATCTCCCTCCAACCCCCCCCCCTCCATTCCTCCTCCTCCTCCTGCGATGAAGGTATGTGGACCAGGTGGGCGACTGTAGACCTATGAGGCTGTGACGAAGGTAGATGCACGCGCATGCACATAGACCCCACAACCCAAAACATATTTCACTGTTACTTCAGTAATGGATCTTTATGAATTTCTCTGCATTTGTCTGGTTATTGTTGTCATTCCACTGACATATATTCATAGAATCAGTGAAACAACCCCATCAGCACACCACAGCCTTTTGGCCCAAATACTCTCATCCCGTTTGATGCCTATTAATTGTGAATGCTTCTATGCTTCACCTATTTAAGTGCATCGTGTGGGAGAAAGTAAATCAAAATGGATAAAGCATTAGTGCTGCCGTAGTGGGATAGTAGGTTGGAGGCACAAGAGACTGTAGATGCTGGAATCAGGAGCAACTAAACAAAATTTCTGAATGAACTCAGAATCAATCGACAGTTGATGTTTTGGGGTGAGGATCAACAGGATTATAATTTGGCCTTGCTCTGGACAAAACTGTAAATGTCATTCATGTAGATTCAGATTTCCACAATATTGTCCACGCCCTCTGTAGGAGGCCAGCCCAGAGGACAATTGTAAATGCTTGGAAGTCATCTGGCTTGGACTTTCAGCGGTGGAGTGGATGTCCATCCCTCCCAGATCACCCTACTGCAATATTCAGCCTACGATGCAATATTACAATCATCATCAGCTCTACTATGGAGAAAGACAAGAACATGGATGTAATGCTGAGGCGCTATAGGGCGCTGGTCAGGCCGCATTTGGAGTATTGTGAACAATTTTGGGCACCAAATTGGAGGAAGGGTTTACTGGCTCTGGAGAGGGTCCAGAGGAGCTTTACAAGCATCGTCTCAGAAATGAGTGGGTTAACCTATGATGAGCGTTTGACAGCACTGGGCCTGCACTCGTTGGAGTTTAGAAGGATGAATGGGTCCTCATTGAAATGTATCGAGTAGTGAAAGGCTTGGATTGAGTGGGTGTGGAAAGGATTTATTCACTAGAGAGTGTGTCTAGGATTAGAGGTCATCGCCTCAGAATTAAAGGATGGTCCTTTAAGATGGAGGTGAGGAGGAATTTATTTCATCAGAGGGTGGTGAATCTGTGGAATTCTTTGCCACATAAGGCCATTGAAACCAAGTCAATTGTTACATTTAAGGCAGAGATAGATATTCTTGATTTGGACGATATCAGAGGTTATGGGGAGAAGGCAGGAGAATGGGGTTAGGAGGGAGAGATAGATCAGCCATGATTGAATGGCAGAATAGACTTGATGGGCCGAATGGCCTAATTCTGCTCCTATGACTTATGGCCTCATAAACAGCTTCATTGTAAA
Source organism: Amblyraja radiata (assembly GCF_010909765.2). NCBI lineage: Eukaryota > Metazoa > Chordata > Chondrichthyes > Rajiformes > Rajidae > Amblyraja > Amblyraja radiata. The sequence goes on along the minus strand of NC_045985.1, from coordinate 2,390,100 downwards.
CTGTCCTCAACATCCTACTGACCACACATCATCCTGTCTTGGAGATTTATTGCTCACTGTTTGACATTGGTCATCCACAATATCCTGACATGAGTGATAAAAATAATAAAATCCAAGGATTTTTTCAAACTCGTGCAGCAAATTAAATATTTCATCCAAGAACAGTGAGGTAATTCAGAGGAGATTTACTAGAATGTTGCCTGGGTTTCAGCACCTAAGTTACAGGGAAAGGTTGAACAAGATAGGTCTTTATTCTTTGGAGAGCAGAAGGTTAAGGGGGGACTTAATAAAGGTCTTTAAAATTATGAGAGGGATAGATAGAGTTGACGTGGATAAGCTTGTTCCATTGAGAGTAGGGAAGATTCAAACAAGAGGACATGATTTGAGAAGTAAGGGACAAAACTTTAGGGGTAACATGGGGGGGGGAACTTCTTTACTCAGACAGTGGTAGCTGTGTGGAATGAGCTTCCAGTGGAAGTGGTGGAGGGAGGTTCGATTTTATCATTTAAAAATAAATTGTATAATAATAATAATAACTTTATTTATAAAGCACTTTAAACAACTACAGTTGCCACAAAGTGCTGTACATGAGAACTCATGAACAAAAAGCTATTACAAACAATTAAAAACCATTAAAAACCGTAAAACGAAGGACTATAAAAAACACACTAAAAATTAAAAGACATTAAAAGCACTAAAAACAGGAGCAATGCCTCAGCCAGTGTCGAAAGCCAAAGAATAAAAATGTGTTTTTAGGGAGGATTTGAAGATGGACAGTGAGGGGGCCTGTCTGATGTGCAGCGGCAAGGTGTTCCAGAGTGCCGGAGCAGCAACAGAAAAGGCTCTATCCCCTCTGAGCTTCCGCTTAGACCTTGGTACCTCAAGGAGCAGCTGATCAGCTGACCTGAGGCACGGGGCAGGAGCATATAGGTGGAGCAGCTCAGAGAGGTAAGGCGGGGCGAGCCCATTCAACGATTTAAAAACAAATAAAATAATTTTGAAATGAACTCGAAAGTGCACTGGGAGCCAGTGTAGGGAGGCCAAAATTGGCGTAATGTGCTCCCTCTTTCGAGTTCCAGTCAAAAGGCGAGCGGCAGCATTTTGAACAAGCTGGAGACGAGCCAATGAAGCTCGTGCGACTCCAGAGTAGAGTGCGTTACAGTAATCCAGCCTAGATGTAATAAAGGCATGGATTACTGTTTCAAAATGCTCCCGCTCGAGAATGGGCTTCACCTTTGCCAGCTTCCTTAGGTGAAAGAAGCTGGACTTAACCACCGCGCCTATTTGTTTATCTAGTTTAAAATCACCGTCCATCCTAAAACCCAGGTTCAAGACGGTTGGCTTTACAGACAATGCCAGTGGACCCAAGTCAACAAAGGGAGGTTCACGGCAGCCATTGGGGCCAAACAAAATCACCTCTGTCTTCTCTTCATTAAGTCCCAGAAAGTTTAAGGCCATCCAGGACTTAATGTCCTCAAGACAAGACAGAAGTGATTTTAGAGAATAGTCGTCTTCTTTCCTGAGTGGCATATATAACTGGCTATCATCTGCATAAAAGTGAAAGGAGATGCCATGCCTTCTTAAAATTGAGCCCAGAGGAAGTAGGTATAAGGAGAAGAGCAGGGGGCCCTAAAATTGAGCCCTGTGGAACCCCATATACCAAGGGAGTGGAGGAGGATTCAAAGCCAGCAAGGCTTACACGCATGGTTCTGTCTGCCAGATAGGTCCTGAACCATCCCAGGGCACTGCCACAAATGCCCACTTGGTGCTGTAGTCGGGAAATTAAAATTCCATGGTCCACTGTATCGAAGGCGGCAGATAGGTCCAGCAAGACAAGAACCACATAATTACCTGAGTCGTTTGCCAGGAGGATGTCGTTGAAGACCCTTAGCAGAGCCGACTCTGTGCTATGCATAGCCTTGAATCCAGACTGGAAAACCTCCCGAATATTGTGCTCATTCAGGAAGAGTTTCAGCTGCGCATAAACTACCTTCTCCATGATCTTAGAGATAAAAGGCAACTTGGAGATCGGCCTAAAATCGGCCAGATCAGTTTGATCCAGGCCTGGTTTCTTAAGTAGTGGTTGCACTACAGCATGTTTAAAATTTATGGGGACAATCCCAGAACACAAGCTACTGTTTATGATGGCGAGAACCGACTGCCCTATACTCGGGAAAACCTCTTTAAAAAGAAGAGGAGGGACAGCATCACAGGGGGAACCCGACGGCTTAATATGCCTAACCACATCCTCTAGACCCGACAATGTCAGAGGCACAAACTTTTCAATGCCACCAGGCATGGGGCCGGAACAGAGGGGTCAGAGGCAGGAGCTGAGATGAGAGCCCTTATAGAAACGACCTTATTGATAAAGAAGTGCAGGAAGTCATTGCACAATTCGGACGATGCTTCCAAGCAGACAGGCTGTGGGGCATTTAAAACAGAATCAATAGTTTTGAATAATACGCGTGGGTCGTGACGCTTAGCCACTATTATATTAGACAGGTAATATCTTTTGGCCTCTTTAACAGTATTTTGGTAATTTCGCCAGCTGTCCTTTAGGATTGGTATAGGTATATGGACAGGAAAGGAATGGAGGGTTATGGTCTGAGTGCAGGTAGATGGGACTAGGTGAGAGTAAGTGTTCGGCACGGACTAGAAGGGCTGAGATGGCCTGTTTCCGTGCTGTAATTGTTATATGTTTTATGTTATATGTCATCCAGAATGTTGGGCTCCTGCCTGCAATTTCAGGAGCAAAATATTCCTACATGATACAAGTTGGAGAAGAGTATCTACAAAAATATTCAAACATAATTGTTTAAACTTACTCCTCCAATCAAAAACAAACCTTGGAGTTTTGTTTCAGGATGCAAGTAAACCAGGAGAATATAAACCATCATTGCTAACACCATTAAAAATCTTGCCCATTCTGTTCTATTGAGCTTGTATTCATTGTTGTAATATCTTCATGACTGTCTGGACATTGCCCCCTGGTGTATTTGACAAGTAACAGATCCAGATGCCAATTGGGATACTGACCTGGATCAACAATACACAAGAGTGATGTAGACAACAAGGTGAACAAGCTGAGTAGCTGGAAGAATACAAAGAAAGCCGTCAGCTGTACAAGCTGCTTGTGCACTGGATAGACAGACGGACACTCGTTTCACCGTCGGGTACAGATGCATAATACACAGACTCAAGATATAATGAGTTACACAGTACAAGTATTACATCTGTACGTCCCCAGAGCAAAAAGTACAATGAAGACGGATGCAGCAAAAGATGTTGTTGTGATCACCAGAGCCATTATGGATGAGATAAAAGAGAACTGATTGAGTAGCACCGATCCAGCTAGAGGATTGTATTCAGTTTCGGTCACCGTGTTATAGGAAAGATGTCGTGAAGCTGGAAAAGTCGCAGACAAGATTGACGAGGATGTTGCCAGGACTTGAGGGTCTGAGCTACAGGGAGAGGTTGGGGCAGGTAAGGACTTTATTCCCCGGAGAGCAGGAGGATGAGGGGTGATCTTATAGTGGTGAATAAACTCATGAGGAGAATAGATCAGGTAAATATCTTGACAGAGATAGTCGCATCTTCTCCAGTCACAGGCGGCGACCCCGAGAACTGGACTCCCCCCTCCCTTCCTTCCCCCCGCCCTCTCCTCCCCCACCTCATCCCCTCTCCCACCCTCCCTCCCCTCCTGCCTCTCCTTCCCCCTACGTTCCTAGCTCTCCCTCCTCCCCCACCCTCCTTTCCTCTCCCTCCTCCCCCTCCCTCCTCCCCCCTCCCTCCTTTCCTCCCCCCCCCCCCCCCCCCCCCCCTTCCCGCGAATGAAGGTATGTTGACCAGGTGGGCGAGTGTAGACCTGTGGATGATGCTCTGTGCACCGGGTGGGACAGTGTTCATAGTTCAAGTGAGTTTATTGTCATGTGTCCCTGATAGGACAATGAAATTCTTGCTTTGCTTTAGCACACCAGAACATAGTAGGCATGAATACAGAACAGATCAGTGTGTCCATATACCATTGTATAAATATATACACACACGAATAAATAAACTGATAAAGTGCAAATAAACAGATTATGGGCTATTAATGTTCAGTGTTTTGTCCGAGCCGAGTTTAATAGCCTGATGGCTGTGGGGGAGTAGCTGTTCCTGAACCTGGAGTCTTCAGGCTCCTGTACCTTCTACCACACATCCTCCCCGCCCCTCCCTTCCCACCACCTACCACCCCTCCCTCCCTCCCGCTCCTTACCCCTACGTTCCTCTATCTCCCTCCATCCCCCCCTCCCTCCTCCATTCCTCCTCCTCCTCCTGCGATGAAGGTATGTGGACCAGGTGGGCGACTGTAGACCTATGAGGCTGTGACGAAGGTAGATGTACGCGCATGCGCATAGACCCCACAACCCAAAACATATTTTACTGTTACTTCAGTAATGGATCTTTATGAATTTCTCTGCATTTGTCTGGTTATTGTTGTCATTCCACTGACATATATTCATAGAATCAGTGAAACAACCCCATCAGCACACCACAGCCATGCCTGTCTTTTGGCCCAAATACTCTCATCCCATTCGATGCCTATTAATTGTGAATGCTTCTATGCTTCACCTGTTTAAGTGCATCGTGTGGGAGAAAGTGAATGAAGACGGATAAAGCATTAGTGCTGCCGTAGTGGGATAGTAGGTTGGGGGCACAAGAGACTGTAGATGCTGGAATCAGGAGCAACAAAACAAAATTGCTGGATGAACTCAGAATCAATCGACAGTTGATGTTTTGGGGTGAGGATCACCTGGATTACAAGTTGGCCTTGCTCTGGACAAAACTGTAAATGTCATTCATGTAGATTCAGATTTCCACCATATTGTCCACGCCCTCTGTAGGAGGCCGGCCCAGAGGACAATTGTAAATGCTTGGAAGTCATCTGGTTTGGACTTTCAGCGGTGGAGTGGATGTCCATCCCTCCCAGATCACCCTACTACAATATTCAGCTTACGATGCAATATTACAATCATCATCAGCTCTACTATGGAGAAAGACAAGAACAGGGATGTAATGCTGAGGCGCTATAGGGCGCTGGTCAGGCCGCATTTGGAGTATTGTGAACAATTTTGGGCACCATATTGGAGGAAGGGTTTACTGGCTCTGGAGAGGGTCCATAGGAGCTTTACAAGCATCATCTCAGAAATGAGTGGGTTAACCTATGATGAGCGTTTGACAGCACTGGGCCTGCACTCGCTGGAGTTTAGAAGGATGAATGGGTCCTCATTCAAATGTATCGAGTAGTGAAAGGCTTGGATTGAGTGGGTGTGGAAAGGAATTATTCACTAGAGAGTGTGTCTAGGATTAGTGGTCATCGCCTCAGAATTAAAGGATGGTCCTTTAAGAAGGAGGTGAGGAGGAATTTATTTCATCAGAGGGTGGTGAATCAGTGGAATTCTTTGCCACAGAAGGCCATTGAAACCAAGTCAATTGTTACATTTAAGGCAGAGATAGATATTCTTGATTTGGACGATATCAGAGGTTATGGGGAGAAGGCAGGCGAATGGGGTTAGGAGGGAGAGATAGATCAGCCATGATTGAATGGCAGAATAGACTTGATGGGTCGAATGGCCTAATTCTGCTCCTATGACTTATGGCCTCATGAACAGCTTCATTAGAAACTGTCCTCAACATCCTACTGACCACACATCATTCTATCTTGGAGATGTATTGCTCAATGTTTGACATTGGTCATCCACAATATCCTGACATGAGTGATCAAAATAATAAAATCCAAGGATTTTTTCAAACTCGTGCAGCAAATTAAATATTTCATCCAAGAACAGTGAGGTCATCTAGAATGTTGGGCTCCTGCCTGCAATTTCAGTAGCAAAATATTCCAACATGATACAAGTTGGAGAAGAGTATCGACAAAAATATTAAAATATAATTGTTTAACCTTACTCTTCTTAATCAAAAAACGACCTTTGGAGTTTTGTTTCAGGATGAAAGTAAACCAGGAGAATATAAACTATCATTGCTACCACCGTTAAATATCCAAAGCCTTCGATAATTCTGTCCGCGATGAGGAACTCTAGAAAGGGAAATCAAAACGTGTGTGACAAATATGAACCACATGACAGAACAGAGTTTGCTTTTCATGATCAACGCATCGCAGTTGTTTCAGCTCTTCCCTGATATTGGGCATGAAATGGGACGGATATGAGAATTTTAATATAGACACTGTTGTAATTTGTCTGCAGGAAAAATAAGTCTATGGGGATTTAGTTCCTACAAACTAGTACAGGTGTGCAACAGAAAACATTCTAACGGGATGCATCGCAGCCTGGCATATCAACTGCTCTGCTATTTACCACATGAACCTGCAGATGGTAGTGTTCACTGTCCAGTCTAACACAGGCTTGGCACTTCATCTACGTGGTACGTTGCTTTATGCCCCTGTCCCACTTAGGAAACCTGAACGGAAACCTCTGGAGACTTCACCCAAGGTTTCCGTGCGGTTCCTGGAGGCTGCAGGTAGTGGAAGCAGGTAGGGAGACTGACAAAAACCTCCGGGAGCCGCACGGAAACCTTGGGTGGGGCGCAAAGTCTCCAGAGGTTTCCGTTCAGGTTTCCTAAGTGGGACAGGGGCATTAGTAAGACAGGAAATATTATCAAGGATCCTGTCACATTGACCATGCCCTTTTCTCTTTTCTACCTTCTGAAGATACAGAAGCTTGAAAGCCCAGATATCCAGACATAAATACAGCTTCTTCTCATGTCTGTCAGACTGCTGAACGTATTGTTCCTACAGGGCTGCCGTGTACTCTTACTCATAACTTTACCTCATTCTGTTACTGTCATTCTTTTTTGTGCACTATTTCATATTACATTACAACCTTGCCCCATTCTGCTCTATTGAGCTTGTGTTCATTGTTGTAATGTGACCCCTTGTTCTGGACTTCCCCAAGATTGTTCCCGATGTTGGGGAAGTCCAGATCAAGGGGTCACAGTTTAAGGATAAGGGGGAAATCTTTTAGGACCAAGATGAGGAAAACAGTTTTCACACAGAGAGTGGTGAATCCATGGAATTCTCTGCCACAGAAGGTAGTTGAGGCCAAAGATCTTATAGCAGAGCAAGGTAGGCCACTCCTGCGAAATACAATGGGCTGACGTGTAGTAGCTACGGAGGGGATCCTGGGCATTTTTCCCCGCCCATTTTAGTAACCGGAGCCTACCTGACCCGACTCGCAGTGTAATCAATGTTGTGGGGGAACAGTGTTTGTGCGTGATATAGGGTTAGATTCATAATTCTGTCAGTTCATACTTCTGTTAATTCTTGTTAAAGAATAAAATGTTTATAAACACGCATACATGAATGTGATATAAATGTATATAATCATATAACACACACAATCAAATATATTTCTTCTGATTTTTATATCCAATTATGAACTTTATTTCAGACAAGACAAGGGACATTAAATAAGAAACATTGTAAACCCCCCCCCCCCCCCCCCCCCCCCCCAACCGGCACTACCTCGCCTCCCCCCCTCCTATGCCCCTCTCCCCGCTGCCCCGGGCCGCGCCCCCCTCTCCCCGGGCCGCGCACCCCCTCTCCGCTCTAGGATCTTTGGTTGAGGCCAGTCCATTGGCTATATTTAAGAGGGAGTTAGATGTGGCTCTTGTGGCTAAAGGGATCAGGGGGTATGGAGAGAAGGCAGGTACAGGATACTGAGTTGGATGATCAGCCATGATCATATTGAATGGCGGTGCAGGCTCGGAGGGCCGAATGGCCCACCCCTGCACCTATTTTCTATGTAATATCTTTATGACTGTATGGACATTGCCCCCTGGTGTATTTGACAAGTAACAGATCCAGATGTCAATTGGGATACTGACCTGGATCAACAATACACAAGAGTGATGTAGACAACAAGGTGAACAAGCTGAGTAGCTGGAAGAATACAAAGAAAGCCGTCAGCTGTACAAGCCGCTTGTGCAGTGGATAGACAGACGGACACTCGTTTCACCGTCGGGTACAGATGCATAATACACAGACTCAAGATATAATGAGTTACACAGTACAAGTGTTACGTCTGTACGTCCCCAGAGCAAAATGGGAACCGACTTCAAGGGCGAGTTCTTTATCTTGGGGCCCGGCGACTACAAATCCCTGGTCAAGTTGAACCAGAAAATTAGCTCGCTGCGGCTGGTGAACGCAAACTTAATTATTTATTTAATGTAAAGCACTTTGGTTTCAATGCGAGTTGATTTAAACGTGCTATCTATATTACTAAAAGTCAAATCTTGTCCACTTCCTGTTTTTCTGTTTCATGATTTTAGAAAAAATACTGCCACTTACGTCTGTGATTTTTGGCCATCTTACTCAGAGTCCCATTCCGCTGCGCAGGACAAGAGGATTTTTCCCATCGATGAAAAATAAAAGTTATTATTGTTTAAAAAGGAAAGGCGGAGAGACTATAAAACTCGGAAGTGTGTGCCTCACTCAGTCTCTGCAAGATGGAGGAAGCGAGAGGGTCATGATTCTCTGAGCTGTGAATAACACTGAACACATGTCTACTCAACTGTGAGTGTTGTTAATGTGGTTTGAAAATGAAAATGTGGCTGCTTTGAAATGCTGCACTGCAAATGGTTGTTGGTGGTGGTTGCTTTGAAATGCTGCACTGCAAATCATTGTTGGTCCAAACTTGACAACTTCCTGTTTGCACTGTATATTGATTTCGGCCATCTTACTCAGCCCCCTTCGCTCATCAGGTGCTGAGGATTCTTCACATCAATGAAAAATAAAAGTGTTATTAGTGTTTAAAAAAATGTTGAGAATCTCTCTCCTGTCAATCATGCCATGAAGGCCACGCCCCTTCCAGTAGAAGGGGGCATGGATTATAAAACCCAGATGTGTGGGTGTGGCTCAGTCTCTGCAAGATGGGGAGGGAGAGGTCATGACTCTGTCTGAGCTGTGAATCAACTGAACATACTGAATGTCTGCTGAACTGTAAGTGTGGTATTTATGTGGTGTTTTTTTGGTGGTTTCACCCTGCTTGAAATGGTATAGAAACATAGAAATTAGGTGCAGGAGTAGGCCATTCGGCCCTTCGAGCCTGCACCGCCATTCAATATGATCATGGCTGATCATCCAACTCAGTATCCCGTACCTGCCTTCTCTCCATACCCTCTGATCCCCTTAGCCACAAGGGCCACATCTAACTCCCTCTTAAATATAGCCAATGAACTGGCCTCGACTACCCTCTGTGGCAGAGAGTTCCAGAGATTCACCACTCTCTGTGTGAAAAAAGTTCTTCTCATCTCGGTTTTAAAGGATTTCCCCCTTATCCTTAAGCTGTGACCCCTTGTCCTGGACTTCCCCAACATCGGGAGCAATCTTCCTGCATCTAGCCTGTCCAACCCCTTAAGAATTTTGTAAGTTTCTATAAGATCCCCTCTCAATCTCCTAAATTCTAGAGAGTATAAACCAAGTCTATCCAGTCTTTCTTCATAAGACAGTCCTGACATCACAGGAATCAGTCTGGTGAACCTTCTCTGCACTCCCTCTATGGCAATAATGTCCTTCCTCAGATTTGGAGACCAAAACTGTACGCAATACTCCAGGTGTGGCCTCACCAAGACCCTGTACAACTGCAGTAGAACCTCCCTGCTCCTATACTCAAATCCTTTTGCTATGAAAGCTAACATACCATTCGCTTTCTTCACTGCCTGCTGCACCTGCATGCCTACTTTCAATGACTGGTGTACCATGACACCCAGGTCTCGCTGCATCTCCCCTTTTCCTAATCGGCCACCATTTAGATAATAGTCTGCTTTCCTGTTTTTGCCACCAAAATGGATAACCTCACATTTATCCACATTATACTGCATCTGCCAAACATTTGCCCACTCACCCAGCCTATCCAAGTCACCTTGCAGTCTCCTAGCATCCTCCTCACAGCTAACACTGCCCCTCAGCTTAGTGTCATCCGCAAACTTGGAGATATTGCCTTCAATTCCCTCATCTAGATCATTAATATATATTGTAAATAGCTGGGGTCCCAGCACTGAGCCTTGCGGTACCCCACTAGTCACTGCCTGCCATTGTGAAAAGGACCCGTTTATTCCTACTCTTTGCTTCCTGTTTGCCAGCCAGTTCTCTATCCACATCAATACTGAACCCCCAATGCCGTGTGCTTTAAGTTTGTAAACTAATCTCTTATGTGGGACCTTGTCGAAAGCCTTCTGGAAGTCCAGATACACCACATCCACTGGTTCTCCCCTATCCACGCTACTAGTTACATCCTCGAAAAATTCTATAAGATTCGTCAGACATGATTTACCTTTTGTAAATCCATGCTGACTTTGTCCAATGATTTCACCACTTTCCAAATGTGCTGCTATCCCATCTTTAATAACTGACTCTAGCAGTTTCCCCACTACCGATGTTAGACTAACTGGTCTGTAATTCCCCGTTTTCTCTCTCCCTCCCTTCTTAAAAAGTGGGGTTACGTTTGCTACCCGCCAATCCTCAGGAACTACTCCAGAATCTAAAGAGTTTTGAAAGATTATTACTAATGCATCCACTATTTCTGGAGCTACTTCCTTAAGTACTCTGGGATGCAGCCTATCTGGCCCTGGGGATTTATCGGCCTTTAATCCATTCAATTTACCCAACACCACTTCCCGGCTAACCTGGATTTCACTCAATTCCTCCAACTCCTTTGACCCGCGGTCCCCTGCTATTTCCGGCAGATTATTTATGTCTTCCTTAGTGAAGATGGAACCAAAGTAGTTATTCAATTGGTCCGCCATATCCTTGTTCCCTATGATCAACTCACCTGTTTCTGACTGCAAGGGACCTACATTTGTTTTAACTAATCTCTTTCTTTTCACATATCTATAAAAACTTTTGCAGTCAGTTTTTATGTGCCCTGCCAGTTTTCTTTCATAATCTATTTTTCCTTTCCTAAGTAAGCCCTTTGTCCTCCTCTGCTGGTCTCTGAATTTCTCCCAGTCCTCCGGTATGCTGCTTTTTCTGGCTAATTTGTACGCATCATCCTTCGCTTTGATACTATCCCTGATTTCCCTTGTTATCCACGGATGCACTACCTTCCCTGATTTATTCTTTTGCCAAACTGGGATGAACAATTTTTGTAGTTCATCCATGCAGTCTTTAAATGTCTTCCATTGCATATCCACCGCCAACCCTTTTAGAATTAATTGCCAGTCAATCTTGGCCAATTCACGTCTCATACCCTCAAAGTTACCTTTCTTTAAGTTCAGAACCATTGTTTCTGAATTAACAATGTCACTCTCCATCCCAATGAAGAACTCAACCATATTATGGTCACTCTTGCCCAAGGGGGCACGTACAACAAGACTGCTAACTAACCCTTCCTCATTACTCAATACCCAGTCTAAAATAGCCTGCTCTCTCGTTGGTTCCTCTACATGTTGATTTAGATAACTATCCCGCATACATTCCAAGAAATCCTCTTCCTCAGCACCCCTGCAAATTTGATTCACACAATCTATATGTAGATTGAAGTCACCCATTATAACGGTTTTGCCTTTGTCGCACGCATTTCTAATTTCCTGTTTGATACCATCTCCAACTTCACTACTACTGTTAGGTGGCCTGTACACAACACCCACCAGCGTTTTCTGCCCCTTAGTGTTTCGCAGCTCTACCCAAACCGATTCCACATCTTCCAAACTAATGTCCTTCCTTTCCATTGCGTTAATCTCCTCTCTAATCAGCAACGCTACCCCACCTCCTTTTCCTTTCTCTCTATCCCTCCTGAATATTGAATATCCCTGGATGTTCAGCTCCCAGCCTTGGTCACCCTGGAGCCATGTCTCCGTGATCCCAACTATATCATAGTCATTAATAGCTATCTGCACATTCAACTCATCCACCTTATTACGAATGCTCCTTGCATTGAGACACAAAGCCTTCAGGCTTGTTTTTACAACACTCTTACCCCTTATACAATTATGTTGAAAAGTGGCCCTTTCTGATTTTTGCCCTGGTTTTGTCTGCCTGCCACTTTTACTTTTCACCTTGCTACCTATTGCTTCTACCCTAATTTTACACCCCTCTGTCTCTACGCTCACACATTTAAGAAACCCTTTCCCTTTAACTCCATCCTCCACTATCCCATTCGACACCCCACCCCCCTTATTCAGTTTAAAACCATCCGTGTAGCAGTGGCAAACCTGCCTGCCAGAATGCTGGTCCCACACCTGGTAAAATGCAATCCGTCCCTTTTGTACTGTTCCCCCTTACCCCAAAACAGATCCCAGTGATCTAAGAATCTAAATCCCTGCCCCGTGCACCAGTTCCTCAGCCACACGTTGAGGTCCCGTATCGCCCTGTTCCTGCTCTCGCCAGCACGAGGAACTGGAAGCAAACCGGAGATAACAACCCTGGAGGTCCTGCTTTTCAGCATTTTTCCGAGCTCTCTAAAGTCACGCTGCAGAATATTCATCCCCTTCTTTCCGACATCGTTTGTGCCGACATGCACTACCACTTCCGGATGTTCACCTTCGCCCTTGAGGATTTTCTGCTCTCTGTCCGTGACATCCTGGATCCTGGCACCAGGAAGGCAGCACACCACCCTCGCATCCCGTCTGTTGCCGCAGAAACCCCTGTCCGTACCTCTCACAATGGAGTCTCCCACTACAATGGCGTTGCCTGCCTTAGGCCTTTTTGGTTTTGGCTCAACAGCCCTATTCGCATCACAAGTCAGTCCGCCGCCCAGTGTAAACACCTCTTCTGTCCCGACAGCTTCTAAGTGGGTGAACCTGTTCACAAGAGGTAAAACACCCGGGGAAGTTGGCATTCCATGCTTCGCTCCCCTTCTCACTGTCTCCCACCTTCTCTCTTCCAGTACCTTAGGTGTAACAATCTTACTGTAGGACTTGTCGAGGAACGACTCAGTTTCTCGGACGAACCGGAGGTCATCCACTTGCTTCTCCAGTTCCCCAACACGGCCCTTCAGGAGCTCTACCTGGATGCACTTCTCGCATTTGTAGCAGCCAGAGGCACCAGCGGTGTCCTTGACCTCCCACATACTGCAAGCATCGCACTGAATCAGCTTGCCTGACATCTCCTTCTTTCGTCTCCTCGCCGAAGACTCTCGAGCCAAAGACTCACACTTTTCTCACAGGGCACTTCCCTCACAAGGCCGCTCACTCACTGCCGCTCGCTAAGTACTGTGATCTACATCCTCCTCCTTAAATATAATAAATCATACAACTAATTAAACATACACCAAACTTACAGTAGGAAAATACAGTGCTTTTAAAATCGTGACGAAACCGTGAAGGATATGAATCAGGGGGAATACAATGTGGCCTCGCTGATGGAAACCTGTAATCAGTATTTACAGTCTTTGAATTTAGGGTAAGGCCGACAAACCCGTGCTATACTTGTACGGCCCAGGCCCTCTGCTGGAGGTAGACAAAAATGCTGGAGAAACTCAGCGGGTGCAGCAGCATCTATGGAGCGAAGGAAATAGGCAACATTTCGGGCCGAAACCCTTCTTCAGACCTCTGTTGGAGGGACGGGTGTCATCATATCAGGCGGTGGTTTACCAGTCTTTGCAGGAGACTTCACGGGTGATACCACTGGCGGTCTAATAGGTAATTTCACCAATAGTCGCCGGTGGCCCTTTGGCCATTGGGGAGCTATTGCGGTTTGAACCCACAGTCTCTCCATTTGTCTTTGCCACAAAGTCCGTAGCCATACGCCAACTGTTGCGATGGTCTTGGTTCGCTCTCCGGCAGAATATGTTTTCTATTGCGCCTGTAAATTCCTCCTTCGGAACGGACTGGGTAGCAACGTGGTTCCAGGCAGTTTCTGCCGCTACGCCTGTACGGTCGTGTCCTATCTGTGTTTGTAGCCGGGCCGTTTGACCGGGAGACAAAGTCGAGAGGGGGCAGCTGGTTTGGTCGTGATACGATTTGTGAACTTGCCGTTTGTGTGGTAGTTGGGCCTGGACGGGGTTTGCATCGTGAACCTGAGGTCGTAGCAGTTGTTTAGCTACTGGAAGGGTAGTGCGGGTTTGTCTGGACATCAGGCGTTGTGGAGGTGAACATAACGCTGCGTCCCGTGAAACATTGAGGAGATCCAGGAAGGCATCAGACCCCGCTCTTTTAGATTTTTCTATCACCTGTTTCGTACTTCGAACGGCTCTTTCCACTAACCCATTCGATTGCAGATATTTTGGGCTGCTGGTGACATGTTAGAAATCCCAGCGCTGGGTAAAAGTCTTTGAAGCTTTGGCGCATAAGTTGTCCTGCACTGTCTGACATGAGGGAGAGAGAAGCCCCGTGAACTGACAAGTATCTTGCGAGTTTCTGAATAACTGCCGCTGATGAGGCAGAGCGGAGCAAATCAATCTCAAACCTGGGTGTCATGGTACACCAGTCATTCAAAGTAGGCATGCAGGTGCAGCAGGCAGTGAAGAAAGAGAATGGTATGTTAGCATTCATAGCAGGGAGGTTCTACTGCAGTTGTACAGGGTCTTGGTGAGACCACACCTGGAGTATTGCGTACAGTTTTGGTCACCTAATCTGAGGAAAGACATTCTTGCCATAGAGGGAGTACAGAGAAGGTTCACCAGACTGATTCCTGGGATAGCAGGACTTTCATATGAAGAAAGACTGGATAGACTCGGCTTGTACTCTCTAGAATTTAGAAGATTGAGGGGGGATCTTATAGAAACTTACAAAATTCTTAAGGGGTTGGACAGGCTAGATGCAGGAAGATTGTTCCCGATGTTAGGGAAGTCCAGAACAAGGGGTCACAGTTTAAGGATAAAGGGGAAATCTTTTAGGACCGAGATGAGAAAATCATTTTTTACAGAGAGTGGTGAATCTGTGGAATTCTCTGCCACAGAAGGTAGTTGAGGCCAGTTCATTGGCTATATTTAAGAGGGAGTTAGATGTGGCCCTTGTGGCTAAAGGGATCAAGGGGTATGGAGAGAAGGCAGGTACAGGATACCGAGTTGGATGATCAGCCATGATCATATTGAATGGCGGTGCAGGCTCGAAGGGCCGAATGGCCTACTCCTGCACCTATTGTCTATGTTTCTATGTTCTATACCACACACGACTGTGTCCTCTGGCGCACATAGTCTGACATAGCAGGCCAGAAGAACATGCACTTGGCCTGTTGCACCGTTGTCTCTGAACCAGGGTGCCCTCTATGTATGGCATGACAGTACTGCTGCTGTAGTGAAGCTGGGACTGGCCACTGCTTTGTGGCCCTTCATAATAACTCCGTTCTCCATCACCAGTAGCAGATTCCCGTCGCTGCACTGAAAGTGGAACCGAGTGTTGCTTGTTTGGCCATCCACGTTTAAAGGTAGATGTGAGGCAGAGAATAGTAAGATTAAATGAGAACTTACCAGTTTGAAGTTTGATCTTAATTTTATGAGGAGTTACGTCGAGGGACTACGTGAAGAAGGTCGTCCAGGCACATGCGCGTCAAACTTCAAAGCAGCGGTGTGGAATCACAGATGATCTACTCCGAAGCATAATAGTAAGCTACGTGATACAACATAACTTACCTTTGATCTTATTAGGGTGGGAGCGGAGGGCACGTAGTCCCTCGACGTAACTCCTCATAAAATAAAGATCAAACTTCAAACTGGTAAGTTCTCGTTTAATCTTACTATTTTACTTTGGAGTCACGTGAGTGACTACGTGAAGATTTTAAAGCTTCTGTGATTTCAGGCCGTAGATTGGGTTCCGGCGTATCACTGCATTTTGCTTGACTCTATGAGCAAACACAGTCAATAACATGCAAACCATCATACTTGTTTAATTAATTAACGGTTTATTTTATGATAAACATTATGTGTCCCATTTCATTCACTAGGGACATTTAATACTGAATTCAAAACAGTACCTCCAAATACACCAGGGTCTGCAATTTCTTTGTGATAATACTTGTGAAACATCCTTTCACTTGCCCATCCTGCGGCCGCAAGGATATGGTCTATTGGCACGTCCAAATCCTTGGCCGCCAATGTTGCCGCCACCCTGGTGGAATGAGATTTAAATTTGTCAGTATCAATTCCTGCATCCAATAGCACCTTCTTCAGCCATCTTGAAATTGTTTGTGTTGTCACTTTTTTGTGTGGCTTTTTATGGCTGATGAATAATGCAGATTCCACACCTCTCAGATGTTTGGTCGTTTCAATGTAGTATTTTAAATATGTAACTACACAAAGTCTTTGATCTGAAGGATATGCTGAAAAAAACAATTTACACCCCAAAACTCCTGGTCTGCTCTGTTTTAGCAAGTCATAGACACAGAATGTGATTTCCTCTGATTTCATTCCCATTCTGTCTATCCTTAACTTGTGTAATGTTTGTACTCTTTGAGCTGAGACCAAAGCCATTAACATGACTACTTTCATCGTAATTTTGTCTAACGACAAATGTGAGATGGGATCCCAGTCCCTAAGTAGTGATAGTACATCCCTCACATTCCAGATTTCCGTATATCTCGGTCTGGGAGGTTTAGCATTAAAGATGCCCTTCATGTATCTACAAATCAAAGGGTGTGATCCTAGAACTTCACGTTCCGATGGTTTCGATAAGTATGCCGACCCACTAATGTAACGACCCACATTAGCAATACGCATACTCTCTGACCTCAAGATAATCTATCCAAAGGGTCACCTGAAGCAATGCATACCAACCTATATGTGGCTTATAAGGGAGAGGTCGACGCAAGCTGGCTTGCAGATCAAAACTTTTAATGGCTCCCCGTGTAACACCCGCGCAGAACTTGAATGGAACGGTTGAAGGCAAGCCTTGAAGCAACAAAAAATGTTAAATGGCACAGTGCAACATAATCTTTCAAGTTTTTACTCTTTTAACAGAAGTGTTTTATGGATAAATTCTGCCGACAGAAATCACTTAAGAGCCCTAGTATCTATCATAGGTTATTCCACAATCTGCTGCAGCTGAATATCTTCCCCCTCCAGTCTACCCTCTCCGCTGCAATTACTGTCGCAAGTAAAGGCAGGTCCAACAGCTAATTTCCCTTTTCAAGATGCCCAAAAGGGAGTGATATTCGGAGGAGGCGCTGTCCTGAACGGCTGCCTGTCCTGCAGCTGTCCGTTTTTTTTCCCTTCTTTTTTATTATTTTTAGTACGTTGAGTGTGTAGTCAGGGGGCCTAATCTTTTTATGTGTGGGGGGTGGTGGGGGGGAAGGGGGAAACTGCTTTTCGAGTCCCTACCTGGTCGGAGGGGTTGCCTTCCTCCGAGCAGCGACTTCGACCTGTCCTTGCGGCCTACCAGCGGGTCCTGGAGCGACGTTTCCCTGAGGGGACCGGGCCAGAACATCGGCTTTGGCGGCGGCGCAGCGCTGGAGCGCTATTGCGGAGCGGGCGATGCCTTTCCTGGGTCGCCGCGCTGGAACTCCAGTATGCTGGGACCGCCGATAAGATCATTGTGGAGCCGCGGTTCTGTGGAGCGGCCAGCTGCGACGCTGAACGTTACATCCCGGAGCCTGGGATCTCTTGCTGAGATCGCCAGTGTGCGGAGCTCCGTCCGGCGCGGTCTGTTGGCTTGGAAGCCGCGGTCTCCGGTGGGAAGGCGGCCGTTCCTGGCACCCCAAGCCGCTGGGGGTTCTCCCGACGTCGGAGCACCATCACCCGGCGAGAACATCGGGCGCCGTGGCGGCGACTGTGGAGGCCTCAATAGGCCCGACTTTGGGTGGACAAGAGGATGGGGACTGGACTTTGTGCCTTCCCCCACAGTGGGAATCACTGTGGGGGGATGTTTTTGTGTTGAACTTCTTTTTGAATGCTATGTTGTATTTTTATTAGTGTGCTGCAAGGACATCAGAATTTCCCCTGAATAAGGGGATTAATAAAGTTTAATCTAATCTAATATGGGAACCCAACTTGTCGTCAATAAGTCTTAAATAGCAAGTGCTGAGATATTTAGCACTGCTGAGATGTTACATGCAATTAAAAAAAACAGATTACCCTTGTTACCAGCACGTTCCAGAGTTTTGATGATTGGTCTGTCGTGGAAATATATTTATTAACTCTGGGTCAAAATAAATCCTAAAAGCACTGCAAGAATACCTGCTCAGGTCACCTTTGAGGCTCATCAAAGATGGAAAATTAAAGGTATGCTTGCCAAGGATACACGCATACTAGAAATCTGTATTTATCTAAGGTAGACAAAAATGCTGGAGAAACTCAGCGGGTGAGGCAGCAGCGAAGGAAATAGGCGTCGCTTCGCGCCGAGACCCTTCTTCAGACTTCTACAGAAGAAGGGTCTCGACCCGAAACGTCGCCCCGCCATTGCTGCTGCTCTCCAGAGAGATGCTGCCTGTCCCACATGCGTGATTTTTCGGTGTTCGCCCAGCATCTGCACAGTTCCTTCCCAGTACAAGCAACGACAGTAAGTAAGTGGCGCTCACCTTTAAGTTGGCTCTGATGCTAACTTAAGTTGGCTCAGTATCTCCCCGCCCGGGCCCATTGGCCGCGCCTCGCATCTGTCATCCCACCCCGTCTTCCCATTGGTCGCAGCGCCGTCACTCACGGCGGTCATTGGTCATCGCCGCTGTCAGTCACCGCTACAGTAAGTAAGTGGCACTCACCTTTAAGTTGGCTTTCATGCCACACCTCTGTAGGTGTAGCCGCTGTAGGTCACTGTATCTATCTCAGCCGCAGTAGGTCACTGTATCTATCTCAGCCACTGTAGGTCACTGTATCTATCTCAGCCGCTATAGGTCACTGCATCTATCTCAGCCCCTGTAGGTCACTGTATCTATCTCAGCCCCTGTAGGTCACTGTATCTATCTCAGCCGCTGTAGGTCACTATCTCAGCCGCTGTAGGTCACTGTATCTATCTCAGCCACTGTAGGTCACTGTATCTCAGCCACTGTAGGTCACTGTATCTCAGCCACTGTAGGTCACTGTATCTCAGCCGCTGTAGGTCACTGTATCTATCTCAGCCACTGTAGGTCACTGTATCTATCTCAGCCACTGTAGGTCACTATCTCAGCCGCTGTAGGTCACTGTATCTATCTCAGCCGCTGTAGATCACTGTATCCATCTCAGCTGCTGTAGGTCACTGTATCTATCTCAGCCGCTGTAGATCACTGTATCTAGAACCAGGGTGTCCTGTTGATTGGTTGTCATGTCAACCCCATCTACGGAACGAGCATATGATGTTATAGCCGACGTCAGGAGCTTCAGTATTTTTTGCAATTTGAGTTCTTGTGTTCGGATACCCTGCCCAATGTACCCCCAGATTTGACTGTTGATGGCTGGTACATTGAGCAAAATGCAATTTTCGGGAGGCGTGTAAAGTTCCAACGCCTCATTGACTACCTGTTCTTGGAGTGGTTTAAAGGACAAGTAGTCAATACTGGCCGCCAGTTTGGGCTGTAACGGCCGTCCCGTTCGCGGTGTTGCCGCGTAGCGGTTCACCACTCCCAGCAGCTCTTCCTGATCCTGTACCCCCAGCACACTGCCGTGTTCTTCAGCCAGTGACCCCTGTTCTACACCAGCCCAGTCCTGGTCGCCAACGCTCCCCTCTGCTGAGGGTGATACGATGGCCAGTGCTTGATAATGCACTGGAGCGGGAGTGCTTGTGATCCCTTGGCGAGCTTGCCTCATCTCCCGGAGATACATTTTTGAAGGAAAGATCAGAGAATTGAGAACTACATGGAACCAGCACGGAAGAGTCGTGAAACAGAACAGCAATGTTTAAATTGAACTTTGGCTAATGTTGAATTAGAATCTTGAAAATGCATTTCTGCTTTAGTTAAGAATTAAGACCTGGATGGTTGATTAAAAGTTTTATTTCTGCATGAGATTTAAAGTCACTTGTAAATCTTTTTTCCAAATAAAATAACAAATATGGGTTTAGTAACCTATCCATAAAGTATATTTTAAAACACATTTTAATAACACCATCCGAAAGATGGGACAATTAATTTTTTTTTATCAGTTGCAGCTTTGAGGGCCCATTTTCTTGTTCCATTCCTGGCGTACACCGTACAACGTCTCGGATCACTTTGCAATTTTAAGAGCATGTTTGTTTAAAATTAACCAAAGCAAGTTTTGCTTTACCATGTCCCAAGTAACTACCTGCACATCAACGATGTCGATGTCATTTGAATTTTTGTCATATTCAAGCAGGAGTTTTATGATCTTATCTGAATTTCCTTTTTATTGTCATTCAGACCTTTCAGTCTGAACGAAATTTCGTGCCTGCAGTCATACATACAATAATACAATAATAGACAACAGAACAGACAGTAAACACAAATTAACATCCACCACAGTGAGTCCACCAAGCACCTCCTCACTGTGATGTAGGCAAAAATCATCTTAGGGCTGCAGTCTCTTCCCTCCTCTTCTCCTTCTGCGCTGAGGCGATACCCCACCGGGCCTGTGTTTAAAAAAAGAGAGATGCAAAAGATGAGTGGAAAATTCAGCACAACATTGCGTGCATGTGCAGCCGTGCACATGCGTACTGCCACGCAACATTAATGCTGCGCTGTGTAGGAAGGAACTACAGATGCTGGTTTAAACCGAAGATACACAAAAATGCTGAAGTAACTCAGCGGGACAGACAGCATCTCTGGTGAGAATGAATGGGTGACATTACAGGTTACATTTCAGACTGATTAAGATCTCGACTGAAAGGTGCTCAATTTACTTCTCTCTAGGGATGCTGCCTGTCCCGCTGAGTTATACAGACCAGGACTTAAAAGTTCAGTGTGTTTATATACTATAGACTATATATATATACACACACATATATATAGGGGAGAGGGGCAAGAGTGAGTGGAGAGGAAGAGGGAGGGTGGGTGAGGCGGGGAAAGGCGGGGGAGGAGGGGAGGAGAGAGAGAGGGTGAGAGTGAGGGGGAGAGAGAGTGGGTGCTGAGAGGGGGTGAGGTGGGGAGGAGGGTAGGGGGTGTGGAGGGGAAGGGGGGTGAGGGGAGGGGGAGCAGGGGGAGGAAGGGTGGAGGGGAGGGGAGAGGAGAGGCAGGAGTGGGGGGAGAGGAGAGGGGGGTGAGAGGAGGGGGGGAGAGGAGAGGCGGAGGGATGGGGAGAGAGGGAAAGGGAGTGCTTTTTTACTTCAAACTAACCATATTTTCATTTTCAAACCACATTCAGGGTACTTACTCACAGTTGTGTATGCATTTGTTCAGTGTCATTCAGAGCTCAGAGTGCCCTCCATTTTGCAGAGACTGATTGAGGCACACCACTTCCTGGTTTTATAGTCCCTCCCCCTCCCTCAAGCAGGGGCAGCAGAGAGAATGGTGAATTTTTAAAAAACATTAATTTCTCTCAGATTTTTCATCGATGGGAAAAATACTCTGGTCCAGTAAGGCAGACGTGGCTATTCTGCAACAGGTGTTTCGCTCGATGAAGTCAGGAGTGGGGCTTGCATGGATAAGTGAGATTCCAAGATTAGAAGTTGTTCAGCCAGATCTGAACACACTTCTCGGCATCTGCACAATGGTGTCTGTCTTGCGCTTCTTGTGCTTCTTGTGCGTGGTGGTGGAAAGATTGGATGAAACAGGGCCGCGACGTGAACGCTCTTTCCTTGACCCCACAATGATTACTGGAAAAAGGTAAATAGGTTCAAATACCGTAGAAATGTTGGTTCAATGCAGATTCCATTATAGCTTTACCTAAATTAAGTGAATAATTTAGAAAATGGTAATGACATTGAATTGATTTTGAGTATGTGGTGCCCTATGTGGGATTCTAGAATCCTAAATAAAGACCCACTTTAGCAATACGCATACTCTCTGACCTCAAGATAATCTATCCAAAGGGTCACCTGAAGCAATGCATACCAACCTGTATGTGGCTTATAAGGGAGAGGTCGACGCAAGCTGGCTTGCAGATCAAAACCTTTAATGGCTCCCCGTGTAACACTCGCGCAGAACTTGAATGGAACGGTTGAAGGCAAGCCTTGAAGCAACAAAAAATGTTAAATGGCACAGTGCAACATAATCTTTCAAGTTTTTACTCTTTTAACAGAAGTGTTTTATGGATAAATTCTGCCGACAGAAATCACTTAAGAGCCCTAGTATCTATAATAGGTTATTCCACAATCTGCTGCAGCTGAATATCCTCCCCCTCCAGTCTACCCTCTCCGCTGAAATTACTGTCGCAAGTAAAGGCAGGTCCAACAGCTCATTTCCCGCGATATGGGAACCCAACTTGTCATTAATAAGTCTTAAATAGCAAGTGCTGAGATATTTAACACTGCTGAGATGTTACATGCAATAAAAAAAAACACATTACCCTTGTTACCAGCACGTTCCGGAGTTTCGTCGTGCTGTTCGGAATTGTTGATTAGCGAAGACAATCCAAACTTTTATGCAAGAGAACATATAAACATAAGTTGGTAAGTGCCACAATATAGCCATGCAATAACCATCTCCAGAGTCTAACCACCTATCAAAAATCATCATTGTCAAGTTACGCACCGCAACGTTAAGGGTTGTCCAGAAAACTTCCAGAGACATGGATGGACTAGACAAGAACCTTGCCTGCAATAGTTGGCTGGAGGCTGGCTATTCTGCAACAGGTGTTTCGCTCGATGAAGTCAGGAGTGGGGCTTGCATGGATAAGTGAGATTCCTACAACTCTCCACATCACGACTAAGCAATGTGACTGACACACAATACTCCCTCTACCATGCAGAGTTAACGACCAATAATACAATTCAGTTACTTGTCAAGGCTGCTTCAAAGCTCCCCAAATTCACACCTCTGCCACCAAGGAGGACAAGGAACATGCTCATGAGAATGACATGGTCTCCACGGCAACTGGTCGGCGCGGGCCACTTTCTCCCTCCCTTTGCATTGTGGGAGATCTGGCCGCCATTGCTGTCCGATTCAGATTCAACTTTAATTGTCATTGTGTCAGTGTACAATACAGAGACTACAGAGAATATGATTTCAATAAATACATCTATTTACATGCATATAGTGATAGTGTTTTTCCTGTGGGAGGAGTGTCCGGGCGGGGGGGGGGGGGTGAGTGGCAGTCACCGAGGTACATTGTTGAGTAATATGTCCGGTCGCTGCCTCACCATGACCGCTGAAAACCAACGCAGCATTATTTATTGTGTGTGTGTGTGTGTGCGCGTGTGTGTATATCGTGACCGCTTTTGGCCCACTGTTTTGCTATTTCCGAGAGAACGCCGCCACCTAGGGCCGTCATTTTTGGCCACCTCGATCAGAACCCACGTCTGCCTTACTGGACCAGAGTATTTTTCCCATCGATGAAAAATCTGAGAGAAATTAATGTTTTTTAAAAATTCACCATTCGAAGAAGGGTTTCGGCCCGAAACGTCGCCTATTTCCTTCGCTCCATAGATGCTGCTGCACCCGCTGAGTTTCCCCAGCAATTTTGTGTACCTTCGATATTCCAGCATCTGCAGTTCCCTTTTGAAAACTTCTAATCTTGTGTGTGGACTCGATAAGAAGAAGAAGTAATCATTGTTACTTTTGGTGGGGGGGTGGGTGGGTTTGATTTTGTGGGTTGGCATCATCCCGGAGGGGACCGAGGTCCAGCAGAGCGTTTTGAAGAGCAGTGACGGTTGCCTTGGTAAGGGTCATCTGCAGACTTCCTGTAGTAATGGGAGTTCCTTCTTGTGATTCCTTAAATGGAGAAGGAATTTGGTGCCACCTCTCTCCAGACATCTCCTCCCTGTTCTTAATTTGATTCATTTCTCGTCTAATGAATGTAGAACCACTTTTTGTGGGATTTGGCACTTTTGAAATTTGAGAGAGAACCTGTTTAAACCATCAGGGTTATGAATGGGACCCCATCTAGGTCGGTTTACATGAAATTTATTTTATGGGAGGTTGTATAGTTCTGCTTACAACTTGCAGGAAAAGTGCATCTGACCGTTAATGTTCAATTGGAACCTTTGGTATTTGGAAAGGATTGAATAGCACTGATCACTGAGGTCAATGTGGTCATGGTCGTACAGTATGGAAACTCCCTTTGGCCCAACATGCCCGCACTAAATAAAATGTGCTACCTGCCTGCGTATGCCATGTGCCTGTCTAAATGTTTCTTGAACGTCGCGATAGTATCTGCAAATGATTTGGAAACATGTTGGGTATTGCTTTACCATGGTTATTTGGGCAGGTTGGCCTCAAATTGAGGTTGCCTCAAATTGTTTGGCAACGTTCCTGAATTCCACTTGTTAGTAGATTCATTTAAATTTATAGGCTCGTGTTGACACATTTACCAATGATACGTTTATCTTGATCTGAACACTTATAATTATGAGCATCAAGTCTCCTTAAAACCTTTTTGTTTCTGTTAAGGACGTATTAAAAATCATATGACAGTAATCTGTTAGTACCTGGTATTCATAATTAATGTGTTTAATTTTGACTATAGCTGCATTTGAAAACCTTCACATTGACTAATTATGCCTCCTTATTAAAGTACTCATTTTGTTTTATAGGAAAGTTAAAACCTTGGGGAGAGGTAAAGGAGGTAGTGGTGGCTCGCAAGCTGGCCAATGGGAGGCTCCCCGTACAGGGCTTTAAGCTGCCGAAAATCCAAACCAGGTAAGATTTCCAAATCAGTAGCATTTGACTTGAGGGCATGAATGAACCTTCTGCCCTTGTACTTTACGGTGATGCTATTGAAGCTTCAGTGAGTTGCTGTTGTCAATCTTGGGATGGACGGACGTCTGGCTGTGACTCTGATACTTTGTGGCTGAGCCCTGTTCCACTTGACGTTTGTCAGCCTGTGCAGGTCGTCACAAGACCAACACACACATACCACCAAGGCCACATAGTATCACAGGTGATCGTCAAAAGCCTTTGATGTTTCTTCTGGCTTCATACCATCCCAACTACGAAATGTCACTGGTCTCTCAAATTCACAAAGTTTAAAACAACAATTTCAGTAGGAATCAAAAATCTGGGTGGTGCTGGAGCACTGAACAGTGGAGTGCAGGGACTCTACAAAGGGACTTGGACAGGTGGGAGAGTTGGCAGAGAAGTGGCAGATGGATTATAGTGTAGCAAAGTGTGGAGTCATGCATTTTGGTAGGCAGAATAAAGGCGTAGACTATTTTCATAATGGGGAGAGAATCCAGAAATCGGAGGTGCAAAGGAACTCTGGAATGCTGGTGCAGGATTCCCAGAGAGTTAACTTGCAAGTTGAATCAGTAGAAATGAAGGCGAATGCATTGCTAGCATTTATTTCATGAGGGCTAGAATACAAAAACATGGTTTAATGACACTTCCTTGTTCACTTTCTTCTAACCCAGAGGTTCTGAAACAAATCTTTTCTGTTTTATGGCTGAACTGAATGATTACTTTTGCTAGAGTATAGATATGCTGTGAATTGTGCTTATTCTTGCATTAGTGTCAGCTGATGTGGAAAAGCCTGGCTGATGTATTCAGACATCTTTATTGCTGGCCATCGCATCACCCTCAGCAGAGGGGAGCGTTGGCGACCAGGACTGGGCTGGTGAAGAACAGGGGTCACTGGCTGAAGAACAGGTAGTCAGTGAGGCGTTGGAACTGGCGGCCAGTATTGACTACCTGTCCTTTAAACCACTCCAAGAACAGGTAGTCAGTGAGGCGTTGGAACTTTACACGCCTCCCGAAAATTACATTTCGCTCAATGTACCAGCCGTCAACAGTCAAATCTGGGGGTACATTGGGCAGGGTATCCGAACCCAAGAACTCAAATTGCGAAAAATACTGAAGCTCCTGACGTCGGCTATAACATCATATGCTCGTTCCGTGGACGGGGTTGACATGACAACCAATCAACAGGACACCCTGGTTCTAGATACCGTGACCTACAGCGGCTGAGATAGATACAGTGACCTACAGCGGCTGAGATAGATACAGTGACCTATAGCGGCTGAGATAGATACAGTGACCTACAGCGGCTGAGATAGATACAGTGACCTACAGTGGCTGAGATGCAGTGACCTACAGCGGCTGAGATAGTGACCTACATTGGCTGAGATAGATACAGTGACCTACAGCGGCTGAGATAGATAGTGACCTACAGCGGCTGAGATAGATAGTGACCTACAGCGGCTGAGATAGATAGTGACCTACAGCGGCTGAGATAGATACAGTGACCTACATTGGCTGAGATAGATACAGTGACCTACATTGGCTGAGATAGATACAGTGACCTACAGCGGCTGAGATAGATACAGTGACCTACAGCGGCTGAGATAGATACAGTGACCTACAGTGGCTGAGATAGATACAGTGACCTACAGCGGCTGAGATAGATACAGTGACCTACAGCGGCCGAGATAGATACAGTGACCTACAGTGGCTGAGATACAGTGACCTACAGCGGCTGAGATAGATACAGTGACCTACAGCGGCTGAGATAGATACAGTGACCTACAGCGGCTACACCTATAGAGGTGTGGCATAAAAGCCAACTTAAAGGTGAGCACCACTTACTTACTGTAGCGGTGACTGACAGCGGCGACGACCAATGACCGCCGTGAGTGACAGCGCTGCGACCAATGGGATGAGGGGGCGGGATGACGGACGAGAGGCGCGGCCAATGGGCGGCAGTAATGGGGCGGGACATACGGGCGGGGGCGGGGATAGTTGAGTCATGGCGGCCGCGGGCCCGGGCGGGGAGATACTGTAGCACTTTGTGTCCCGGAGTTCCCCCCCTGCACGTGATCCCTACCCACCCCGCTGGCGATCGGCAGTCACGTGATGGGGGCTGCTCGACGCCGTTGCAGCCAATGGGCGTCGTGCCGGCGAGAATTCAAACGGGCGCGGTTTGGCGCCAGCGACCCTATAAAGATGACGGGTTGGCGGGAAGGCAGGCAGGCGAAGACAGGAGCAGGAGATGGAGTTGTGTGGGTCGAGGCTTGAGCTGCTGAAGTATACCGAACTACAGCAGCTCGCCAAGAAGTACGGCATCAGAGCCAAGGTGAGCGCCACTTACTTACTGTTGTTGCTTGTACTGGGAAGGAACTGTGCAGATGCTGGTTTACACCAAACACCGAAAAATCACGCATGTGGGACAGGCAGCATCTCTCTGGAGAGCAGCAGCAATGGCGGGGCGACGTTTCGGGTCGAGACCCTTCTTCTGTAGAAGTCTGAAGAAGGGTCTCGGCGCGAAGCGACGCCTATTTCCTTCGCTGCTGCCTCACCCGCTGAGTTTCTCCAGCATTTTTGTCTACCTTAGATAAATACAGATTTCTAGTATGTGTGTATCCTTGGCAAGCATACCAGAGGTGTAGTCTACATGATACGCAGGTATACGCCGTATACCCACTAAGATAGCTCCAGCATTTCCGTATGCCCACTTAGAAATGCGCAATGACACGTATCAACTTCGATAGTGACAGAAGTTCTGTTTATTTTATGCGCTGTGTCTCTGCCAGAGTCGCACTTTTCCTTGTCGGAAGTCGGAAAGTCCCGAGTTCCGAGTACAATGGAACGCAGCATTATAATAGCCATACAGAGGCTTCCGTCCATGGCCCGTGCCCGTGACCGTGGTGACCGCCCGTGACCTAGACCTGACGTCACGTCACCTAGACGACAGCGATATCAACTCAGTCGGTGCCGAGGTGATGTCCAGTGGCTCAACAGTAAATATGAAGCGGAAGCAACAAACTACCCTTAGCCATTTAAAAAAAAAAACAAGCCTGCTGCTGCCTCGGACGACACTCCAGCAGTCACTAGGACGTTAGATGAAGAAGTGGGAACTACAGCGGAGCCTGATGCCAGCAGTGTATCGGGTAAGTGAAAGTCGTATACAAGTGAACTTTAGCAGATATTAGACTACTAGCTACTAGCTTATAAGAGATTTCCCAAACTGAATGAATACCACACATATATTCACTAAACGGCCTTGCCTGCTCAATCTTGTTGTAGTAAAGTAGTAAATAACGTAGTTATTACACATTTTACTGTGAGACTGTGAGTGTGTGTGTGCTGAATATCTCCTTGTTCCTTCTAGATGATAACTCCTGGCCAGCCCTATGGACTGAGAGTCAGACTAGGGAGTTTAAAAGCAGGCATTCTTGGTTAGAATGGAAGGACAGAAAGTTAGGTAAATATCAGCCAACTTGTAAAGCTGGTATAAACACATGAAGTCAACTTTATGCAAATGAGAGTATAGCTGGTTTATTTTCATCTTAAAGATACATTAATTTCACTTTTGTACAATTAAATTATAATGATATTGTCACAGTGAAGCTTATTTACAGTTCATTCAATTATTTTGAATCGATTCTTATCCAGTTCAGAAGGTGTTATTGCTAATATAGATTCAAAAAAGACTACTTGTATGATGTTAATTAGTCATGTTTTTGTTTACTTCCAGGTTGTGCTATTTGCAGCTCAACAAAATCTACTGGCGTCTTAACAGAGAAAAGAATTTCCATATCTGAGGAGTGGCCGATGTTTAAGATCCAGTCATCAGGCTCAAGCAGACCAACAGCCCTGGCCTCCTTGAGAAACAAGATCAGACGGCATGAGATGTCCAGGGCACACGAAATAGCTCAGCAGCTCACTGAAAAGGGTGGACAGGATTTACTTGGGAATCTTGTGAGAGCTGTGTCAGACACTGTGTTAGCTGAGACAAATGCTGTATTCAGAACATCATATTATCTTGCCAAGATGAACCGACCTTTCTCTGACCATGACGATCTCATTGAGCTTCAGGAAAAAAAACGGTGTCAACATGGGCAGAAGTCTGCACTCAAGGTTCAGTTCAACAAAAATTGTGGAACACATAGCAAAAAAGATGCAGACAAAAATAGTTGACAGCATTGTGTCATCTTCAAGCAAGCTGTCTGTTCTCATTGATGAGGCAACTTCTCTCAGCCATAAATCAGCCATGATTGCCAATGTGAAGGCCTCTTTAGATGGAGCTACTCCTGAATTTGTTTTTTTGGACCTGGTGGAGCTGGAAAGCCAGAGGGCAGAGTCTATAGAGGAAGCTCTATTAAACTGTTTGGACACTGCAGGCTTTAGTGAAGAGTGGCTTCAAAACAACTGGATCTCATTTGTTTCTGATGGAGCCAGTGTTATGTTAGGCAAAAACTCTGGTGTGGCAACCAGGCTGACTGCAAGGTACCCTAACCTCTTCACATGGCACTGTATGAACCACCGTCTAGAACTGGCTGTAAATGATGCTGTGGATGAGGTTCAGGCAGTCAACCACTTCAAAGTTTGTCAGTCCAATAAAAATACACGGGAACTTATGGAAGCAGCACAAGAAGTGGGCTCACAAGTCCTGAAGATTGGCAGAGTTTTAAACACCCGATGGGTTGCCAGCAGTTTCCGTTCTGTAAAGGCTGTGTGGAGGTCATACGAAGCACTTAACAGACACTTTGAGAATGCTGCAGGAGACCAAACAAGAAACGGCAAAGAGAGGCAAACCTACAGAGGCCTGGCACGTCGTATGCAAAGCAAGGAATTTCTTTGTGACCTTGGACTCATGTATGATGCACTATCTGAACTTTCAAACCTGTCCCAGCAATTACAGGCCCATTCAATCACACTTTTAAGAGCAGAACAGCTGCTGAAGCGCACCATCCGAGTGCTGGCATCATTTAAAGATTCTCCAGGAGAGAAATTGGAGGAAGCATTGAAAGCACAGGCTTTGGGACAGTTTGGATCAGTGTCCCTGGAGTCAAATGCTAAGCTCATGCCGATCAATACAAAGCAGTTCTTACAAAGTCTGATCAACAACATGGAGAAGCGGCTCTCATTTAAGGATGAAATTCTTCATGATCTCAGCATTCTGGATTCAAGCACCTGGCCATCAACACCTGGCATACGTCCACGGTGAGTCACAGGTAAAACGACTGTGCAGGCGATTCAATCTTTGTCAAGAACAAGCTGTCAATGGAATGAGAGATTTCATCGAGCACCCAGAGAGTGAACCTGAATGCCTCAAACCACTCATCCACTGCATGCAGACCATCCCTTGCAGCACTGCAGAGTGTGAAAGGGGCTTCAGTCTGATGAATATTGTGTACACAGACCAAAGATCTAGAATGTTGTTGTCTAGTGTCAGCAATTTGATGATGATCAGCATCAATGGGCCCCCTGTAAGCCTTTTTGAGCCAAGCAAATATGTATCAACATGGTTACGAAGCCATCGCTCTGCCACGCAAGCAAGAAGGCAGAGCACACCTCAGATGCCTGAGTACAAGCAAATTTGGAAAGTTTTGTAAACTAGCAGGCTACTACATTTAAAGTGAAAAACAATTGTTGACAAAATCCCTTTTAGTGGAATACAAACACTTTTCCATACCTGCTACAGTAGCAAGTATGGAAAAGTGTTTGTATTCCACTAAATATCCCTCATGTAACTGTGTATTCACCTTCGTTTGTTACTTTTTTACAATGAAGGGATTGTGGTGTTTGTTTTATTTTGCATGGGTCATGTTTTTTTTTGCCTTCCATCACAGCGCTGTGATGGATGTATGTGTAAATTGTGTTGTGTCTCGGGTCTTTTTCGTTTTGTAATGTATGGCTGCAGAAACGACATTTCGTTTGGACCTCAACGGGGTCCAAATGACAAATAAATTGTATTGTATTGTATTGTCATGCGCCCTCCGCTGGTCGTTTTTGCGGATGTACTGTTTTTCTTCTCTGTTAAACACTGAACAGATGTTATTTGCATAGGACTTACTGTGATTGAAAACGTGTATTTTGTGATGCTGTGTGATTGCTGTATGAGTGTGAGACGTCTTAGAACAGTTGCTGATATGTTTTATTTATTTTAATTTATTATTTAAGTATTTTTGTATGGGAAACATAATTCTAAAGAACATGTTTTGATTTTGTATTTTTGCATTTATTGTTTCTTATATAGGGTATTTTATTTTATTGAGTTGTAATTGTTTCTGACAAATGACTAACTCTGTTTTTTCTTGTCTCAAAACTCTAAACAGAGCATGCAGCAGCAGCAGCAATAAATGTCCTGTGCAAAAGACTCAAGTATCCCGTCGTCTCCTTAGCACATTAGTACTGAGGCCAGGCCGGTTACATATACAGTAGTACAGTGTTTATATAGCCAACAGTTATTTATTTATTGATGCTTTATAGTTTATTTGATGCTAGTGCCTAATGGTGATTTTAATTTGACTGTTTATTGTCCTAGAAACTGATGACAATATCGAGTGTTGAATAATCTCAATTACTTATGGTGGTTGTAGGCTACTGTATGCGACAGTGAGTGTGGCGGTGTTTATAGGACGGGTGTGGAAGAGGCTAGGAGGGAATCATCACAGTATACCCACTACAAAAACTAGACTACACCACTGAAGCATACCTTTAATTTTCCATCTTTGATAAGATAAGATAAGATAAGATATAAGATAAGATATAATTTATTGCCACACAGCCAGGCTGGTGGAAATTTGGGTTGTCTGCAGCAATACAATAATAAAGAACACACAACACAAACATCCACCACAGCATTCATCACTGTGGTGGAAGGCACAAAAATTTGGCCAGTCCTCCTCCATTTCCCCCCCGTGGTCAGGACCAGAGTCCAGAGTCAGTCCAGGATCGGCTCATCCTCACCGGAGACCGCGGCTTTAAGTTGTTGTAGGCCGCAGATTTAAAGTCTCCGCCTCAAAGGTGACCTGAGCAGGTATTCTTGTGCAACATAATCTTTCAAGTTTTTACTCTTTTAACAGAAGTGTTTTATGGATAAATTCTGCAGACAGAAATCACTTAAGAGCCCTAGTATCTATAATAGTTTATTCCACTATCTGCTGCAGCTGAATATCCTCCCCCTCCAGTCTACCCTCTCCGCTGAAATTACTGTCGCAAGTAAAGGCAGGTCCAACAGCTCATTTCCCTTTTCAAGATGCCCAAAAGGGAGTGATATGGGAACCCAACTTGTCGTTAATAAGTCTTAAATAGCAAGTGCTGAGATATTTAACACTGCTGAGATGTTACATGCAATTAAAAAAAACACATTACCCTTGTTACCAGCACGTTCCGGAGTTTTGATGATTCCCGGCTTCCCGTTTTGCACGGTTCTCACATTGGTCTGTCGTGGAAATATATTTATTAACTCTGGGTCAAAATAAATTCTAAAAGCACTGCAAGACACTACACTACTTCTACACTAAACCAGCATCTGCACAGTTCCTTCCCAGTACAAGCAACGACAGTAAGTAAGTGGCGCTCACCTTTAAGTTGGCTCTGATGCCGTACTTCTTGGCGAGCTGCTGTAGTTCGGTGTACTTTAGCAGCTCAAGCATCGATCCGCACAATTCCATTATCTCCTCTTCACCTTCCCGCCAACCCGCCATCTTTATAGGGTCGTTGGCGCCAAACCGCGCCCATTTGAATTCTCTCCGGCACGACGCCCATTGGCTGCAGCGGCATCGAGCAGCCCCCGTCACGCGACGGCCGATCGCCAGCGGGGCGGGGCGGGATCACGTGCAGGGGGGAAACTCCAGGACACAAAGTAACAGCGGGGCGGGGCAGGATCACATGCAGGGGGGAAACTCCCGGACACAAAGTGCTACAGTATCTCCCCGCCCGAGAAGGTTCACCAGACTGATTCCTGGGATGTCAGGACTTTCATATGAAGAAAGACTGGATAGACTCGGCTTGTACTCACTAGAATTTAGAAGATTGAGGGGGGATCTTATAGAAACTTACAAAATTCTTAAGGGGTTGGACAGGCTAGATGCAGGAAGATTGTTCCCGATGTTGGGGAAGTCCAGAACAAGGGGTCACAGTTTAAGGATAAGGGGGAAATCTTTTAGGACTGAGATGAGGAAAACATTTTTTACAATTCTCTGCCACAGAAGGTAGTTGAGGCCACACAGTTCATTGGCTATATTTAAGAGGGAGTTAGATGTGGCCCTTGTGGCTAAAGGGATCAGGGGGTATGGAGAGAAGGCAGGTACAGGATACTGAGTTGGATGATCAACCATGATCATATCGAATGGTGGTGCAGGCTCGAAGGGCCGAATGGCCTACTCCTGCACCTATTGTCTATCATCTATCTCTAAAAACTGAAAAACTATTAAAAAAACGCTGATCGTATGTTGGCCCGCTCGTTGCTGGGACCGTTCTCGTAAACCTCCCCAGCGCCAGCGTGTCCTTCCTCAGGTACGGGGCCCGGAATTGCTCGCGATGCTCCGTAATGCGGCCTGACCAGAGCCTTCGAGAGCCCGAGCGTGTGTCCTTCAAACCCCCGTGATTCAGGAGATGTTGCAGCTGCTACAGCTGCCTGTCAATCACTTGGCTCAGGCACAAGCTATTTCCATGTTAGCGTGACATCCAAATTAAAACCTGTTTATTTATATGTGGTATATATATAGAAGGCTTGGATGTAAATGTCGATGGGTTGGTGACTATGTGTGTGCAGGCCATGCCAAGACTGCTGGAGTCACGCATAGTGATGCAGGCTGTCAGAGTAAACACCGGGATTATAGTATTAGAGATACAGCGCGGAAACAGGCCCTTCGGCCCACCGAGTCCGTGCTGGGCCAGCAATCCCCGTACACTAACACTATCCTACACACACTAGGGACAATTTTTACATTTACCAAGCCAATTAGCCTACAAACACATATATCTTAAGGGCCTGTTCCACTTTAACGAGGTAATTCACAAATTCTCCCAAGTTTTCCCCTTGGTTCAAGCTCGCAGAATGTCCGTGGGAGTCCGTGGATAGATCGTAGCGGCTCGTTATGCCAGCCGTAGGTACTCGGGGCATCAGGGAAGTCGGGACAATTTTTTCCAGCCCGATGTAAAATGTCCACGAGTAAACAAAAATAGTCGGGATGAAAGAGATTGCAACATTTTACTCGTAGTCATTTCGTGGGCAGACCATAGTAGGCTGTCAGGGTAGCCGTGGGTACTCGTAGATATGCGCGGGTACTCGTGGCTCGGCAGCCGGATAGAGACAAAAAGGTGAGTGACAATAAAAAGCTTCAGTCAACACCAGCATGTGACCTCTTTCACTCCAGTTCTTGAGCATATTCACGGAAAGGTCGTGGGGGTTCGTAGATGACCAAAATCTTTTTTTAGGTCCTTTAAACTAGGCAGAGGTTTTGGATTAAGTCGTGAAAGTGGGACAGGCCCTTTAGGAGTGACAATTGACAATAGAAAATAGACAATAGGTGCAGGAGTAGGCCATTCGACCCTTCGAGCCAGCACTGCCATTCAATGTGATCATGGCTGATCATCCCCAATCAGTACCCCGTTCCTGCCTTCTCCCCATATCCCCTGACTCCGCTATCTTTAAGAGCCCTATCTAGCTCTCGCTTGAAAGCATCCAGAGAATCGGCCTCCACCGCCCTCTGAGGTAGAGAATTCCACAGACTCAGCACTCGCTGCGAGAAAAAGTGATTCCTCGTCTCCGTTCTAAATGGCTTACTCCTTATTCTTAAACTGTGTGGCCCCTGGTTCTGGACTCCCGCAACATCGGGAACATGTTTCCTGCCTCTAGCGTGTCCAAGCCCTTAACAATCTTGGGAGGAAAATGGAAGATCTCGGAGAAAACCTACGCAGGTCTCTTATTTTCCTTATCCCGAACCAGTCTGAAGAAGGGTCTCGACCCGAAACGTCACCCATTCCTCCTCTCTGGAGATGCTGCCCTGTCCCGCTGAGTTACTCCAGTGAAGAAAGCCAATGGTATGTTAGCATTCATAACAAAAGGATTTGAGTATAGGAGCAGGGAGGTTCTACTGCAGTTGTACAGGGTCTTGGTGAGACCACACCTGGAGTATTGCGTACAGTTTTGGTCTCCTAATCTGAGGAAAGACATTCTTGCCATAGAGGGAGTACAGAGAAGGTTCACCAGACTGATTCCTGGGATGTCAGGACTTTCATATGAAGAAAGACTGGATAGACTCGGCTTGTACCCGCTAGAATTTAGAAGATTGAGGGGGGATCTTATAGAAACTTACAAATTTCTTAAGGGGTTGGACAAGCTAGATGCAGGAAGATTGTTCCCTATGTTGGGGAAGTCCAGGACAAGGGGTCACAGTTTAAGGATAAGGGGGAAATCTTTTAGGACCGAGATGAGAAAAACATTTTTCACACACAGAATGGTGAATCTGTGGAATTCTCTGCCACAGAAGGTAGTTGAGGCCAGTTCATTGGCTATATTTAAGAGGGAGTTAGATGTGGCCCTTGTGGCTAAAGGGATCAGGGGGTATGGAGAGAAGGCAGGTACAGGATACTGAGTTGGATGATCAGCCATGATCATATTGAATGGCGAATGGTGCAGGCTCGAAGGGCCGAATGGCCTCTACTCCTGCACCTATTGTCACTGTTTTCTATTTTGTGTCTGTCTGCAGTTCCTTCTTACACATTCTACGCTGATTGATTGACTCACCTGGATGGTATTTGTACACAACACAACGCTTGGTGATATCTTGGCACGGGATGCCACAACAAAACCGAGAGCTATACCGACATCTGGCTAAAAAAAACATTACTCATCAACAGGTGGAATAGATGGGTGGAGGAAAATAGACTCTGTGCATTCGCCCTGTTTGTGGGGAAAAAGCGATACCCACTCACACGTCCTGTGATGGTCCCACTCCCAATTCTTCCCCATTAGATTGAAGATTCAAGAGAGTTTATTGTCATGTGTCCCCTGATAGGACAATGAAATTCTTGCGTTGCTTCAACACAACAGAATATAGAAACATAGAAATTAGGTGCAGGAGTAGGCCATTCGGCCCTTCGAGCCTGCACCGCCATTCAATATGATCATGGCTGATCATCCAACTCAGTATCCTGTACCTGCCTTCTCTCCATACCCCCTGATCCCCTTTGCCACAAGGGCCACATCTAACTCCCTCTTAAATATAGCCAATGAACTGGCCTCAACTACCTTCTGTGGCAGAGAGTTCCAGAGGTTCACCACTCTCTGTGTGAAAAAAGTTTTTCTCATCTCGGTTTTAAAGGATTTCCCCCTTATCCTTAAGCTGTGACCCCTTGTCCTGGAGTTCCCCAACATCGGGAACAATCTTCCTGTATCTAGCCTGTCCAACCCCTTAAGAGTAGGCATAACATAATAGGCATGAATACAGAACAGATCAGTGTGTCCATATACCATTATATAAATATATACACACATGAATAAACAAACTGATAAAGTGCAAATAACAGATAATGGGTTATTAATGTTCAGATTTTTGTCCGAGCCAGGTTTAATAGCCTGATGGCTGTGGGGAAGCAGCTATTCCTGAACCTGGATGTTGCAGATTTCAGGCTCCTGTACCTTCTACCTGTAGGTAGCGGGGAGATGAGTGTGTGGCCAGGATAACAAGAGGAGTTGAGTATAGAAGCAAAGAGGTCCTTCTGCAGTTGTACAGAGCCCTAGTGAGACCACACCTGGAGTATTGTGTGCAGTTTTGGTCTCCCAATTTGAGGAAGGACATTCTTGCTATTGAGGGAGCCCAGCGTAGGTTTACCAGGTTAATTCCCGGGATGGCGGGACTGTCATATGCTGAGAGAATGGAACGGCTGGGCTTGTACACTCTGGAGTTTAGAAGGATGAGAGGGTATCTTATTGAAACATATAAGATTATTAAGGGTTTGGACACGCTAGAGGCAGGAAACATGTTCCCGATGTTGGGGGAGTCCAAAACCAGGAGCCACAGTTTAAGAATATGGGGTAAGCCATTTAGAACGGAGACGAGGAAACACTTTTTCTCACAGAGAGTTGTGAGTCTGTGGAATTCTCTGCCTCAGAGGGCGGTGGAGGCCGGTTCTCTGGATGCTTTCAAGAGAGAGTTAGATAGGGCTCTTAAAGATAGCGGAGTCAGGGGATATGGGGGAGAAGGCAGGAACGGGGTACTGATTGGGGATGATCAGCCATGATCACATTGAATGGCGGTGCTGGCTCGAAGGGCTGAATGGCCTCTACTCCTGCACCTATTGTCTATTATTTGAAGTTAGATAAATCAATATTGATGCCGCTGGGGTGTAAGCAGCCCAAACAAAATATGAGGTGCTGTTCCGCCAATTTGCCTTGTTCCAATTCACCCTGACAATGGAGGAGGCCCTGGACAGAAAGGTTAGGACATAAGATTCAACCTTATTGCAAGACACGACATCATGCAAGCACTGCATGTTTTAAATAACATTACTGGGTGGATTATTTTGATATCATTCAATTAACTCAGCACAGTGGAATGTCACAGATTGATGTCGGGCGGATTTTCTGCTGTCACGGAGTCTATCTGTGGATTACATATCTGTGGATTACAGCTCTGCAGGCACGGAAATCGCTATCAAAACGTGGGGGGTCACACAATATCTTGGCAGCCGCGCGCGCATTCGCACACACACACGCACATGCACACGCACGCGAGGCTTCGGCCGTAGGCCCTGTGGACGGTAACGTCGGGAACTGACCTGGTTGGTGACCGACTCTGAACACCAGCAACAGCAGCTTCATCCTTGGACTGATTCCTGGGATGTCAGGACTTTCATATGAAGAAAGACTGGATAGACTCGGCTTGTACTCGCTAGAATTTAGAAGATTGAGGGGGGATCTTATAGAAACTTACAAAATTCTTAAGGGGTTGGACAGGCTAGATGCAGGAAGATTGTTCCTGATGTTGGGGAAGTCCAGGACAAGGGGTCACAGTTTAAGGATAAGGGGGAAATCTTTTAGGACCGAGATGAGAAAAATATTTTTCACACAGAGAGTGGTGAATCTGTGGAATTCTCTGCCACAGAAGGTAGTTGAGGCCACAGTTCATTGGCTATATTTAAGAGGGAGTTAGATATGGCCCTTGTGGCTAAAGGGATCAGGGGGTATGGTAAACCTACGCTGCACTCCCTCAATAGCAAGAATGTCCTTCCTCAAATTAGGGGACCAAAACTGCACACAATATTCCAGGTGTGGTCTCATTAGGGCTCTGTACAACTGCAAAAGGACCTGTTTGCTCCTACACTCGACTCCTCTTGTTATGAAGGCTAACATAATGCCATGCGCTTTCTTCTCTGCCTGCTGTACCTGCATGCTTACTTTCATAGACTGATGAACGAGGACCTCACACTGCTGGCCTTGCCGAGGCAGAGTGAGGTGGAGATGGAGTCGATGGAAGGGAGGTTGGATGGTGTTGGTTGGGGATGTTCTTTGTGTATGTTTTGGTTATAAAAGCCCAGTCTGAGCGATGAATTAAGTTCTACTTGGGCAGTGAAAAGGTTCCAGGGGGCATTGACAAGAGACAATAGACAATAGGTGCAGGAATAGGCCATTCGGCGTACAAAGTCAATGTTCATACCGCTGGGGTGTAAACTACCCAAGCGAAATATGAGGTGCTGCTTCTCCAATTTATGGTGGGCCTCACTCTGGCCATGGAGGAGGCCCAGGACAGAAAGGTCGGATTCGCAATGGGAGGGGGAGTTGAAGTGCTGAGCCACATTATTGCGAACTGAGCGGAGGTGTTGGGCGAAGCGATCGCCAAGCCTACGCTTGGTCTCACTGATGTAGAGCAGCTGACACCTAGAGCAGCGGATGAGGTTGGAGGAGGTGCAGGTGAACCTCTGCCGCACCTGGAAAGACTGCTTGGGTCCTTGGATGGAGTCAAGGGGGAAGGTAAAGCGACAAGTGTAGCATCTCTTGTGGTTGCAAGGGAATTAACCAGGGAGTTATGGAGGGAGCGGTCTCTGCTGAAAGCCAACAGGGGGGGAATGGGAAGATGTGGCCAGTGGTGGGATCCCGTCAGAGGTGGCGAAAATGCCGGAGGATTATCTGTTGACGTTGATTGAATAATCATTGACGCCACTGAATCAACAAAGCAATGGGGGGATGGGACTCGTGGTTTGATTACCCTGACAACAGAATCCATTGAGCAGCAAAACAAGATCAGATTATTGAATCATATTCAAAAGAGAGATCATCAAATTCCTGGGCGTTTGTGTGTCAGATCAGTTGTCCTGAGCCAAACGCCTCCATTCCTTGCATATGCAGTATGTACGCCCAGGTAATAACACTGTGGTACTGTCTCCACCTCCATGTTCCAGGCACTCACCACCCTCTGCATAAAAACAGACAATAGGTGCAGGAGGAGGCCATTCGGCCCTTCAATAGACAATAGACAATAGGTGCAGGAGTAGGCCATTCGGCCCTTCGAGCCAGCACCGCCATTCAATGTGATCATGGCTGTTCATCCCCAATCAGTACCCCGTTCCTGCCTTCTCCCCATATCCCCTGAC
This sequence comes from Amblyraja radiata, assembly GCF_010909765.2. Lineage (NCBI taxonomy): Eukaryota > Metazoa > Chordata > Chondrichthyes > Rajiformes > Rajidae > Amblyraja > Amblyraja radiata. The sequence goes on along the minus strand of NC_045985.1, from coordinate 2,350,886 downwards.
TCCGCTATCTTTAAGATGGGAGATGGAGGAATAGGTGACGTTTCGGATCCGAGACACTTCTTCAGATTAGTCACTACCCTACCCTATCCACTTGTTTAAGAAGGAACTGCAGATGCTGGAAGATCGATGGTAGACAAAAATGCTGGAGAAACTCAGCGGGTGAGGCAGCATCTATGGAGAGAAGGAAATAGGCAACGTTTCGGACCGAAACCCTTCTTCAGACTGATGAGAAGGGTTCGTCTGAAGAATGAATCTGAAGAAGTCTGAAGAAGGGTCTCGCCCCGAAACGTCGCCTATGGAACGAAGGAAATAGGTGATGTTGGCCTTTATAAGAAGAGGAGTTGACTATAGGAGCAAAGAGGTCCTTCTGTGGTTGTACAGAGCCCTAGTGAGACCACACCTGGAGTATTGTGTGCAGTTTTGGTCTCCATATTTGAGGAAGGAGATTCTTGCTATTGAGGGAGCCCAGCGTAGGTTCACCAGGTTATTCCCGGGATGGCGGGACTGTCATATGCTGAGAGAATGGAGCGGCTGGGCTTGTACACTCTGGAGTTTAGAAGGATGAGAGGATATCTTATTGAAACATATAAGATTGTTAAAGGTTTGGACACGCTAGAGGCAGGAAACATGTTCCCGACGTTGGGGGAGTCCAGAACCAGGGGCTACATTTTAAGAATAAGGGGTCGGCCTTTTAGAACGGAGATGAGGAAACACTTTTTCTCACAGAGAGTTGTGAGTCTGTGGAATTCTCTGCCTCAGAGTGGGGTGGAGGCCGGTTCTCCGGATACTTTCAAGAGAGAGCTAGATAGGGCTCTTAAAGATAGCGGAGTCAGGGGATATGGGGAAAAGGCAGGAACGGGGTACTGATTGGGGATGATCAGCCATGATCACATTGAATGGTGGTGTTGGCTTGAAGGGCCGAATGGCCTACTCCTGCACCTATTGTCTATTGACTATCCCAACATTTAAGAAACAGTTGGACGGGTACATGGGTAGGACAGGTTTGGAGGGATATGGACCAAATGCGGGCAGGTGGGACTAATGTAGCTGGGACGTGTTGGTCCGTGTGAGCAAGTTGGGCCGAAGGGCCTGATTCCACACTGTATGGCTCTATATGGCTTCCTATTGTGCCAGAATAAGAGTGGCGCTGTGGTACAGTGGTAGAGTTGCTGCCTTACAGCGCCAGAGACCTGGGTCCAATCCCATCTGCGAGTGTTGTCTCAGCTAAATCCTCAGCAATATTTACCTCAGCTGAACACTGTCGGCTGCTCATTACCATAATTACTTAATTGCTGCTTGTTCTGCAGGTTTTTCTTGACGCTCTTGGTGTCTGGAGAACGTATCTGATCATGGAGGATTCAAATGATGATGAGATTTGTGTAGGAGGGTGATGGAAAAATTTATGTAACTATTTCCTTGTGTATTCTATCTGTGTCAGCACAAGATTGTTTACCGAAACTGCCTAGGGCACAAGTAATTGACAGGTATCGGAGATAAGAGTCTATCACAGAACTTGCAGAACGGCTAATCTTGCTCTGGTGTAACTTTCCACAGCTAAATGTTATTTCCTTTGAATTCTGAGTGTCCTTGTTCATTACCATTTGTCAGGATGCTTTTTGTCTAAATCAATGTATAAAAGAGATGGTTTTCAGCATTCAAGTTCAAGTTCAAGTTCAAATCACTTTATTCGTCCCCGAGGGGCAATTTAAAAGGGCGCATTGCAGTAGCTTTTTAAAAAGGGACACAACACAATCAACAAACATAAGCAGCACGCATACTGCACAATCAACCAACACACGCATTTCACAGACACACTGCACAATCACACAACACACACCGCACATCAACATTCAACACATAGTAATAGTTTTTAAAGTGCTTCCTTAGTGCTTCAATTAAAAAGTGCATATAGAAGGTTATTTCATTTCATATGTTCATGAGTCAGTGATCAGCATTAAGAAGCTGGACAGCCCTGGGGATGAAGGTTGCCTTCCTCCTCTGTGTCCGGCAACCCGGACAGCGGAGTCTGTGTCCTGAGGGGAGCCACTCAAACTCAGGAAACAGGATGTGAGAGGGGTCGTGAAGAATCCTGCGTGTTAACTTTACAGACTGTTGGTCGCATAGGGCAGTGAGAGTTCGGACAGGCTGCTCAATGATTTTTGAGCAGACCTTATAACCATATAACCATATAACAATTACAGCACGGAAACAGGCCATCTCGGCCCTACAAGTCCGTGCCCAACAACTTTTTTCCCTTAGTCCCACCTGCCTGCACTCACACCATAACCCTCCATTCCCTTCTCATCCATATGCCTATCCAATTTATTTTTAATGATACCAACGAACCTGCCGCCACCACTTCCACTGGAAGCTCATTCCACACCGCTACCACTCTCTGAGTAAAGAAGTTCCCCCTCATGTTACCCCTAAACTTCTGTCCCTTAATTCTGAAGTCATGTCCTCTTGTTTGAATCTTCCCTATTCTCAAAGGGAAAAGCTTGATCACATCAACTCTGTCTATCCCTCTCATCATTTTAAAGACCTCTATCAAGTCCCCCCCTTAACCTTCTGCGCTCCAGAGAATAAAGACCTAACTTACCTTGACCACATTCAACAGGCGGTTTCTGTTTTGCAGGGTGATGGAGTGGAACCAGCTAGTGAAAGAGAAGGTTATTACATTTTCAATGAATGCGTAGTAGAATGTGGTGAGAATGTCTTTGTTAATCCCAAATGACTTCAGCTTCCTGAGTAGGTACTGTCTCTGATGGCACTTTTTAAGGATTTCCTCTGTGTTAGAGGAAAACCTTAGCAGGTTGTCGAAGGATGTTCCCAGGTATTTGTATACCTCCACTATCTCCACTGGCTCCTGCTGGATGATAGTGGTGGCTGCCTCAGCCATCTGTCTCTGTTGGGGGGAATAGGTCACAATCATGTCCTTGGTTTTGCTTATATTTAGCTCAAGACAAGACTTTTCACACCATACTATAAAGTCCTGCAGGGCTGAGCTGTGATGTTGTGTATGGCTGGGAAGCAGAGACAGGAGGACTGTGTCATCAGCAAATTTTACAAAGTGGCCTTAGCTCAGAGAGGACTCCCACAGACACTTGGGCTCTGTGTGACTCTCTCTCTCTCTCACAATAATGTTCGTTCAGTTTCTACCTCCGTTTTAGTAATAGTCTTGGTTGGAAAATTTCTAACAGAGGGAGATCGATCGACTGACCAAATGGTGCAAGAACAACAAGCTTGCTCTCAGCATCAGTAAAACCAAGGAACTGACTGTGCGGGGAGGAACTGCAGGTGCTGGTTTAAATCGAAGATAGACACAAAATGCTGGGGTAGCTCCGCGGGACAGGCAGCATCTCTGGAGAGAAGGAATGGGTGACATTTCGGGTCGAGACCCTTCTTCAGACAGATATTCAGACAGGAAGACTAGTCGGACAACTGGGAAGGGGGGGGGGGAGGTGGAGGGGAGAGGGAAGGCAAAGGCTACTTGAAGTTAGAGACGTCAATGTTCATACCGCTGGGGTATAAGCTGCCCAAGCGAAATATGAGGTGCCGAGAGTGTTTATCCCTTGTGACCTTTGACAAATCCCATGATCCCTTGCGTTTTTCGGAATACCGAACTTACTTATTGTAAATTGACCCCAGTGTGGAGGATAGTGCTAGTATACGGGGTGATTGCAGTGGGCCGAAGGGGCTTGTTTCCGAGCTGTATCTCTGGAGTCTCAAATCTAATTTTCAGCCTTAGATTGCTCTGTTGCAAAAACACTGACTACTTTTCAAAGACAAACTATTTTGACAAGTGCGAACTAGTTTCTGCGGTTCCTGGGCGTGCATTTCTTTCATTCAAGGCTTGCCTCTTATTATGTGTTGGAATCATGTGTAGATTATTATCTAAAATGATGTCAAGTTGGGAAAAGGGGAAGTACAACGGGATCTGGGGGGTCCTTGTTCATCAGTCTATGAAAGTAAGCATGCAGGTACAGCAGGCAGTGAAGAAAGCGAATGGCATGTTGGCCTTTATAACAAGAGGAGTTGAATATAGGAGCAAAGAGTTCCTTCTGCAGTTGTACAGGGCCCTAGTGAGACCACACCTGGAGTATTGTGTACAGTTTTGGTCGCCTAATTTGAGGAAGGACATTCTTGCTATTGAGGGAGTGCAGCGTAGGTTCACCAGGTTAATTCCCGGGATGGCGGGACTGTCATATGTTGATAAAATGGAGCGGCTGGGCTTGTATACTCTGGAATTTGGAAGGATGAGAGGATATCTTATTGAAACATATAAGATTGTTAAAGGCTTGGACACACCAGAGGCAGGAAACATGTTCCCGATGTTGGGGGAGTCCAGAACCAGGGGCCACACTGTTTAAGAATAAGGGGTAAGCCATTTAGAACGGAGATGAGGAAACACTTTTCCTCACAGAGAGTTGTGAGTCTGTGGAATTCTCTGCCTCAGAGGGCGGTGGAGGCCGGTTCTCTGGATACTTTCAAGAGAGAGTTAGATAGGGCTCTTAAAGATAGCGGAGTCAGGGTGTATGGGGAGAAGGCAGGAATGGGGTACTGATTGGGGATGATCAGCCATGATCACATTGAATGGCGGTGCTGGTTCGAAGGGCCGAATGGCCTACTCCTGCACCAATTGTCTGTTGTTTATTGTGCCTGGTGTGAGTTTAAGGCATCATCCCGATTGATACAATTTTGATATTTAATTTTATCAGCGTGCAGGGCATATTACCCATGCCAAGTATATGGCATTACAGTTTCAATATCATTACAGAACGTACTGTTATGCCAGTTCACAGTTGAACTATCGTTCTTGTTGTTACTTTGAACTTCTCTGTTGGGGGCAGTTGAGCGTAAACATCCAGCCTGTCTCCACGGAGCCCAGCGGTAGAGTTGCTGCCTTACAGCGCCGTAGACGCAGGTTTGACCCCGACTACGGGTGCTTGTCTATACGCAGTTTGTACCTTCTCCCCATGACCTACGTGGGTTTGCTCCAAGATCTTCGCTTTGTATCTATCATCCTACCTTAAAAACATACTAAGGATGGCCATTAACATTACCTCTGACACCAACCACGTTCTGAATAGTGAGTACAATTTGTTACCATCAAACCGGAGATATTGGGTTCCAAAATTTAATAAGGTTAGAATGAGGGACTCTTTTGCGCACCAGTCATTCCTTGAACTAAACACGGCGCTTAATCCCAGATCAAACGTACGCTGACGGCCATAAATGTGGTCTGTTATTGTAATGTCTTGTCGAATGTAGGTGTTTTGGGATCCTGTCTTGATATCTTGATGGGTGTCTTCTCTCGCCCTTCTTGTCTTTTTTCGTGATGCTGTAAATGGAGCTTCTGTGATGCTAAAAAAAATTTCAGAATCGTTCTGACAATAAAGTATTATCGTATCGTATTGTATTGTTTCCTCCCACACTCCAAAGACGTACAGGTTTGTAGGTTGATTGGCTTGGTGTAATTCTAAATTGTCCCTGGTGTGTGTAGGATAGTGTTAGTGTGCGGGGATCGCTGGTCGGCATGGACTCGGTGGGCTGAAGGGCCTGTTTCCACGCTGTATCTCTAAACTAAACTAAACTCAGAGCAGGAAATGCTGACAGCTTCCAGGAATTAATGTTTCATGGCTTGGACAATAGATTTATGACTTGTACCTGGACAGTAAACCGGACTGGTCCAGAAACGCTGAGGGCGTGTACAAGAAGGGACAGGAGATGCTACAGATGTTCTACCAATCGGTGGTGACCAGTGCCATCTTCTTCGGGCCTGCAGGGCGAAGACCGCAGACGCCAACATGATCAACAAACTCGTGGGGAAAGCTGGCTCCGTCCTGGGGGCGGAGTTGGAGTTGGATACACAGGAGGTTGGTCTTGGAGGGGAGGATGCTCCTCAAACTGCAGAGCATCCTGGACAATACAGCTCACACACTGGTCAACCTGAGGAGCACCTTCAGCAACAGACTGGTTCCACCAAGATGCAGCACAGAACGCCACAGGAGATCCTTCTTCCCTGTGGCTATCAAACTGTACAACTCCTCCCCCTTCTGTCGTGGGGTAGACTGAGACTAACTCCCCTCCCCACAATCTTTGCACATCCCCAATCCTTTCCACTCGTCACTTTAATTTCATGTTTCATGTATTTTGCATTTTGTTATGACTGTTGGCAGATCAATTTCCCTCCTGGGATAAATAAAATTGTATCGTGTCGTAAGAATATCTTGTGGTAGTTATGAGATAACGATAGCAACAGCGGCCTACCTGAAGGTTCCTTTGTGTTCCATTCAGCACAATATTATGGTGGTACAACAATTTTGAAAAATATGATGCGGTTGTCCAGAACACATTCATCTCACAGTCTCCTGAATCCGGCAAAATCTTCTACTGTGGATAGGATGAGCAGCTTTAAATACCTGGGAGTCCACATCACAGAGGATCTGACATGGACAACACACACTTCCGCACTGGTGAGTAAGGCAAGGCAGCGCCTCTACCACCTCAGGCAGCTGAGGGAATTCACAGTCTCTCTGAGGATCCTTCAGTGCTTCAACTCTGAGGCTGCAGAAAGCATCTTGTCCGCAAATATCACAAACAGCTTTGCCCAGGACAGGAAGGCTCTGCAGAGAGTAGTGCATTCAGCCGAACACACTATGGGAACTACACTCACCCCCCTGCAGGACCTGTACACCAGGAGGTGCAGATCCAGAGCCAGTAACATTATGGGGGACCCCTACCCCCCCAGCAACGGACTGTTCCAGCTGCTGCGGTCAGGCAAACGCCTCTGCTGTCATGCTGTGAAAACAGAGAAGATGAGACGGAGTTTCTTCCCACAGGACATCAGGACTGTAAACTCTGATCTCACCAGGGACTCATTTACTGTTGTGTCTTTAAAAAAAAATACTGGTTCTGTTCTGTAGTTTTGCACAATCCGCAGGCATTGCCACTTTCATTTCACTGTACATCTTGTATGTGTATGTGACAAATAAACTTGACGACTTATTGGAAGAAAAGTTAGAAGCACAGCAGATTTTTGCACAGATCTTTAAAAATGCGTGAGATCGAATTTAAAAACAAGACAATTGCTAATTCTTTGTCGCAGAAGGCAGTGGAGGATATTAGTGGAAGTTTTCAAGCGGGAGATATAGATAGATTCCTGATTAGAACGGGTTCCAGGGGTTATGGGGAGAAGGCAGGAGAATGGGGTTGGGAGGGAGAGATAGATCGGTCACGATTGAACGGCAGAGTAGACTTGATGGGCCGAATGGCCTAATTCTACTCTTACAACTTTGTGAAGTTAAGAACTTTCCTTTCAACAATAAACCCAAACACAAGAACGACATCTGATGCATTTTATGCTGATCATGAAGTTTATCGTAAATAGCACAGAAATGATTTGTAATAAAAATAATTTACTTTACTAGATAGAATCAAGAACCAGAGGAGATAGGTTTAAGGTGAGTGGGGGGGGGGGGGGGGGGGTGAAGGAAGATTTAATAGGAACCTTTTTTACCCAAATGGTGGTGGGGATGTGGAACGAGTTGCCAGAGGAGGTAGTTGAGGCACTTAATGTCACAACGTTTAAAAGCCATTTGAACAGGTACATGGTTCGGACAGGTTTGGAAGAATGGGGGCCAAATGCAGGCAGGTGGGTATTGTAGATGGGGCATGCTGTTCGGCATGGGCAATGCCCTGTTTCCACACTGTATTATTGTAAATAGCACAGAGATGACAACTTATTCTGCCTGATGATGATATCTCACTTTGAAATAGTGTTGCCAACTGTCCCGTATTAGCCGGGACATCCCGTATATTGGGGCGAAATTGGTTTTGCCCTTGTCCCGTATTTGACCGCTACTACTCGGGTCAAGGGGACTGTTGGGTCAGCCCCCGCCTCACCCGTCCCGACGTAGTGCAGCCCATGGAGTGCAGCAGCAGCAGCAGCAGCAGCAGCAGCAGCACCTCGCCCGTGGCCCCGTCGGTCAGTCATCAGCCCGGCCAGCTGTCCGACCTTCAGACCTTCGCTGACCGCCGACACCACCACCACCCCTCCTTCTCACGGCCGATCATCGGTCCATGAGTTGGACGGGGCGCCGGACTGTGCACGCGGCCCCCGGGCCAAAACTCCTCAGCTGGCCCGCCGACTGGGCTTTGCGTGCAGTCCAGCACCCGAGGCCAACTCATCATTCACCCAGACACGGCCCAGTCGGTCAACGGATTGCCGTGGGGAATTTGTCCCGTATTTTGACCTTTTGTCCCTTATTTGGGAGCGGGCATGTTGGCGACCCTACTTTGAAAGGATGTCATAGCACTGTCAAAAATGTTGTATTTGACAAACCCTTCCTGTGTTTTAGGCTCGGTTTGAAGCATCTGTGACCTTTTTAATAACAATGGTATCTCTTTTCTTTTAAAACGTTTGGAATATTTTCTTTTGCAAAGTCAAACCACAAGCGATCTTGTTCCTCGACTACAGGTAGGCCTTGCACTTGATGAAGGAAGAATTTTACCCTTGCAGACACGAGGTGGTCGTTGGTCGGCGCGGACTCGGTAGGCCGAAGGTATGCTCGGGTGGCACGGTGGAGCAGCAGTAGAGTTCCTGCCTTCCTGCGCCAGAGAGCCAGGTTCGATCCTGACTACCGGTGCTGTCTGTACAGAGTTTGCACGTTCTCTCCCCGTGACCTGCGTGGGTTTTTCTCCGGGTGCTCCGGTTTCCTCCCACATTCCAAAGACGTGCAGGTTTGTAGGTTCATTGGCTTCAATAAAAATTGGAGATTGTACCTAGTGCATGTAGGGTATTGCTAGTGTATGGGGGGGGGAGGGGGTGATCGCTGGGCGGGGTAGACGCAGTTGGCCGAAGGGCCTGTACCTGCGCTGTATCTCTAAACTAAACGAAACACAAGGAATTGCAGATGCTGGAATTCTGAGCTAAACGCAAAGTGCTGGAGGAACTCAGCAGGTCAGGCAGCATCTGAGGATGGAACAGATAGATAACATTTTGGGGGGGCGGTGCCATTCTTCAGTCTAAAATTTTAGACATTAGAGACACAGCGTAGAAACGGGCCCCTCGGCCCAGCGAGTCCACACTGACCAGCGATCGTTAGCCCTATCCTACACACGAGAGACAACTTACGCTTGACGTGAGCCAGTTAACCTTCAAACCTAGGTGTTGGAAGAAACTGGAGCACCCGGAGAAAACCCACGCGCTCACAGAGGGAACAAACAGTCGGAGCCCGTCGTCAGGATCAAACCCGGGTCTCTGATGCTGTAAAAGGCAGCAACTCATCAGTTGCACCACCGTGCCGCCAACGAAATGCCATCTGCCCTCCATAGACGCTGCATGACCTGCAGGATTATGTTGGCTCTAAAATGCGCTCATTTAGCTTGGGCACTTCAGAAAACTCTTCAATATTCACAGGAATCCCAGGAATGAGTGGGTTAATCTACGATGAGCGTTTTCTGGCCCTGGGCTTGTAACACATTGGCGTTTAGAAGAATAATAATAACTTTATTTATAAAGCACTTTAAACAACTGCAGTTGCCACAAAGTGCTGTACATGAGAACTCATGGACAAAAAGCTATTACAAACCATTAAAAACCGTAAAACGAAGGACTATAAAAAACACACTAAAAATTAAAAGACATTAAAAGCACTAAGAACAGGAGCAATGCCTCAGCCAGTGTCGAAAGCCAAAGAATAAAAATGAGTTTTTAGGGAGGGTTTGAAGATGGACAGTGAGGGGGCCTGTCTGATGTGCAGCGGCAAGGTGTTCCAGAGTGCCGGAGCAGCAACAGAAAAGGCTCTATCCCCTCTGAGCTTCCGCTTAGACCTTGGTACCTCAAGGAGCAGCTGATCAGCTGACCTGAGGCACCAGGCAGGAGCATATAGGTGGAGCAGTTCAGAGAGGTATGGCGGGGCGAGCCCATTCAACGATTTAAAAACAAATAAAAGAATTTTGAAATGAACTCGAAAGTGCACTGGGAGCCAGTGAAGGGAGGCCAAAATTGGCGTAATGTGCTCCCTCTTTCGAGTTCCGGTCAAAAGGCGAGCGGCAGCATTTTGAACAAGCTGGAGACGAGCCAATGAAACTCGTGCGACTCCAGAGTAGAGTGCGTTACAGTAATCCAGCCTAGATGTAATAAAGGCATGGATTACTGTTTAAAAATGCTGCCGCTCGAGAATGGGCTTCACCTTTGCCAGCTTCCTTAGGTGAAAGAAGCTGGACTTAACCACCGCGCCTATTTGTTTATCTAGTTTAAAATCACCGTCCATCCTAAAACCCAGGTTTAAAACTGTTGGCTTTACGGACAATGCCAGTGGACCCAAGTCAACAAAGGGAGGTTCACGGCAGCCATTGGGGCCAAACAAAATCACCTCTGTCTTCTCTTCATTAAGTCCCAGAAAGTTTAAGGCCATCCAGGACTTAATGTCCTCAAGACAAGACAGAAGTGATTTTAGAGAATAGTCGTCTTCTTTCCTGAGTGGCATATATAACTGGCTATCATCTGCGTAAAAGTGAAAGGAGATGCCATGCCTTCTTAAAATTGAGCCCAGAGGAAGTAGGTATAGAGAGAAGAGCAGGGGCCCTAAAATTGAGCCCTGTGGAACCCCATATACCAAGGGAGTGGAGGAGGATTCAAAGCCAGCAAGGCTTACACGCATGGTTCTGTCAGCCAGATAGGACCTGAACCATCCCAGGGCACTGCCACAAATGCCCACTTGGTGCTGTAATCGGGAAATTAAAATTCCATGGTCCACTGTATCGAAGGCGGCAGATAGGTCCAGCAAGACAAGAACCACATAATTACCAGAGTCGTTTGCCAGGAGGATGTCGTTGAAGACCCTTAGCAGAGCCGACTCTGTGCTATGCATAGCCTTGAATCCAGACTGGAAAACCTCCCGAATATTGTGCTCATCCAGAAAGAGTTTCAGCTGAGCATAAACTACCTTCTCCATGATCTTAGAGATAAAAGGCAACTTGGAGATCGGCCTAAAATTGGCCAGAACAGTTTGATCCAGGCCTGGTTTTTTAAGTAGTGGTTGCACTACAGCATGTTTAAAATTTATGGGGACAACCCCAGAACACAAGCTACTGTTTATGATGGCGAGAACCGACTGCCCTATACTCGGGAAAACCTCTTTAAAAAGAAGAGGAGGGACAGCATCACAAGGGGATCCCGACGGCTTAATATGGCTAACCACATCCTCTAGACCCGACAATGTCAGAGGCACAAACTTATCGAATGCCACCAGGCATGGGGCCGGAACAGAGGGGTCAGAGGCAGGAGCTGAGATGAGAGCCCTTATAGAAACAACCTTATTGATAAAGAAGTGCAGGAAGTCATTGCACAATTCAGACGATGCTTCCAAGCAGACAGGCTGTGGGGCATTTAAAACAGAATCAATGGTTTTGAATAACACACGTGGGTCGTGACGCTTAGACACTATTATATTAGACAGGCTGGGGGAAGGGATCTGGGGGGGGGGGGGGTCCTCATTGAAACGTGCAGAATAGTGAAAGGCTTGGATCGAGTGAATGTGGAGAGGATGTTTCCATCAGTGGGAGAGACCAGGACTAGAGGACACAGCCTCAGAATTAAAGGAAGTTCTTTTAGGAAGGAGATGAGGAGAAATGTCTTTCTTCAGAGGGTGGCGAATCTGTGGAATTCTTTGCCACTGGAGGGTGTGGAGGCCCAGTCAATAGATGTATTTCCCCCGCACACGAACACACTTTTAGGTCGGTGATTGACAGATTCTTGATTAGTGCGGGTGTCAGGGCTTATGGGGAGAAGGCAGGCGAATGGGGTTGGTGGGGGGGGGGAAGATTTAGTTTAGTTTGGAGATACAGCGGAGAAAAAAGGCCCTTCAGCCCACCGGCTATATGCCGACCAGCGATCCCCAGACATTAACACTATCCACGAGGAGGAGGAGCCATCTTGGTGAACGGCTGCTAGCCAGCAGCCGTCCGTTTTAAATCCGTTTTTTTTATAGTTTTTAGTGAGTCCTGTTTTTTGTTTGTAGGGGATATGGTCTTTATAATGTGGGGGGTAGGTATTAACTTAATTTCTAGGTCCCTACCTGGTCGGTGTGGCAGCCTTTTCTCCGGGCTGCCCGCTGACCCGTCCTCGTGGCCTACCTGCGGGCTTGGAGCGCCGTTTCCTGGCGGGAACCGCCCAGCACCTCGGCCTCGGCACAGCATTGGAGCGCTGGAGCGGAGCGGGCGATCCCTTGCCTGGGTCGCCGCGCTGGAGCGACGCGCTGGAGCTCTGGCGAGCTGGACCGCCGAGAGCAACAACTCCGGGCTGCGGGTCTGCGGAGCGTAGAGGCGGCGCCAACTTTACCAACGGGAGCCTGGGCGCTCCAAACCGGCGCGGCCTTGTCGGCTTCGGCAGCCGCGGGCTCCAACCAGGAAGCGGCCGTTCCAAGTGGCCCAGCCGCCAAAAGGACTCTCCCGACGCCGGGGCAAGACCACCCGGTGAGAACGGCCATAGACATCGGGCCTCCGTAGAGGCAATTGCGGTGGCCCCAATAGGCCTGACTTTGGGGTGAACATGGGGTGGGGACTGGACATTGTGCCTTCCTCCACAGTGCTATCCACTGTGGGGGGATGATTTTTTTTTGTCTAACTGTAGTCCTGTAGGTCTGTGTCCAAGATGGCTGCCGTGAAGGGAGAGTGGACGCTGGCACGAATTGGTTGCCGCTGCTCTCTCTTCACACTGTGTTTTTGAATTTCTGTTTTTGGATTGAATTCTGTTTTTAATTTGTGTCATTGTGATGTCTTTAATTACTTGTTTTACTCCGATTATATGTTTTTATTCCGATATACTATGTAAGGTGTCCTTGAGATTTTGTATGAAAGGCGCCCATTAAATATAAAATTTATTATTATTATTATCCTACACCCACTAGGGACAATTTTTACATTTACACCAAGCCAATTAACCTACAAACCTGCACGTCTTTGGAGTGCGGGAGGAAGCTGAAGATCTCGGAGAAAACCCACGTAGATCACGGGGCAAGCGTGCAAACTCCGTTCGTACAGTAGTCGGGATGGAACCCGGGTCTCCGGCGCTGCATTCTCCACGCCACCGCGACCTCACCGGGTCAGCCGGGATTGAAAGGCGGAGTAGACGTGGCGGTCCTCGTTCTGCTCCTGTCGCTTACGACCTTGTCAAGGTCCAAAGCAAGCAGCCGATTGTCGCCACGAGGCACGCAGGAGCTGCTGACGGGTTCAGTCAGGGCCACCCATTGCATAATGGTGTATTACAACATATTGGATTGACGACCACCATCTGAAATCCGTACCAATCTGAATAAGGTCGGTCGCACAGTGAAAGTACCAAGCATCCGCGCACATAAAGAAACTGGTGGAGGGAGGCTGAGAAGACAAAAGTAACAAGAACAACTCCGATAAGACTGACTGTGCTAACACAGGCAAATGAAAATTAGTCCATCTTAGTTTAGTTTAGTTCATTGTCACAATAGACAACAGACAATAGGTACAGGAGTAGGCCATTCGGCCCTTCGAGCCAGTACCACCATTCAATGTGTTCACGGCTGATCATCCACAATCAGTACCCCATTCCTGCCTTCTCCCCATATCCCCTGACTCCGCTATCTTTAAGAGCCCTATCAAGCTCTCTCTTGAAAGCCTCCAGAGAACCGGCTTCCACCGCCCTCTGAGGCAGAGAATTCCACAGACTCACAACTCTCTGTGAAAAAAAGTGTTTCCTCGTCTCCGTTCTTAATGGCTTACCCCTTATTCTTAAACTGTGTGGCCCCTGGTTCTGGACTCCCCCAACATCGGGAACATGTTTCCTGCCTCTAGCGTGTCCAAACCCTTAATAATCTTATATGTTTCAATAAGATAACCTCTCATCCTTCTAAACTCCAGAGTATACAAGCCCAGCCGCTCCATTCTCTCAGCATATGACAGTCCCGCCATCCCGGGAATTAACCTGGTGAACCTACTCGGTGGGCTGAAGGGCCTGTTTCAATGCTGTATCTCAAAATCTAAAGTTTTAGGCAATTGATTATTTTCCCCTCTACACAGCTGGATTATTTGTACTTACTGATGTAAGCAATTCCTTTGAAGCATTCGGCGTTGTGAACACATTCTATCTTTCCCTCAGTGTCAACGGTGGGACTGAGGCTTTTGGTGTAGCACTTCAGACCATGACCTATTAGTGAAGAACATGGAAGACACGTTTGACAAAAATGCTGGAGAAACTCAGCACGGAAATCGCTATCAAAACATGTGGGGGACACAATTTCTCGACAGCCGGGCGCGCACGTGCACACACACGCGAGGCTTCAGCCGTGGGCCCTGTGGACAGTAACATCGGGAGCTGACCTGGTTGGTGACCGACTCCGAACTCCAGCAACAGCAGCTTCGTCCGCCCCGAATCGTGGGGCTTGAATCGACCCGTTCGCGGGGCCTTTCATCGCCCGGCGGGAGCTTCAACATCAGGAGGCGCGATCGCCTCGATGCAGCAGTTTGATTTTAAGCCGCGCCGGGTGCTGAAAGGACCCGCAAACGGGGCGATTCAGCCCTTAGAAAGTGGCTGATAAAGTCCGGATTACAAAACATGGAGGAGGGTGGGGCGGGATCATCCCCCACCTCTCAAAGCAGGGGGAGGGGGAGCGTGTTCCTTCTGACCCCCCCCAGGATTTACGCACCCTGGGTGAGGCAGCATCTATGGAGCGAAGGAATAGGTGACGTTTCGGGTCGAGACCCTTCTTCAGACTGAATGACTTTTTTACACAAAGGTCGGTGGGTATATAGAACGAGCTGCCCGAGGAGATAGTTGAAGCAGGTTTTTTCTCATTTTTTAGTTTGAAGATACACTGGACCCACCGAGTCCGCGCCGACCAGCGATCCCCGCACACTAACACCATCCTACACCCACTAGGGACAATTTCTTTTTACACTTTTACCAAGCCAATTAACAGACAAACCTTTGGAGTGTGGGAGGAAACCGAAGATCTCGGAGAAAACCCACGCAGGTCACGGGGAGAACGTGCAAACTCCATACAGACACACGAGGAACAATTTCGAAGCACGGTCCCAACCCGTGAACTGTGAGGAGGATGCTATGAGGATGCAGGGTGACTTGGACAGGTTGGGGGAGTGGGCAGATGCATGGCAGATGCAGTTTAATGTGGATAAATGTGAGGTTATCCACTTCGGTGGCAAAAACATGAAGGCAGGTTAATATCTGAATGGTGACAAGTTGGGAAAACGGAAAGTACAACGGAATCTGGGGGTCCTTGTACATCAGTCTATGAAAGTAAGCATGCAGATACAGCAGGCAGTGAAGAAAGCGAATGGCATGTTGGCCTTCATAACAAGAGGAGTTGAGTATAGGAGCAAAGAGGTCCCTCTGCAGTTGTACAGAGCCCTAGTTAGACCACACCTGGAGTATTGTGTGCAGTTTTGGTCTCCAAATTTGAGGAATGACATTCTTGCTATTGAGGGAGTGTAGCGTAGGTTCACCAGGTTAATTCCCGGGATGGCGGTAATATAAGATTATTAAGGGTTTGGACACACTAGAAGCAGGAAACATGTTCCCGATGTTGGGGTAGTCCAGAAAAAGGGGCCACAGTTTAACAATAAGGCGTAAGCCATTTACAACGGAGATGAGGAAAAACCTTTTCATACAGAGAGTTGTGAATCTGCGGAGGCCTGTTTTCTGGATACTTTCAAGGGAGAACTAGATAGGGATCTTAAAGATAGTGGAGTCAGGGGTTATGGGGAGAAGGCAGGAACGGGGTATTGAATTGTGGATGATCAGTCATGATCACATTGTATGGCGGTGCTGGCTCAAAGGGCCGAATGGCCTACTCCAGCACTTAAATGGCCTAGATCTACTCCTAGAACTTGTGAAGTGCGGGTGTCAGGGGTTATGGGGAAAAGGCAGGAGAATGGGGTTAGGAAGGAGAGTTGGATCAGCCATGATTGGATGGCAGCCTAGACTATATGGGCCGAATGGCCTAATTCTGCTCCTATCACTTATGACCATACCTAATCTTACATCAATTAGTATTTCTTACCAATCAAGAAATAAGAAGCAAAAGCTGTAGATAATAGAAGCGGCTTCATGTTATTCTTGGGGGATCAAGGATGGCTAAAACGTTATTCTCCAACTTCTAAATTAAACCTGCAAAATATGTTAAATTGTCAAGGAGACCAGAATTGTAAAGATGTTGACCATAATTTGCCAGAAGAAACATTTGTGGTTGTTGATTTTTGGTTTGAGATACAGCGCGGAAACACCGAGTCTGTGCCGACCAGTGATCCCCGTGCACTAACATTACCCTACACGCACAAGGGCCAATTTGCAATTATATCAAAGGCAATTAACCTTCAAGCCTGTACGTGTTTGAAGTGTGGGAGGAAACCGGAGCACCCGAGGGGTCTGATGGAAAAATGTATGTAACTATTTCCTTGTCTATTCTATCTGTGTCAGCACAAGATTGTTTCCCGAAACTGCCTATGGCACAAGTAATTGACAGGTCTCGGAGATTAATAGTCTATCACAGAACTTGCAGAACGACAAACGCTTTCCTCCAGAAGGGGGACAACGAGGTCTCCCACCGATCACCGGGTATGGCGAGTGTCCCCCCCCCCTCCCTCCGTACACACCGGAGAAAAAGGGGGTGGCCTTGCCACCGGTGGAAGAAACCGTCGGATCGGACTCAACAAGGGCTCCAACCCCCGTACTGGAACAAAAAACAACCATTAAGGAAAGCGGCCAGCTGCACTCAGGTTTGCAGGTGTTCATCAAGCACACGGAAGCATTTGAATTTGCCAAGAACATCGAGGACAAGATCGAAGATTGAAAAATATTCAACACTTAACACCTGCCTGGATACTGCTATCTCGCAGAGAAGATATGGAACTCTAAACTTTAAACTATTATATTTAAGAGTTGCCTAAAATTCGCAATAAGAATTGGGTAAATATCCTGCAACGGATATATAATACTTACATTCTAGTACTAACCTCTAACAACTATTAATAATCAAGAATACTAACTAACACTAACTATTGATAATAAGATTATTTAGATTATTTAAGAATTAACCAAAAGTATGAAATATAAGTAAAGTGCGATTCAGGTATTTTATAATGAGAAATGTATGGTGGCTCTCTCTCTGATGTTTTTGTTTTTGATTATTCTTTGATAAATGTTTATATTATACAAAACTAACATTTCAATTTGAGACTACTAATTATACCATTAATGGAATATAATAGTAAGATTAAACGAGAACTTACCAGTTTGAAGTTTGATCTGTATTTTATGAGGAGTTACGATGAGGGATTACGTGAAGAACCCGCTCAGTGCGCAGGCGCGGCATACTTCCAAGCAGCGGTGTGGAATCACAGATAGACACAGTTATTTGAAGTAAACATAGTAAAGATAAGGAGACATCAATTTATTAGTTTGATCCATATAATGAGGGTGGGAGCGGAGGGCACGTAATCCCTCATCGTAACTCCTCATAAAATACAGATCAAACTTCAAACTGGTATGTTCTCGTTTAATCTTACTATTTTACTTCGGAGTCACGTGAGTGACTACGTGAAGACTTCAAAGCTCTGTGATTTCAAACCGTGTAACAGTTCATACTTCACTCGCTGCCGAAGTCATTCGAGGGAGGAAGTATGTTATCGTAATCAACCATGAATCTGTTTGTAAAAACAACAATGGTGTTATTAACAACAACAAGACCAATTGCTCCCCCGGGCTTAAATTATATATTTTTTGCAGATTCTTTTTCTGCAAACGATACAGGTTCTGTCAGTGGTTTGTTATAAAAGTTTGGAACGTATACTCCCTAGACCACCCTGCAGTAGCCAGGATGTGGTCCATAGGCTCATCCATCCTCTTAGTTACTGACGTGGAAGCTGTCCTGGTGGAATAAGATTTTATACACGTTAGTATTTACTCCAGAAACTCCCAGTACCTGCTTGAGCCACTAGAGATAGTTTAGCTCGTCACCCGACCATGAGGTTTCCTGTGGCTGACCCATAAGGCTTTTTCCTCTCCCTCGGTATTCCTTATTGTGTCGATCTCTAAGTGGGTCATGACACATAAAACGTGGTTCAGGTGGGTATGCCCGGAATTTCATGACTGGACCTGATGTTCCTGGTCTGTTCTGTTTGGCCAACCCTTGAATGGGCATGTGACACTATCTGGTGTTATAACCATGTTGTCCCATCGCAGTAGATGGGAGAGCTGGCTCTTTGTGTTGATGTAAGGCCACAAGCATGTCCATCTTCAGGGTAGGCTGTTCCAGGGTGAGTGACCTGGCTGGTGATCATCCCCTAAGGTATGTCAGGATTTCACTGACATCCCAATTTGGGTGTACCTATTTCTGGGGAATGGATTGATATACCTCTCCTGTATCTGATCACCAGTGAGCGGTACCCAAGTTGAGTAGGCTAACAGAACATGTCCTTCATTGTGGTGAAGACCTGCCAGGAGCTCCAGTACAGTTTTTTGTTATAGTTGAATGTGTAATTCCTGTTTTGGAAAACAGTGTACCATTTCTTGATGCTCCTCAGGTATGTTCCCTAGGATATGTGACGGAATACTGTCATCAGGTTGATAGTGCTGCTGATCCAAGCACAGCAATGGTCTTCCCAATTCTGCAATTCTTTTAATGACCATGTCGAGGATCACTGGGAACCATGCTCGTGGACTTGGTCCACTGTAATTTGCGTAGTACCCGACTGATGAAGCCGTAGTACCTATTGAAGAGGTAGAAGGAAAGGAAAACATAGAGATTAGGTTCCCCCCACCCCTCAATACGCGGGAATATCTCCATTGCCGCTGCCTTGAGATTGGTTTCATGTGACGTAAGTTAGTACGTGGTGATTTAATTGGATATAAGGAATCGATATCTGGTGTCCATATTGCTTAGTGATTTCAGCAAATATTTTTGGTTTAAATGTATGTTTACAGTATTTAGCTCACCTGATAGGTGAGTTACTGATGGTCAAACATGTTTGACGACATACGGTTTGCAATTGTTAATAAATTGTCACCTAATATCGATGTTCTCCGCCCAAGTGGTTTGGTATATGCCACCACTGATGTTGTTATCTTATAAACGAACATGCAAATTTGGTGGATTACTGAGCAAATGCTTCACTAGAATTAAGTAAGTTAATATATAATATGTTTAAGTCAATTCATGTTGGCATTAAGTATTACAAGCTCAGTAACACATCAGGACACATAAGATGTTACTCAAAACAGGTGGAAGTGTACAACCATAATCCTTCCTGCCGATAAATCCCATGATAACACTACAGATTAATCCATTTGCCCCCATATTACAGGTATGGAGATAGTTTTGAACACTAGTATCTCAGCTCATAGGAAAGGTACAAAGTTCAGTAGCTGGTAATGCTGCTATATCCCAATTACTTTGCCACGTAGTTGATTGGTGGTTAATGCACCATGACTGATAGTCTTAATGAATACCAGATAACAACGTTGTGGATGGTCAACGTAAATATCTGGATATATATTTTGTGCACCGTTCCCAGAGGCACTGCAATACTGGGTCGATGCGTGGAGTGGACGGAGCAAGCCCCTATTCCATCTCCCTGTTCCAAAATTCAATTTAATATATGGTCCCTAGATAAGGGACGTATCAGATTATTAAACTGATAAGAACAGATACTACACTTGATCTTAGCCAAAAGGCCGAGAAGCGATGCAGCTAAAGCTGTATCCAAGGATAGTTTGTCGTTAATATATAGACATGCCATGACGGAATGTTTCTAAGTGTCAGGGCTAGTTGATTCTGGATAACTTTGACTTAAATGCCGCAACGCTCATCATGGTTACTCCATCCAGATAATTGCGCTATATCCGAAACTTATATGAGAAGGTACTGATAGTGTGCATCTTCAAGGTCGATGTCTACCATAAAGTATCCTTGGATCCATGGTAGTTGTTACAAATTCCATGAATGGGTATACCTGGTGAAATACTCAAGTGGTTTATCAACGATGGTGCGACATTCACCATCGTGGGAGGGTAGACCACTTGGGGTGCTTGCTGAATTGGTGGCAAGATATTAATTCTATTCCCCTTGTATTTATTTTTTGGTATATAACTACCAAGAGTGATAGCTTCCTAACCAGGCGTGATTCATCCACCCCTTGTTAGTACAACCCTTAACCTTTATGTGATGGTAGGAACCATACTTATCTGTCTTCATTGTTGTTTTCTTCGGTTTCTGGTTCCTTGTTCTTGTAGGGACGATGTTTGTTGGGGGGTGGCGCATTTTCCCCTGGGGCCTGCTCTGGGCCGTGGCCTAAAATGCTACGGGTTTGGCATGCAGGCCCCGAGCTTTCACCAGTACCATGAGGTAGACGCCCCCTGGTGGACACGTAGAGGTACTGCTGTCTGGTTTAGTGTGGTGCTCATTCCAGACTCTGCCCTCTTGTGCCGAATAGTTTGAACACTTCGTCCAGTTTTTTAGGACTGGTTTGGTAAGTGCCAGGTAGCAGGATCTGTGCTTGTGAGGTCGGCGTTCTCATGGTCCTGTTAATTTCATAGATTGAGGGCAGGTTTGTGAGTTCATTTCAGAAGTTATGAGGTATACCGTTGAACAGTAGGGTCAGGTGTTTTGCCATACTACCCTGCCCTTCTGGAATGAGCAGGTGGACATGATAGCCGACGTCAGGGTACCAAATGCATTTTTAAAATATTTAGGTTAAATGCGCTGCTCAATGTATCCCCCAATAATGGCGGGCACTTTGAGTAAATGCAATTTAGGGGAGGCGTGATAAAACCAACGCCTCATGGCTACCTGTCTTGGAGAGGTTTTTTGGAAAAGACAGGTAGTAAGCTGGCCATCAGTTGAGACTGAAAAGCCATCTCGCTAGTGGTGGAGCCACATAGCGGCCACACCCAGCAGCTCTTCCTGATCCTGTACCTCAAGCATACTCCCGATATTGTTCAGCCAATGACCCCTCTTCATGACCAGCCCAGCCACTGGTCACCCCAAAGCTAACCACACTAAGGAGGAAGCGATGGGCAGTGCCTAGGCACTGTGGAGGGTATGCCTGAACCCTCCAGCGAGACTGCCCCTCACGTAGCGTGTCTCGCAGGAGCTCCTGCTCCAGGAGCCGCTCCAGCGGCTCAGGCGGCTGTCTCTCTCCCTGCGGGTGGAGAGACGTCCCCTCCGACAAGTCGGAAGCCACCGGCCGGATGCCTCTTCGAATGGCTGAACAGCCAGCCCGCAGCTCAGGCACTAGCGGGACTGGCCGCGGTGTGGGGATAGCGGAACGCCCGGTAAATGTTCCTACCGCCTTCTTCTGGAGATTTTGTGCCTTGTAGTAGCGAGAGCGCCCCTTCAAGCAGCGCGTCTCGCAGGCACCTGCTCCGAGAGCCGCTCCAGCGGCTCAGGCGGCTCTCTCTCCCCCCGTGCGTGTGGAGAGACGTCCCGTCCCAAATCGGGAACACCTGCCGGATGCCTCTTCGGGTGGCTATACATCCAGCCCGCTATCGGGCTGGCCTCGGCACGGTGTCGGGGAATTGCGGAACACCGGGTAAACGCTCCTACCGCCTGTTGCTGCCCCCCTTCCCCCCGACAGGAAACGTTCCTCCTCGAACGGGGGACAGTTTTGTACCACCATTCAATGTGATCACGGCTGATCATCCACAATCAGTACCCCATTCCTGCCTTCTCCCCATATCCCCTGACTCCACTATCTTTAAGAGCCCTATCAAGCTCTCTCTTGAAAGCCTCCAGAGAACCGGCTTCCACCGCCCTCTGAGGCAGAGAATTCCACAGACTCACAACTCTCTGTGAAAAAAAGTGTTTCCTCGTCTCCGTTCTTAATGGGTTACCCCTTATTCTTAAACTGTGTGGCCCCTGGTTCTGGACTCCCCCAACATCGGGAACATGTTTCCTGCCTCTAGCGTGTCCAAACCCTTAATAATCTTATATGTTTCAATAAGATAACCTCTCATCCTTCTAAACTCCAGAGTATACAAGCCCAGCCGCTCCATTCTCTCAGCATATGACAGTCCCGCCATCCCGGGAATTAACCTGGTGAACCTACTCGGTGGGCTGAAGGGCCTGTTTCCATGCTGTATCTCAAAATCTAAAGTTTTAGGCAATTGATTATTTTCCCCTCTACACAGCTGGATTATTTGTACTTACTGATGTAAGCAATTCCTTTGAAGCATTCGGCGTTGTGAACACATTCTATCTTTCCCTCAGTGTCAACGGTGGGACTGAGGCTTTTGGTGTAGCACTTCAGACCATGACCTATTAGTGAAGAACATGGAAGACACGTTTGACAAAAATGCTGGTGAAACTCAGCACGGAAATCGCTATCAAAACATGTGGGGGACACAATTTCTGGACAGCCGGGCGCGCACGTGCGCACACACGCGAGGCTTCAGCCGTGGGCCCTGTGGACAGTAACATCGGGAGCTGACCTGGTTGGTGACCGACTCCGAACTCCAGCAACAGCAGCTTCGTCCGCCCCGAATCGTGGGGCTTGAATCGGCCCGTTCGCGGGGCCTTTCATCGCCCGGCGGGAGCTTCAACATCAGGAGGCGCGATCGCCTCGATGCAGCAGTTTGATTTTAAGCCGCGCCGGGTGCTGAAAGGACCCGCAAACGGGGCGATTCAGCCCTTAGAAAGTGGCTGATAAAGTCCGGATTACAAAACATGGAGGAGGGTGGGGCGGGATCATCCCCCACCTCTCAAAGCAGGGGGAGGGGGAGCGTGTTCCTTCTGACCCCCCCCAGGATTTCAAGCAGCGCGTCTCGCAGGCACCTGCTCCGAGAGCCGCTCCAGCGGCTCAGGCGGCTCTCTCTCCCCCCGTGCGGGTGGAGAGACGTCCCGTCCCAAATCGGGAACACCTGCCGGATGCCTCTTCGGGTGGCTATACATCCAGCCCGCTATCGGGCTGGCCTCGGCACGGTGTCGGGGAATTGCGGAACACCGGGTAAACGCTCCTACCGCCTGTTGCTGCCCCCCTTCCCCCCGACAGGAAACGTTCCTCCTCGAACGGGGGACAGTTTTGTTCCAGAGCCTTTTTCTCTGCCTGTAAAACACAAGCAGAAAAAGGGGCTCCCCTGTAAAAGAAACCCGACCTCAGGATACTCACCTGACGGTCCGTTTCTCTGTTGCGGGAGCGCATAACTCCCGCTGCCGCTGTTGCACTGCTGGCGTAATGCCGCGCCTGCGCACTGAGCGGGTTCTTCACGTAGTCACTCACGTGACTCCGAAGTAAAATCATTATTTCTTTCCCCCCCCACAAATTGTTTGCATCGAATTGGAAACTTTCCTTTCAAGGAAAGTACGGAGCTAGTATTTTTATTAACCAAAAGCTATGGAAGTCCATAGATGCCTAGCCACATTAGGGTGGCTATCACTAACTGCACTAATTGTAGTTGTAGTTGCTTCTCTCTTTTACTTTCTACACTTTACTAACCCAATTTGCTATCACTTTTTTTATCTTATATCATATTATATTTTGTATTTGGAATGGAATTGCATATTTTATTTAAGGAGATATGTTCGGATGGAAAACAAACGTGACCTAAAATTCATCTACCTGATGTTCAAGTATAAGGTAGGGTTGAGTGTGCTGAATCATCTGCTCTACCACTTAATCACAAGATGCAAGACATGAATATAAAAATTGGGGGTGAGGGAATTAAATTCTGCAGTTGGAATGTTAAGGGAATTAATGAACCTATCAAGAGAGGCAAAGTGTTAGCTCATTTAAAATCATTGAAAACAGATATAATATTTCTCCAGGAGACACATCTTAAAAAGGAAGCACAATACAGATTGAAAGCAAAATGGATTGCTAAAGCGTACCACTCTTCATTCTCACATAAATCTAGAGGTGTTGCTATATTAATTCGTAAAGGTATACCCTTTAAACATATATCAACGATAGAAGACATTGAAGGCAGATATATTGTAATAATAGGGGAGTTATACTTAAAAAAGGTGACTCTCCTCAATGTGTATGGACCAAATTTTGATAGCCCTCTGTTTTTTAAGAGAATTCTTAACAATATACCAGAATGTACACAACAAAACTTAATAATCGGTGGAGATTTAAATTGTACATTGGATGCTTGTTTGGATAGATCATCAACTCAAAGAAAACTAAAATCTCGATCAAGTGAATTTTTAAATTCATACATTAATACTACTAATATTAAGGACGTTTGGAGAATTGAAAATCCATCGGGCCGAGAATATTCATTTTACTCACCAGTACATAAAACTTACTCAAGGATAGACTATTTTTTAGTAGATTCAAAACTTATCCCATTTACCTATAACTCACAATATTATAACATCATAATCTCAGACCACGCCCATTAACATTTATGATCAAAGTAAATGGAATGGCAGAGACACAGTCACAATGGAGATTTAATCCCCAAATCTTAAAAGATAAGTCATGTAATGAATACCTAGTAAAACAGATTTAAATGTTTTTTGAGGCTAACGATAGCCCTGAAATCTCTGCTTCCCTTCTTTGGGAAACATTTAAAGCATTTGTACGAGGAGCATTAATTTCTTCCCAATCATTTTTTAATAGAGAGAATAGGGCCAAACAACAGAAACTGGAAATGGAAATAAAGCAATTAGACACAGAAAATGCAGCAGCACCATCCACGATAAAACACAATAAAATTGCAGTATTGAAATATAAATTAAACCAGATATATTCAGACCAAGTTATAAAACTTTATCAACATACAAAACAATTAAATTTTGAATTTGGTGACAAACCACAAAAACTATTAGCGCGTCAACTTCGCAAATTGGACGGGGAAAAAACAATATACAAAATTAGAACAGATAAGGGAGAAACATTAACACTGCCTAAAGATATTAATGATAGATTTCTACAATACTACCAAAAATTGTATTCATCTAAAATAACAGAACAATCAACGGGAATGGAAATTTTTTTACAGAATTGTAAGTTTGCGGGTCTAGATCAGAAAGAGAGAGAACTGCTAGGGGCTGAAATTACGATAAAAGACATCGAAGAGTCAATCAAATCTTTAAAAAACGGAAAGGCTGCAGGACCCGATGGTCTAAATTCTGAATTTTATAAAAAAAATTATGATTTGCTTTCCCCACGCCTACAGACAATATACAAATACGCATATACTCAACAGAAACTCCCAGATACTCTAAATGAATCTACAAACATACTCATACCAAAAACGGACAAGGATCTTGAAGACCCAGGTTCATACAGAGCTATAGCCCTCTTAAATACTGATCAGAAAATATTAACTAAAATTCTATCAAATAGATTGAGCTTAGTGATCAGTAAATTAATACATCCCGACCAAACAGGGTTTATCCCCAAACGGTATTCATTTTATAATCTGAAAAGATTATTTAATATTATATATTCCAATAGAATCCCTAACGCAGAGCTAGCAATTATCTCGTTAGATGCTGAAAAAGCATTTGACCAGGTAGAATGGCCATATTTATTTTCGGTGATGGAAAAATTTCAACTAGGAGAGAAGTACTGTACATGGGTTAAATTATTATATTCTAATCCAACAGCTAGAATATTAACAAACAAAATGTTATCAACTAAATTTAATCTCTCTAGAGGCTGTAGACAAGGATGCTCACTATCCCCATTATTATTTGCTCTTGCAATCGAACCCCTAGCAGAAAGCGTTAGAAACCATCCAGGAATATTTGGATACAATACTAGAGACACAAGGAATAAAATCTCCTTATATGCAGATGATGTACTAATATATATTACAAAATTAGAAACTAGTATTCCAAACCTACTAAATCTAATAACTCAATTTGGTCAGTTTTCAGGATATAGAATTAATTGGAATAAAAGCGAAATCATGCCAATAACAAAATTCAATTTACATACAATACAACAATCCCCTTTTAAAATAGTTAAAGGTAAATTTAAATACTTAGGAATCTATGTAACTAAGACATATACCTCTTTATTTAAACTAAATTTCCCACCCTTACTGAATAAACTACATAAGAATATTCAATACTGGAAAACACTCCTCATTTCTATGCTTGGGAGAATTAATGCTATAAAAATGATTTTTTTACCGCAACTGCTGTACCTACTTCAATTAATCCCGATATATATCCCAAAAACGTTTTTCAAAAAAGTCGACTCCATTGTTACAAGTTTTGTCTGGGATTTTAAGAATCATAGAATAAGTAAAAAACATTTATGTAAGTCAAAGATAAATGGAGGTTTGGCTTTGCCAAATTTCTTATTTTATTTTTGGGCAGTCCATATTAAAAACATGAATTTTTGGCTGGAAGAAATGGATCAACAACCAGATTGGTTAATGATGGAAAAGGAAGACTGTCTACCTTTTGAAATTGGACCGATCATATTTGCCCCCACAAAACTGCACAAAAAAACCTATAAAGAAAATCCCATAATACATAGTGGAATACGAATTTGGAAACAAATAAAAAAAGATTTAAAACTGAATAATATACCACTCTGCCTTCCCATTGTAAATAATCCTTTATTCAAATCATCCTTTATGGACAAAGGTTTCATACAATGGAAAAATTATGGAATCAAAAATATAGGACATCTTTATGGGAAAGGTACTTTTCTTTCATTTCAAGAGTTACAACAGAATTATGGACTGCACTCAAATAATTTCTTCAGATATCTACAAATTAGAGATTATGTTAAATCTAATACACAAGTCTACAGGAGTAGGGAATCAGAAATTCTTGATGAATGTTTGAACAAGCATCCTAATACTGAAAAACTAATAGCTTATATTTGTAACACCCTACTAAACAACGAGGTACCACCGACCGAACCATATAGATACAAATGGGAAAATGAAATAGGTCACCCTATCACGAAAGATATGTGGGACGAAAGTTTACAACAAATACATCAATGTTCATTAAATGCCAGACATGCTTTAATACAATTCAAGGTCTTACATAGATTACACTACTCTAAAATAAAATTAAATAGAATCTTCCCACAAATCTCTCCTATTTGTGATAAATGTCTACATCTAGAGGCTAACTTAACACATACGTTTGCAAACTGTATAAAACTTAAACATTTCTGGACTGATATTTTTGAAATAACTTCAGAAGTTATTAATACAAAACTGGACCCAGACACAAAATTAATAATACTTGGAATATCAGAACAAAGCTTAACACTCACAACAAACCAAAGAAATTTCCTCAACTACAGTATAATAACCGGGAAAAAATTAATATTAAAATTTTGGAAAGGCCCCACAACCCCCACAATTAAAATGTGGATTGCGGAAATGTCGGAGACCCTATACTTAGAAAGAATTAGACTTGTCTTAATGGACAAACAAGATCTTTTCCATAAAATTTGGGCTCCATTCATTAATTATCTGAAGGGATAGATTGGCACAGCACGAGGATCCAACTGAAACTTGAACTCAGGACTAGATGAAAAGCTATACTTTATAACCTACGAACCTATCTCCATTGACGTATTACAGGTAACCCATTCCACCTCCTCTGTTTTTCTGTTGTGTTTTTTTTATTTTTTTTATTTGTAACTTTCTACCCTCTTTTTCTCCCTCTTTCTATAAAAAATAAAAACACTAGAAGCAGAAGTAATTGATAATGGAAAATTTTAATAATGTATGACTGATGTATATGAAAAGTTTTTTTTTACTATAATATGTAACTACATTTTATAATATGTCTACTTCTAATAAATAAAATTAAAAAAAAAAAATTTAAAAAAAAGCAAAGCCCGAAAACCACTCGCTCAGGTACCGTTTATAATCTTCATGCAGGTCCTATATTTGAGCCTAAATCTCCATGGTCAATAAGACCAAGCAGGGCTGAAATGTATCCTATGATTGCAATGCCTAATCCAGTTGCCGGCACAGTGGGGCCAATGTACGTGTACAGGCCATGGAATATGGAGGATATTAAAAAGGCACTGGAGGGCATTCCACATCCTAGAGATAATTTCGCAAAGTGGCAGAGGGACTTTGGAAACCTGGTTGTAAGTTATCGTTTAAATACGGTAGAATATGAACAAGCGTTGCAAAGTCTTATCGGGTGTGATTGGTGTTTAATTGAAGGTGACTGGAATGCTATTGTAAATGGAGCACCCCTTCAGTGGGCACCAGGTCAAAATGATTATCATAACAGACGAATAGCTATTGAAAATCGAATAAGAGCACACTTCCAGAGAGGAGTCGATTACAATAAAATTAGGGAATGTACACAAAATAAAGACGAGCCTGTGCTACACTATTTCTCCAGACTTAGGGTTGTGTTTGAGGCAAATAGTGGACAAGAAGTACCGATCCCGTGAGCGGATGATGGACCGTTTGCCAACAGTTTAAAATCGAACTGTTAAACGGATTAAAGTTCAAAGTTCAAAGTAAACTTTATTGTCAATTCAAATAATGCAACAAGTAGTTACACAGAGGATTGAAATTGCGTTTCCCCATACTCCAAATGTGCAAGTAATATTTATAACACAGACAGACTATATACCAATAAAGATAGACAATGGACATATACATTCTATAAATTATTCACAGTGTGCCAGAGTGTAGTAAAATTTTGAGTTATGTTATTAAGGTGCAATAATAAAAGGTGCAATATAGAAAAGTGCAAATAGCATACTGCAGACATTGAGTTAAAGTTAATTTGACAGTCAGTTGGTCTTTGTTTGTGTAATGTTCATGGAATTTTCTTGAGTGTGTTGAGTAGTCTGATGGCCTGAGGGAAAAAGCTGTTTTTGAATCTGGTGGTTTTGCTCCGCATGCTGCGGTAACGCTTGCCGGATGGTAGGAGGGTGAACAGTTTGTGTGCTGGGTGGGTGGTGTCTTTGATGATATTGGTTGCTCTCTTGCGACAGCGAGATGGGTATAAGTCCTGGATTGCTGGTTGGGGTGATCTGGTGATCTTCTCCGCTGTCCTCACCACTCTCTGTAGGGCCTTCTGGTCAGCAGCAGAGCAACTGCCATACCAGACTGAGAGACTGCTGGTAAGAATGCTCTCAATGGCACCCCTGTAAAAAGTGGTGAGGGCAGAAGGGGGGAGGTCGGCTCTCCTCATCCGTCGAAGGAAGTGGAGGCATTGCTGTGCTTTCTTGACTAGGGAGATGGTGTTGGTGGACCATGTCTGATCATCTGTGATGTGCACTCCCAGGAACTTGGTGCTTTTCACAGACTCCACTGCACTGCCATTGATGGTGAGTGGGGTGTGTGCTGTCTGTTTCTTCCTGAAGTCCACAGTTATTTCTTTTGTTTTATTGACATTGAGTTGAAGGTTATTGATGTCACACCAGTTGATGAGTTGTTGTACCTCCTCTCTGTAGGCTGAGTCGTCATCGTGGCTGATGAGACCCACCACTGTTGTGAACTTGATGATGTGGTTCGAATTATGTTTGGCACAACAGTCATGTGTCATCAGCGTGAACAACAGAGGGCTCAGCGCACATCCCTGTGGGACCCCGGTGTTCATGATGAGTTTTTGCCAACTCTTACTGTCTGTGGTCTGTTGGTGAGGAAGTCCAGTAACCAGTTGCATAGTGGGGTGCTGATGCCTATTTCGCCGAGTTTATTCACCAGCTGAAGTCGATGAACAGCATCCGCACGTAACTGTTATTGTTTTCCAGATGAGCCAGGCTTAGGTGGAGTGCTGTTGCTATGGCATCATCAGTGGAACGGTTGGGACGGTATGCAAACTGGAATGGGTCAAGTGTAGAGGGGAGACTGGATGTTATGTGGGCCTTGACCAACCTTTCAAAGCACCTCATCATGATGGACGTGAGTGCTATGGGCCGGTAGTTGTTCAGTGTTGAGGCTGGGGATTTCTTGGGTAGCGGTATGATGGTGGTGGCTTTGAAGCATGCTGGTATGATGGCTTGGCTCAGAGAGGTGTTGTAGATGTCAGTGAGAACATCTGTGAGTTGGTCAGCACAGTCTCTGAGCACACGCCCCGGTATGTTGTCAGGACCTGCAGCTTTTCTGGGGTTCACCTTGAGTAGGGTCCTCCGCACATCAGCTGGGTCCAGGTGAAGTGTTTCATGGTCTGGGCAGGGAGGGGCTTTTGTTGGTGTGGTGGTGTTGTCCTCCTCAAACCGGTTGAAGAAGGTGTTAAGTGTGTTGAGGAAGTCTGTGTTGTCCTCGCACGGTGCGGGTGTTGGCCTGTAGCCGGTGACAGACTGGATGCCTTGCCACAGGCGCTTGGGGTCCTTAGTGTCTGTGAAGTGTGCTTGAATTTTCTGTCCATAGACACGCTTGGCTGTTCTCACGCCCCGGTTCAAGTTGGCCCTAGCAGTACTAAGGGCGTCTTTGTCCCCAGACTTGAAAGCAGCATTCCGTGCTCTCAGGAGCTCATGTACCGCCCTGGTGAACCAGGGTTTGTTGTTGGCCCTCGTGGTGAAGTTTTTGATGACGGTCACATCTTCCATGCATTTGAATATATATCCAGTCACAGATTCAGTCTATTCCGTCAAGTTGACATGATGGTTGGTAGTGGCAGCCTCCCTAAAAACGGTCCAATCTGTGCAGTTGAAACAGTCTTTGAGAGCTGAGGTGGCTCCCTCTGGCCATGCTCTGATCTGCTTCACAGACGGCTTGTTCCTGGTCAATAGAGGTCTGTAAGCTGGAATTAGCATAACAGAGAGGTGGTCTGAGTTCCCCAGGTGGGGATGGGGAGCAGCTCTGAATGCCTGTCTGATGTTGGTGTAGACTTGGTCGAGTATGTTATTTCCCCTGGTTGCAAAGTTCACATGTTTGTAATAATGTGGTAGTACTGTCTTCAGTTTGGCCTGATTGAAATCGCCAGCGATTATGTAGACAGAGTCCGGGTTAGAGTTCTGCATTGAGCTGATAGACTGATACAATGTAGACAGTGCGTCCTTTGTGTTCGCACTGGGTGGAATGTATATTTCGATGTGATGT
This sequence comes from Amblyraja radiata, assembly GCF_010909765.2. Lineage (NCBI taxonomy): Eukaryota > Metazoa > Chordata > Chondrichthyes > Rajiformes > Rajidae > Amblyraja > Amblyraja radiata. Next base: position 2,319,886 of record NC_045985.1, on the reverse strand, counting down.
GATGTGATGTTGATGGCTGTGAATTCCCTTGGCATGTAGAATGGTCGGCATTTAATTGTCAGAAATTCTATATCCTCAGAACAGTGGCTTGACACAGTTTCGGCGTTTGTACACCAGTTGTTATTGATGAAAATACATATACCACCCCCCCCGAGATTTACCGCTGAGATCATGACTCCTGTCCGCTCGGAATGTTGTTAGTCCGTCCAGCTGAATGGCGTTGTCCGAAACGGAGTTGTTGAGCCACGTCTCTGTGAGGATGATGGCGTTGCAGTCTCTGGCCTTTCTTTGTGTAGTTCAATCCAGTCTAAGGTAGTCCATTTTGTTTTCCAGCGAATGAACGTTGGATAGCAGAATAGAAGGAAGTGCAGGTCTGTAGGGGTTAGCTTTTAGCCTGGCGCTGATACCCGCTCGGCTGCCCCGCTTGATAGGTCTAGCACACCGCTTGCGCTGCAAGCTAGGTCTCACACGCCGCGTGCACCGCCTCCAGTGTCGCCTCCAGTGTCGACCTGTGATGGGAGGAGAGTCCGCTGCCTTGCAGGCCCCTGGGTCTTGCCGGTGTAGGATGCCTAGCTCGCAGAGTGTCTCGGGTTCTAAAGCCAGTGTAACTCCAGAAAGGTTTTCGGAAAAGTCGAAGTTTCTTAGTCCAGGTAGTGTAGTTCTGTTATAGACTACTCTCGCACAAGACTGTGACGGTACAGTTCTGTAGGGGTTTTGTTTTTCCCTTTACTCCACAAAAGGATTCCCCTAGGTTCTAGACCTCGGAATTATGGTGGGATATGATAAAAGGTTGAATTGACCAGAGTGTGCCGATGAGAGAAAACAGAAACCAAGATGGACTCAAAGCAAGTCTAAAATTTACAGGCTTTATTAAACAATGAGAAATCGAATCTCACCAACACTACACAATGCGTGGCTAAACTTATGCTTTAAACTAAAACTATGGACGAAAACTATCGGGCACGTCGTAAAACTTACTTTAACACAAGTTACTTGCAAGCATACTCCCCCTTGACCTTTCTCCCCTCAACCTCCTATTTCGGGAAATTCACCAGGTCACCAGGATACTCACAGCGAAGTCGATGCAGGCCCACGAGCTGTCCAGCAGAGCAGGAAGAGCAGGAAGAGAGAGAGAGTTCTGGCTTGACTTCGGCTTTTATACCTGAGCTTCCTTTGAAACCCCCAGGTGGTCCTCTGAATAAAGGGGTTCTTTTGATGTTTCCCAGTTTCGATCTGGCATGAACAATAGGCTTCCGATGATAAGGGGTTTGCTGATGTCATGATCCCTCAGCCTGATCGTTATCATCCCCGATGGTGATTGTGCTTGTGCTGGCCTGTTTACCACCGTCTGCTGAAGCTTGGTTCCTCCCTTTGCGTATCCAAGAGAATCTCGTTATCTCCGTCTCAGCCTTTCCTGTTCACACCGTTGTGTGATGTCCAAGTCCACAGGCCAGACGGGTTTGATTCTTGATGTGTATTGGAGGGGGTTTTTTTCCGTTGCAGCCAGCAATTTGTCTTTTAAGATATCCATGTGCTTATTCAATTTCTTCCATAATTTTGGAGGATTTGCCCAAATAACTTACATGCCCCTACGACACGTCCAGGCTCGCACGGACCGTGTCGATTGACAAAGTTAGTGGGCAATCCTCCAGCCTCAAGAGCTGTAAACACTCCTGGTGAGAAGGTGAAATTATGTACCCCGAAAGCCCCCTTAATCGCTAAACTAGGCCCTCGAAGCACATTAACTTACACTATACACATTTTACTTTACATCAATCCCACAAACCATACAGTACCCTCACGACCATTCCCTGAAAATGCAGGGATTACAACTTATGTACAAAAACTATTGCACTAGAGTACAGACATTTTACAGTGATGGGGTGTCGTTATGGTGACGTCGGGCGGCTCGATTTACCAGCCGTTGTAATTTGGCCATCCTCCTCCGCCTTTTAAATTTGCAATTAATGCATAGCAAATACACCACAATTATCATCTGGCAGATGATCAGAACATGGGACACGATGCGGACCCATGCTGGTACTATGATCCAGGACTCCAGGTCCCACCAACTTGGAGACTTGATCTCTTCGATCTCCCTGGCGATATCCAGAGTCTTTTGTTCCAGGGAGAAGAAGTGTTTGTGCGACAACTCGACCGCCACCAGCAACTCTTTTAATTTTTCGTTCACTGGGGGAATATCATACCCAAAATGGGCAACATAATTAAATAAGTCAGTTACATTTTCTCGTACCGAGAGGTGAACCGAAGAAGGTTCCGGGATGGGTAATATTCGCTGCTGTGCCACATGGACTTCTGCCCTGGGTTTAAAGCAGAAGCTGCTGTGCGGTATCGGGCACCACAGCTGTGATCCGTGCTGATACCGCTGGGCACTTGTGGTGACACAGTACGTCCCACTGCCTATATACGCCACCTGTGGAGGGACATGGTCTGCCGCCATCGCCTCCATGGTGCAGTTTATAGGCTGTGCCCCAACAGTCCTGAACCCACACTGAGGCCTAGCCTCAGCGCCCATGTGCTGGGGACACAGGATTACCTGTGCTCCCCGGCTCCGACAACCCAAAAGGTCAATGCCTGTCACAGCTTGCTCCCTCACTATGACATAGGGCGGGACCTTCCCGTAGCGAATATGCACCCCCCCACGAACAACTCCCACGTTCTCCACTCGGTACAGAGGAGCTGGTCGTGCCGAGGTTCCCATTACCGGGATTCGTACGACCACTCCCATTATGGTGTGATTGGATTTTCCGCAATCCACCGGTACCGGGTAGGCCTCGGAGGCCACACGAAGCTGACAAGGACTCAAAGTGCTGTTATAAGGGTGTAGCGCTGCTAGGTGCTGGTTGCTTATCCAGGAGGGGACCCGACCTTGCCTCAGGTCTTCCAGGTTGCTCCTCCCCTCCCCCAACAACCACGCACCATACAGCCCACACACCTCATTCTGTGCAGCCTGATCGGACGCATTCCGGTCCTCTTTAATCAAAGCGTTTATCGTTTTTGCATGTGTCTCCAATTGTGCTATGATTTCTTTTAGATGTAGAGTCATTGCCACCTCTTCGTGCAGTCCCGATCCTACCACCGCATTTTCCTCCCCCAGAACCTTTCTTAACTGGCCCTTCAACTGATTGATCTGCAAGGCCAGTTCTACGTTGTCCATGCTATTAATAATAGATGTCCCCGTGTTAAATGATGTAAACCCGTCGTTAACCACCCCTCGTCTTTGCCTACCGGACCCCAAAGTGAAATCCCCTCCCCCGCGGTACATCTCTTCTATGTCTATGTCCCCAAAATCCAGGTTGTGGAATTTCTGGAACATGTCTTTTAGCAGGGCCTGATATAATAATTTCCGTCTCGCGGGGGCACCATGCGGGTACTCGTCCGTGTCCCCGCGACGCGCCACGCACATCCGGAGGCACATCGTTGCCATCATCCATACGGCGGGGTTATCCATCTGGAAAACAAAGCAAAACACCTCCTTGCCTCCACAAAGCTATCTGCCTAAAATGGCATTTGGGGTTTTGTTTTGTCTGTTATGGTCCACTTTTCCACAGCACATCCCTTCGATCCCGTACTGTCTGTCCCTGTACTCCCCTGTAGCTATACAAAACCTTATATCTAATTACCAAACACTACATCTACTTACACACAAACCAATGCTATATACAACGCCACCCGTCTCCGGGTGGCCAACTCATAACTGGTCCCCGTCATGCTGGGGCCACCCCTCTGGTGGGCCCACCCGTGCAGGCCAGAACTCCTCCTGTTGAGGGGCCTGACTGCCCCTCACCTCCCTTTGCACTACGGGGTTTTGAGTTACCCCTACGTTCCCTGTGGAGACTGGGCTCCCTCCAGCCGCACTCCGTAGTGCCCTGTTTCGACCACTCTCCTTCCCGGCCCTCCTGTGGCCGGCCCTACCCCTAGGTTTAATTAGGGATGGGGTCCACCTTACTGGGGGTTTAGTGACCCTGTCACGCCTACGTCTGACCGGGGGTTCCCACACCAGAGGTGATACCTCCATCTCCTCTGCTTCTGCTAGTTCTGCCTCTCTTAGGCAGTCTACGGTACCTGCCTGCGGAGGGCTGGAGTCAGCCTCCTTCTCCGCTGCTTCCAGTCCTCGCCCTGGAACACAGCCGGCTACTTCAGGCTGACTACCTGTGGACTCACCTGGCTCCCCTACGGTTTCCACATCAACCCGGGTCTGTTCTTGATCTTTACCCCCATACGGTCCCTCTATCATCTCCTGCCTGCAAATGGCTGCTGAGGCAGCCTTTAAAATGGGGTTTTGTGCCTGGACCATGGTCAGGTCCGGAGCCAAAACCACTCCCGCACTCTCCTTTTCTCGAGGCTGCTCCCTGGCTGCAGCTACCTGTCCTTCCTCATGGGGATCTAATGCTTTCCCACTCCTGGCTCCTTCCCTGGCCAAGCAATCCGCCCTCTGATTTCCCTCGCATCGTGGACTATAGGGTGCCCTACTAGATGGAGGGGATGTACGGGGGTTGTTCATGTGGACAATGCTACTGGAAGCACCAATGTCCAGCAGACAACTCCCGACCACATCCTGGACCTCCATCTTGACCCAGGGTCTCCCACATGGGCCACACTCTAACGGGCATAGGAATGTGGGCTGTTTCACTGGCAGTCATAAAGGTGCCGGGGGTGCGGATACGGGCGCGCCCTGGCCTGTTGCCATGGCTACCTGTCCGGACCCTCCCGCCTTTGACTGCAAATAGGTAATTAGATCTCTTACATCTATTGTTACCTCCGGGGCTGGGTTGGCCGTTACCGGGGTCCTGTCCCCCACTGCTCTACTTGGGTTTCTGCACTCCCTCTTGTAGTGCCCGGGCTTCCCACACCCGTAGCACACCGGCCTCATCTCGGAAGAGGTCTGGCTGCCTTCCTGTTTCCACTGCCTCCTTTTGGGGGGTGCCGGTACTATTTCGTGCACCTTGCCCTTAAAGGGCTTCTCCTCACTTCTCTCTCCATTGCGGTATGCAAGGGTGAGCTTCCTGATCACCTCCGCCTCGTTAAGGTTTGGGTCAGCTGGGTCGAACCAGTGCTCGGCCCTTGCCCTAACTCGCGGGAGGCAATTCGCCACCAGAGTCTTCAGCCAGTGAGCTGTTCTCCCATCTAAATTCTGCCTATCTAAAGGCATCCCACACGCTCCCTCATACACTGCCCACAGCCTGTCTGCGAACATGTCCGGGGACTCAGCTACCTGCTGCTTCGTCTCCCCCACCCTGGTGAAAGGACTACCCTGATTCAACCCCATGGCCTCCAGAACCGCTGTCTGTGCCGCTACCCATGTTTCAGGTCTTCCCCCTTCCCTGGAGGTCACTGCCTTGCATAGGTATGAATCTAGGGTCATCAGTAGCAGCTTTACCCGTTCTACCTCATCGCAATCGTTTATGTCGGCTGCCTGCTGCACCTCCATAAAATGCAATGACGGGTCTCCTGCCCTGGTTAACTTGGGAACCTGAGCCACCATCCCCCTCAGCACATGTGCCCCATGGGGAATGATGATATCACTCTCTATGGGCCCCCTATCTGCCTGCCCTACCGGGGAACCATATTTCCTTTGCCGTGCCGGGCACATCTGCCCTACTCTGGGCTGTTGCCCCTTTACCCCCAGCTCTCCCACCATGATCGGTAACCCCACCACCTCGTGGTGTGCTACACATGGCGCGGAAGCCGCTAACTGAGGGTGCTCTCCCGCCCCTCCTTGGGCCTGTCCCTCCCCGGACAACCCGAACCCCACCTGCCGACCCGGACCTATCCCCGGCGCCTCAGGAGGCGGTCTATTCCCCTTTGCCACTGGGGAATCATCTGCTGAGGGAAGCCCTCTGCCCCCGGGGGACCCCCCTGGTCCTACCAGGTGAACCCGTCCCCTAGTCTTGGACAGAGTCTCCTCCAGCTGCGCTATCCTCGCCTGGCAAGGCCCGTGATCACTATTGCCTAGCTCGCTACGGGCCACCCTGTATGCTGCTTGTATATCCTGGAACTTTCCCTCCAGCTCCCTGCACTTCTGTGTACTCTGAGCCAGGAGTTCCTGGGCGTTCCTTTCCCTCTCCTTTGCCTCTACCACCTGGCATTGGAGGAATTCCTGGGCATTTCTGTGGGACTCCCTCGCCTGCAAGATACACTGCCTGGCTTTACTGCATTCCTCAGATAGCCCTTCCCCTTCTCTAGCGCTTTCTTCAGCGCTGGCCCTAGCTTCTCTCAGTTGCTCTTCCAGTCTATCTACCTGTCTCTGCATATTGGCTACCTGCTGTGATAGGCACGCTAGCCAAACTGCCTTTTCCTGCCCTTTATTATACAGTTTGCTTTCCGTCCATTGAGCTGCAGCTTCTGCGGGCTGCTCAGCTCTCAACAGTGCTATCACCCATTGTTTGGTGAGATTGATCTTTTTAAACAGATAAGAGGAGATTCTCTCCTCCATCTTGCTACGTTCTCTCACCCCCTCTGACAAATCACATATCCCAAACCACCGAGGTCCTGCCATGGTCGCCATTCTGTAGGGGTTTTGTTTTTCCCTTTACTCCACAAAAGGATTCCCCTAGGTTCTAGACCTCGGAATTATGGTGGGATATGATAAAAGGTTGAATTGACCAGAGTGTGCCGATGAGAGAAAACAGAAACCAAGATGGACTCAAAGCAAGTCTAAAATTTACAGGCTTTATTAAACAATGAGAAATCGAATCTCACCAACACTACACAATGCGTGGCTAAACTTATGCTTTAAACTAAAACTATGGACGAAAACTATCGGGCACGTCGTAAAACTTACTTTAACACAAGTTACTTGCAAGCATACTCCCCCTTGACCTTTCTCCCCTCAACCTCCTATTTCGGGAAATTCACCAGGTCACCAGGATACTCACAGCGAAGTCGATGCAGGCCCACGAGCTGTCCAGCAGAGCAGGAAGAGCAGGAAGAGAGAGAGAGTTCTGGCTTGACTTCGGCTTTTATACCTGAGCTTCCTTTGAAACCCCCAGGTGGTCCTCTGAATAAAGGGGTTCTTTTGATGTTTCCCAGTTTCGATCTGGCATGAACAATAGGCTTCCGATGATAAGGGGTTTGCTGATGTCATGATCCCTCAGCCTGATCGTTATCATCCCCGATGGTGATTGTGCTTGTGCTGGCCTGTTTACCACCGTCTGCTGAAGCTTGGTTCCTCCCTTTGCGTATCCAAGAGAATCTCGTTATCTCCGTCTCAGCCTTTCCTGTTCACACCGTTGTGTGATGTCCAAGTCCACAGGCCAGACGGGTTTGATTCTTGATGTGTATTGGAGGGGGTTTTTTTCCGTTGCAGCCAGCAATTTGTCTTTTAAGATATCCATGTGCTTATTCAATTTCTTCCATAATTTTGGAGGATTTGCCCAAATAACTTACACAGACAACATATTAAACATAAAACGCACATCGCTATCGGGAGCTGGAGTAGCCGCTGCCGTACAGGGCGCCGCCATCCTAAACTGTTAACACCCGAGATTAGTTTATATATAAAAAAAGCACATGGTGGGATGGAAAACAAAGGCACTCAATGATGTAAAAGATTGGGCAGTACATGCGGTGGAAAACACCAAACAGAAAAAGATTGTAAAGAACGCTTATCTGGCCGATGTTGAGGAAATAAGCGAAAATACCGTCCTTGTATTCTACCGGGTAAAACAAGGAGATCAGGGGCGGGGAGGCCAGAGAGGCAGAGGAAGAGGTAGAGGCAGAGGTAGAGGGAGTAGGTCCCCAAGGGGCGAGGGATGTTTTGTCTGCGGAAAACTCGACCATTGGGTTCGAGATTGTCCCCAGGCTAAGCATATTACACTAAGAGAAGGCGAGGAGGGTTCAAGGTCCCGAAGCTATGACCGATCCTGACTGACCGAGGCTGAAGGGAGGGACAAATCAACCAGAGATACTCCCACTCCCCCAGCCGACAAAGGGCCTCTGCAAATATTGGATCTAGAAGAAATCTTCTACGCCTTACCTAAAGCCTACGATAAGTTTAATAGTGAATGGGGAAAGGATGACATTCTTATGCGATAGCGTCTAATAAAAGACGAAGAGCCCCCAGGAACACTATACTCCAAAAATTCAATAACTGTAAAGTCTGCCACCGGGCATACTAACGTGGAGTTCTTGACTAAACCACTTAAGTTCCAAGACAAATATCTAATGTGTGTTGCGAGGAACAGGTACTGGTCTCAGCGACTTGTCCAGTAAATTTGCTAGGCCGAGATATTATGATGGGATTGTGGATTGGTATAATACCCACCACACATAGATGACCCAGATGTCAAAGCACAAGTGGATATTTTAACTGCTGCACTGCAAGCTTTGGATCTTGACTTTGAGGAAGAAAATATCCGTAGTCACTGTTTAATCAAACACAGTTGCAAACGGAATCTGCTGCAGTTGATCCAAGAAGGGTTGAGCAAGGCAATGTGTCTTTAACTGCTGACATTTCAGCCATCGTTGAGGAAGACTGTGTTAATGATACAGTGCATATCGACCAATCACACATTGCACCACCCTTTTCTACAATGGTAACATAACAGCAGGAACTGGTGCTTCAGAGCTGATCTTTCCGAACAACTTATTTTGCTGCTGGAACTGTACAACCCCAAAGATATGTATAACTATCTGCGCCCCTTATCTCTCAGCTTCTGTGCGGATAAGGCATCTTCAGTCCGATGGATTGCCTACAGACTGGTGAGTGAGATGATCAGAAAATGTTATGCAGCTTCAACTCATGCTTTAGCGGTGGACTTGATCAGTGAACTTGTTGATAGGTTTTGCCACAGTGTGAAGTGATCAGGTCGTCAAGCCTTTGTCTTTGTCTGCCAGGCAGTGATAGAAGATGATTATATCCCAATAGAACAATTTTCTGAGCATTTGATGCCACATTTGCTACAGCTAGCATCTGATCCTGTGCCAAACTCAGAGTACTGTTAGCAAGAACTTTGAGGCAAACCCTAATGGAAAATGGATGAAGTGGAAAAACAGGAGGATGGACTGTGGAGGATTGCCTGTGTTATGAGCCATGGGGTAACCCATGTCTCAACAGGAGGAATGGTGCAACTAGTCGAGAAGGTGTTCAAAACCTATGGGTTCACGAGTTATGCAAAGAAGTACCGCGAAACGTGCGAGATATGTGCCAGGTACAATCCACAAGGAAACATGAAGAAACAACAAGGGAAGTACCCACAACCAAGGTACACATTTCAAAATTTAAATATGGACTTTATTGAATTAACCCCCTCGCAAGGGAAGAAATATTGTTTAGTGATTATTGATGTATTTTCCCGATGGGTTGAAGTTTTTCCCTCTGCCAATGCGGATGCATTGACAGTGGCAAAAGCTCTCCTCAGGGACATCATACCAAGGTTCGGGATACCAGAGAAAATATATAGTGATAATGGGAGCCATTTTGTCAATGAGGTAATAGAGAAGCTCACAGTGACCCTAAAGATACAATTAAAACATCACTGCTCTTACAACCCACAGTCTGCAGGGTTAGTAGAAAGGACTAATGGAACTATTAAAAGCAAATTAAGGCAGGCAATGGCGGAAACGGGATTTTCCTGGATAGATTGTCTCCCATTAGTCTTATTAAATATGAGAATGCTGCCAAGTACGAGGGGAATGTCCCCGTACGAAATATTGTATGGTAAACCATTCCAATACCTTGTTCTACAAAAGCTTTCTGAGACAGTAAGTGAAGATAGTACCCTAGCACAGTACATGAAGAAAATGCTAATAAACTAATCTCGTGTGTTGAAAGGTTTAACAGGTCTTGACCAAGCGGAAAGGGATCTCGTGGAGGAATTAAAACCAGGAGACTGGGTGTTCGTAAAAATTATCAAAAGAAAAAGGTGGTCAAGCCCTCGGTGGGAAGGTCCGTATCAAGTACTACTTACTACTCCCACTGCGGTAAGAATTGCCGAAAGGCCAACGTGGGTACATATCACACACTGCAAAAGAGTAAAAATCCCAACTTCAGAGTAGGAGAAAGGGGGCCCGACGATGGCTGACGGCCTGTATAGGTCCAGTAACGATCGGAAACCTACACCTCCGAAACCATGAAGTGGGGGCTGATTATTCTGAGTGGAATTGCATTAATCACCACAGCATATGCGAAGTATACAATATACCTGACCCGAGGAAGTACTAGCACTTTAGAAATCGACCCATGTCAGTATAAAACTGACAGTTGCGAGGACAAAGCATACGTAACAGATGTGGTGTATGTCTGTCTAGCACCCTGTTCGAAATGGCATTATGTTTTCCAACACTATGAGGCCTCAGGCTAGAAAGAGACCGGAATGGAGCAATACCAGCGATGGTCGTTAAAAAGAAAATCCTACACCCATACGAACCCTGGCTGGAGTAACCGGGGAAGATGGGGAAATACACAGCCTACTTGGAAAACATATATAACCGTGAGAAACATCCAGAAGAAAGTTGAAGGGTGGTATTACGTGTGTGTCGAAGTTAGTTGGAAGGATCCCTGTAGCCAGTTGGAAGTGAGAGTAGTCGAACCAGCAGACACTGAAGTTACAGGAAGGCCCCAGGTAGATAAGGAAACGCGGCCACCACCAAAGACAGGAGAACAAGTAATTAAGGTCATCCCAGTAGCAGACCTCCGGAAGAGTCTGGAAATTGAGACTGGATATACAGATGATAATGCATGGCTGGAATGGATGCTTTACACAGCTAAATCCTTAGACAGGACGGATTGTTATGCTTGTGCATCCACAAAACCACAACTTATTCCAACACCCTTCCCGTTAAATTTTACATTAGTGTGATTACATTAGTGTGATTAGATGAATGAATTACAGAGTGCAAGTGTAATACAAAATCAACTCAAGTCAAGTTTATTCGTCACATACACATACGAAATGTGCAGTGGAATGCAAGTGGCAAATGCTCGCGGACTTTGTTGAAAAAAACAAACAAACAAACTACCAAACAATAAACACAATCATAAACACACACATCAAACACAGCATATGAGCCATTTAAAAATAAATGATTTTAAAAACATTAAAGAAAATTACCAGAGGCAAAATTTATAAACATTTTATTCTTGAACAAGAATTAACAGAAGTATGAACTGACAGAATTACACCAAAGATCCTATAGCCGAGACCCAAGCGGAGACCCGAGACACGAGACGAGACCCGAGCGCCGAGACGAGACACGAGCGCTGAGCGGAGACACGAGCGCTGAGCGGAGACACGAGCGCCGAGTGCAGACCAGAGACACGAGTGCAGACACGAGACACGAGCGGAGACACGAGCGCTGAGCGGAGACACGAGCGGAGACACGAGCGCTGAGCGGAGACCCGAGCGCTGCGGAGACACGAGCGCTGAGCGGAGACACGAGCGCTGAGCGGAGACACGAGCGGAGACACGAGCGCTGAGCGGAGACCCGCGCGCTGCGGAGACACGAGCGCTGAGCGGAGACACGAGCGCCGAGTGCAGACCCGAGACACGAGTGCAGACACGAGACACGAGCGGAGACACGAGACCCGAGCGGAGACACGAGCGGAGACACGAGCGCCGAGACCCGAGCGCCAAGACACGAGTGCCGACACGAGACCCGAGTGCAGACCCGAGACACGAGCGGAGACACGAGCGGAGACACGAGTGCAGACACGAGACCCGAGTGCAGACACGAGACATGAGCGGAGACACGAGACCCGAGCGCAGACCCGAGCCGAGACACGAGATCCGAGCGCAGACCCAAGACCCGAGCGGAGACACGAGACCCGAGCGGAGACACGAGACCCGAGCGGAGACCCGAGCGGAGACACGAGACACGAGCGGAGACACGAGACCCGAGCGGAGACACGAGACTCGAGCGCAGACCCGAGACCCGAGCGGAGACACGAGACCCGAGCGGAGACACGAGACCCGAGCGGAGACACGAGACCCGAGCGGAGACCCGAGACCCGAGCGGAGACACGAGACCCGAGCGGAGACACGAGACCCGAGCGGAGACACGAGACTCGAGCGCAGACCCGAGACCCGAGCGGAGACACGAGACCCGAGCGGAGACACGAGACCCGAGCGGAGACACGAGACTCGAGCGCAGACCCGAGACCCGAGCCGAGACACGAGACCCGAGCGGAGACACGAGACCCGAGCGGAGACACGAGACTCGAGCGCAGACCCGAGACCCGAGACCCGAGCGGAGACACGAGACCCGAGCGGAGACACGAGACCCGAGACCCGAGCGGAGACACGAGACCCGAGCGCAGACCCAAGACCCGAGACCCGAGCGCAGACCCAAGACCCAAGACCCGAGCGCCAAGACATGAGCCGAGACACGAGACCCGAGCGCTGAGCGGAGACACGAGACCCGAGACCCGAGCGGAGACACGAGACCCGAGCGGAGACACGAGACCCGAGCGGAGACCCGAGCGGAGACACGAGACACGAGCGGAGACACGAGACCCGAGCGGAGACACGAGACCCGAGCGGAGACACGAGACCCGAGCGGAGACACGAGACCCGAGCGGAGACACGAGACTCGAGCGCAGACCCGAGACCCGAGCGGAGACACGAGACCCGAGCGGAGACACGAGACCCGAGCGGAGACACGAGACTCGAGCGCAGACCCGAGACCCGAGCGGAGACACGAGACCCGAGCGGAGACACGAGACCCGAGCTGAGACACGAGACTCGAGCGCAGACCCGAGACCCGAGCGGAGACACGAGACCCGAGCGGAGACACGAGACCCGAGCGGAGACACGAGACCCGAGCTGAGACACGAGACTCGAGCGCAGACCCGAGACCCGAGCGCAGACCCGAGACCCGAGCGGAGACACGAGACCCGAGCGGAGACACGAGACCCGAGCGGAGACACGAGACTCGAGCGCAGACCCGAGACCCGAGACCCGAGCGGAGACACGAGACCCGAGCGCAGACCCAAGACCCGAGACCCGAGCGCAGACCCAAGACCCAAGACCCGAGCGCCAAGACATGAGCCGAGACACGAGACCCGAGCGCTGAGCGGAGACACGAGACCCGAGACCCGAGCGGAGACACGAGACCCGAGCGCAGACCCAAGACCCGAGACCCGAGCGCAGACCCAAGACCCAAGACCCGAGCGCAGACCCGAGACCCGAGCGGAGACACGAGCGCCGAGACCCGAGACCCGAGCGCAGACCCAAGACCCGAGCCACGAGCCGAGACACGAGACCCAAGACCCGAGCGGAGACACGAGCGGAGACACGAGACCCGAGCGCAGACCCAAGACCCAAGACCCGAGACCCGAGCGCAGACCCAAGACCCAAGACCCGAGCGCAGACCCGAGACCCGAGCGGAGACACGAGCGCCGAGACCCGAGACCCGAGCGCAGACCCAAGACACGAGACCCGAGCGCAGACCCGAGACACGAGACCCGAGCGCAGACCCGAGACCCGAGCGCAGACCCGAGACACGAGACCCGAGCGCAGACCCGAGACACGAGACCCGAGCGCAGACCCGAGACCCGAGCGGAGACACGAGACCCGAGACCCGAGCGCAGACCCGAGACACGAGACCCGAGCGCAGACCCGAGACCCGAGCGGAGACACGAGACCCGAGCGCAGACCCAAGACCCGAGACCCGAGCGCAGACCCAAGACCCAAGACCCGAGCGCCAAGACATGAGCCGAGACACGAGACCCGAGCGCTGAGCGGAGACACGAGACCCGAGACCCGAGCGGAGACACGAGACCCGAGCGGAGACACGAGCGCCGAGACCCGAGACCCGAGCGCAGACCCAAGACCCGAGCCACGAGCCGAGACACGAGACCCAAGACCCGAGCGGAGACACGAGCGGAGACACGAGACCCGAGCGCAGACCCAAGACCCAAGACCCGAGACCCGAGACCCGAGCGGAGACCCGAGACACGAGCGCAGACCCGAGACCCGAGCGGAGACACGAGCGCCGAGACACGAGACCCGAGCGCAGACCCGAGACACGAGACCCGAGCGCAGACCCGAGACACGAGCGCAGACCCGAGACACGAGACCCGAGACACGAGACCCGAGCGCAGACCCGAGACCCGAGACCCGAGCGGAGACACGAGACCCGAGCGGAGACACGAGACACGAGACCCGAGACACGAGACCCGAGCGGAGACACGAGACCCGAGCGGAGACACGAGACCCGAGCGCAGACCCGAGACACGAGACCCGAGCGCAGACCCGAGACACGAGACCCGAGCGCAGACCCGAGACCCGAGCGGAGACACGAGACCCGAGCGCAGACCCGAGACACGAGACCCGAGCGCAGACCCGAGACCCGAGCGGAGACACGAGACACGAGACCCGAGACACGAGACCCGAGCGGAGACACGAGACCCGAGCGCAGACCCGAGACACGAGACCCGAGCGCAGACCCGAGACCCGAGCGCAGACCCGAGACACGAGACCCGAGCGCAGACCCGAGACCCGAGCGGAGACACGAGACCCGAGCGCAGACCCGAGACACGAGACCCGAGCGCAGACCCGAGACCCGAGCGGAGACACGAGACCCGAGCGCAGACCCGAGACACGAGACCCGAGCGCAGACCCGAGACCCGAGCGGAGACACGAGACCCGAGCGGAGACACGAGACCCGAGCGCAGACCCGAGACCCGAGCGCAGACCCGAGACCCGAGCGCAGACCCGAGACCCGAGCGGAGACACGAGACCCGAGCGCAGACCCGAGACCCGAGCGGAGACACGAGACCCGAGCGCAGACCCGAGACACGAGACCCGAGCGCAGACCCGAGACCCGAGCGGAGACACGAGACCCGAGCGCAGACCCGAGACACGAGACCCGAGCGCAGACCCGAGACCCGAGCGCCAAGACATGAGCCGAGACACGAGACCCGAGCGCTGAGCGGAGACACGAGCGCCAAGCGCAGACCCGAGACCCGAGCGCAGACGCCGAGACCCGAGCCCCGAGACCCGAGCCCCGAGCCCCGAGTGCAGACACGAGACACGAGCCGCGCCCCGGACCCGGAGTGTTTAAGAAGGAAGGTAGACAAAAATGCTGTAGAAACTCAGCGGGTGCAGCAGCAGCATCTATGGAGCGAAGGAAATAGGTCAAGAAGGAACTGCAGATGCTGGAAAATCGAAGGTATCAAGAATGAACCCATTTCCTTCGCTCCACATAGATGCTGCTGCACCCGCTGAGTTTCTCCAGCTTTTTTGTGTACAGCCGGACACAGATGGAGACCGAGATTGAGAGAAAGAAAGATAGAGAGGGGCCCGGCTCAGAATTAAACGCTAGGTAGGTGTCCCTGGTGCTTGCCAAGCCGGGCAAAATGACATGGCTTTTAGGTTGCCCCGGCGGGACCGTAGCTTGCCATTCACACCCAGGCAGGCAGCCGCCAATTTCCAGCCCTGGTTACACCAGCATTTT
Source organism: Amblyraja radiata (assembly GCF_010909765.2). Classification (NCBI taxonomy): domain Eukaryota; kingdom Metazoa; phylum Chordata; class Chondrichthyes; order Rajiformes; family Rajidae; genus Amblyraja; species Amblyraja radiata. The sequence goes on along the minus strand of NC_045985.1, from coordinate 2,304,466 downwards.
GTTGTCCGCCTTCTGGGGCCGAAGCATGAAGAAGGGTAGACAAAAATGCTGCAGAAACTCAGCGGGTGAGGCAGCAGCGAAGGAAATAGACGTCGCTTCGCGCCGAGACCCTTCTTCAGACTTCTACAGAAGAAGGGTGTCAAACGTCGCCCCACCATTGCTGCTGCTCTCCAGAGAGATGCTGCCTTGCAGTATGTGGGAGGTCAAGGACGCCGGTGCCTCTGGCTGCTACAAATGCGAGAAGTGCATCCAGGTAGAGCTCCTGAAGGGCCGTGTTGGGGAACTGGAGAAGCAAGTGGATGACCTCCGGTTCGTCCGAGAAACGGAGTCGTTCCTCGACAAGTCCTACAGTACGATTGTTACACCTAAGGTACTGGAAGAGAGAAGGTGGGAGACAGTGAGAACGGGAGGGAAGCATGGAATGCCAACTTCCCCGGGTGTTGTACCTCTTGTGAACAGGTTCACCCACTTAGAAGCTGTCGGGACAGAAGAGGTGTTTACACTGGGCGACGGACTGGCTTGTGATGCAAATAGGGCTGTTGAGCCAAAACCAAAAAGGCCTAAGGCAGGCAACGCCATTGTAGTGGGAGACTCCATTGTGAGAGGTACGGACAGGGGTTTCTGCGGCAACAGACGGGATGCGAGGATGGTGTGCTGCCCTCCTGGTGCCAGGATCCAGGATGTCACGGACAGAGTGCAGAAAACCCTCAAGGGCGAAGGTGAGCATCCGGAAGTGGTAGTGCATGTCGGCACAAACGATGTCGGAAAGAAGGGGATGAATATTCTGCAGCGTGACTTTAGAGAGCTCGGAAAAATGCTGAAAAGCAGGACCTCCAGGGTTGTTATCTCCGGTTTGCTTCCAGTTCCTCGTGCTGGCGAGAGCAGGAACAGGGAGATACGGGACCTCAACGTGTGGCTGAGGAACTGGTGCGCGGGGCAGGGATTTAGATTCTTAGATCACTGGGATCTGTTTTGGGGTAAGGGGGAACTGTACAAAAGGGACGGATTGCATCTTAACAGGTGTGGGACCAGCATTCTGGCAGGCAGGTTTGCCACTGCTACACGGGTGGTTTTAAACTGAATAAGGGGGGTGGGGTGTCAAATGGGATAGTGGAGGATGGAGTTAAAGGGAAAGGGTTTCTTAAATGTGTGAGCGTAGAGACAGAGGGGTGTAAAATGAGGGTAGAAGCAATAGGTAGCAAGGTGAAAAGTAAAAGTGGCAGGCCGGAAAATCCAGGGCAAAAATCAAAAAGGGCCACTTTTCAGCAAAATTGTATAAGGGGTAAGAGTGTTGTAAAAACAAGCCTGAAGGCTTTGTGTCTCAATGCAAGGAGCATTCGTAATAAGGTGGATGAGTTGAATGTGCAGATAGCTATTAATGACTATGATATAGTTGGGATCACGGAGACATGGCTCCAGGGTGACCAAGGCTGGGAGCTGAACATCCAGGGATATTCAATATTCAGGAGGGATAGAGAGAAAGGAAAAGGAGGTGGGGTAGCGTTGCTGATTAGAGAGGAGATTAACGCAATGGAAAGGAAGGACATTAGTTTGCAGGATGTGGAATCGATATGGGTAGAGCTGCGAAACACTAAGGGGCAGAAAACGCTGGTGGGTGTTGTGTACAGGCCACCTAACAGTAGTAGTGAAGTTGGAGATGGTATCAAACAGGAAATTAGAAATGCGTGCGACAAAGGCAAAACCGTTATAATGGGTGACTTCAATCTACATATAGATTGGGTGAATCAAATTGGCAGGGGTGCTGAGGAAGAGGATTTTTTGGAATGTATGCGGGATAGTTATCTAAATCAACATGTAGAGGAACCAACGAGAGAGCAGGCTATTTTAGACTGGGTATTGAGTAATGAGGAAGGGTTAGTTAGCAGTCTTGTTGTACGTGCCCCCTTGGGCAAGAGTGACCATAATATGGTTGAGTTCTTCATTAGGATGGAGAGTGACATTGTTAATTCAGAAACAATGGTTCTGAACTTAAAGAAAGGTAACTTTGAGGGTATGAGACGTGAATTGGCCAAGATTGACTGGCAATTAGTTCTAAAAGGGTTGACGGTGGATATGCAATGGAAGACATTTAAAGACTGCATGGATGAACTACAAAAATTGTTCATCCCAGTTTGGCAAAAGAATAAATCAGGGAAGGTAGTGCATCCGTGGATAACAAGGGAAATCAGGGATAGTATCAAAGCGAAGGATGATGCGTACAAATTAGCCAGAAAAAGCAGCATACCGGAGGACTGGGAGAAATTCAGAGACCAGCAGAGGAGGACAAAGGGCTTAATTAGGAAAGGAAAAATAGATTATGAAAGAAAACTGGCAGGGAACATAAAAACTGACTGCAAAAGTTTTTATAGATATGTGAAAAGAAAGAGATTAGTTAAAACAAATGTAGGTCCCTTGCAGTCAGAAACAGGTGAGTTGATCATGGGGAACAAGGATATGGCAGACCAATTGAATAACTACTTTGGTTCCGTCTTCACTAAGGAAGACATAAATAATCTGCCGGAAATAGCAGGGGACCGCGGGTCAAAGGAGTTGGAGGAATTGAGTGAAATCCAGGTTAGCCGGGAAGTGGTGTTGGGTAAATTAAATGGATTAAAGGCCGATAAATCCCCAGGGCCAGATAGGCTGCATCCCAGAGTACTTAAGGAAGTAGCTCCAGAAATAGTGGATGCATTAGTAATAATCTTTCAAAACTCTTTAGATTCTGGAGTAGTTCCTGAGGATTGGCGGGTAGCAAACGTAACCCCACTTTTTAAGAAGGGAGGGAGAGAGAAAACGGGGAATTACAGACCAGTTAGTCTAACATCGGTAGTGGGGAAACTGCTAGAGTCAGTTATTAAAGATGGGATAGCAGCACATTTGGAAAGTGGTGAAATCATTGGACAAAGTCAGCATGGATTTACAAAAGGTAAATCATGTCTGACGAATCTTATAGAATTCTTCGAGGATGTAACTAGTAGCGTGGATAGGGGAGAACCAGTGGATGTGGTGTATCTGGACTTCCAGAAGGCTTTCGACAAGGTCCCACATAAGAGATTAGTTTACAAACTTAAAGCACACGGCATTGGGGGTTCAGTATTGATGTGGATAGAGAACTGGCTGGCAAACAGGAAGCAAAGAGTAGGAGTAAACGGGTCCTTTTCACAATGGCAGGCAGTGACTAGTGGGGTACCGCAAGGCTCAGTGCTGGGACCCCAGCTATTTACAATATATATTAATGATCTGGATGAGGGAATTGAAGGCAATATCTCCAAGTTTGCGGATGACACTAAGCTGGGGGGCAGTGTTAGCTGTGAGGAGGATGCTAGGAGACTGCAAGGTGACTTGGATAGGCTGGGTGAGTGGGCAAATGTTTGGCAGATGCAGTATAATGTGGATAAATGTGAGGTTATCCATTTTGGTGGCAAAAACAGGAAAGCAGACTATTATCTAAATGGTGGCCGACTAGGAAAAGGGGAGATGCAGCGAGACCTGGGTGTCATGGTACACCAGTCATTGAAAGTGGGCATGCAGGTGCAGCAGGCAGTGAAGAAAGCGAATGGTATGTTAGCTTTCATAGCAAAAGGATTTGAGTATAGGAGCAGGGAGGTTCTACTGCAGTTGTACAGGGTCTTGGTGAGACCACACCTGGAGTATTGCGTACAGTTTTGGTCTCCAAATCTGAGGAAGGACATTATTGCCATAGAGGGAGTGCAGAGAAGGTTCACCAGACTGATTCCTGGGATGTCAGGACTGTCTTATGAAGAAAGACTGGATAGACTTGGTTTATACTCTCTAGAATTTAGGAGATTGAGAGGGGATCTTATAGAAACTTACAAAATTCTTAAGGGGTTGGACAGGCTAGATGCAGGAAGTTTGCTCCCGATGTTGGGGAAGTCCAGGACAAGGGGTCACAGCTTAAGGATAAGGGTGAAATCCTTTAAAACCGAGATGAGAAGAACTTTTTTCACACAGAGAGTGGTGAATCTCTGGAACTCTCTGCCACAGAGGGTAGTCGAGGCCAGTTCATTGGCTATATTTAAGAGGGAGTTAGATGTGGCCCTTGTGGCTAAGGGGATCAGAGGGTATGGAGAGAAGGCAGGTACGGGATACTGAGTTGGATGATCAGCCATGATCATATTGAATGGCGGTGCAGGCTCGAAGGGCCGAATGGCCTACTCCTGCACCTAATGTCTATGTTTCTATGTTTCTATGTCCCACATGCGTGATTTTTCGGCGTTCGGTGTAAACCAGCATCTGCACAGTTCCTTCCCAGTACAAGCAACGACAGTAAGTTAGTGGCGCTCAACTTTAAGTTGGCTATGATGCCGTGCTTCTTGGCGAGCTGCTGCAGTTCGGTGTACTTTAGCAGCTCAAGCCTCGACCCGCACAACTCCTGCTCCTGTCTTCATCTGCCCGCCATCTTGAAGAAGGGTTTCGGCCTGAAACGTCGCCTATTTCCTTCGCTCCATAGATGCTGCTGCACCCGCTGAGTTTTCCAGCATTTTTATCTACCTTCGATCTTCCAGCATCTGCAGTTCCTTCTGGAACACTTCCCGCCATCTTTATAGGGTCGTTGGTGCCAAACCGCGCCCTTTGAATTCTCGCCCACACAACGCCCATTGGCTGCAGCGGCGTCGAGCAGCCATTTGGCCTCAGCGCAGACGGAGGCAGAGAAGGGGAATACGACAAAAAAGTCGCATTCCCCCGCAGGGAGAGACTGCAAACCCCGTTTCAACCCCCCACCCCCCCAAAACACAAACTAAAAACCAAAAACTAGACTAACCAAAACAAAATAAACAACACACAAAACACAAACAAACGGGACTGCCGATGAGCCGCTGCAGCCAAGGCCGCGCCGCCACTCCGGATTGGTACTATTTGGTACTATCCTTGTCTTTTACCTATATAATGTGTTACATTTATGCCAAAGTCAGTAATTCTTTCGACCTGCTCCAGAGTTTCTAACTCTGTGTTGGAAGGTTTAAAGAATTATCCAGCGCTGACAGAATAAAAATTTGATTTTAGCAGCAATGGTTTGACTCAAGTTTTCTTGAATTAGACTGGCAAAAAGAACTCATTTTAACACGGGGATGGTGATCCACGGAGAGCCGGGGCTCCTCGCTATGTCCGCCGGGATCTTGTATGAGCGGACAAACTCGGCAGTAACCCCCCGTTCGCGACCGGCTCCATTCCTAAGAAGATCCTGCCGGCCGGAGACATTGTTCGCCCGACAGTAAGTACACGGGGCACAAAACAACACGCACACATACACAAAAAACACGAAGCACTGACCGGGAGGACATCGAGCTGCTGCAACTGTGTGTTCCGCCATTTTCACTGAAGGAGGTTCAGGATCTGCTAAGGGCACGCAACAATGCCTTTAAATCCAGGGACACTTCTGCCTACAGTGCGGCCAGGTCGAACCTGAACAAAGGCATAAAAAAAGGCCAAAGACATCCACAGGCAAAGGGTAGAAGAACACTTCAATTCCGCGGACACCAGAAGCATGTGGCAGGGTGTCAGGGACATCACTGACTACAAGAGCAGCCCCGCCTGCCCCCACGGTGATATCACACCGGCCAACGAACTGAACACCTTCTTTGCCCGGTTCGAAACTGGCAACACCACCAGGAGTGCAATAACCCCGGCCATGGCGGAGGGACAGGCCTTAACACTGAGCACTCAGGAGGTACAGTGCGCTCTGTGTAGGATCAATCCACGCAAGGCTGCAGGCCCGGATGGAGTCCAGGGAAGGGTACTAAAGGACTGTGCTGTACAGCTGGCGGAGGTATTCACGAGAATCTTTAATCTGTCTCTATCTCTGACAACGGTCCCCAAGTGCCTGAAAACAGCCACCATAGTGCCGGTGCCGAAAAAGTCCAAAGTCACCAACCTGAACGACTACCGCCCGGTTGCCCTAACTCCAATCCCAATGAAGTGCTTCGAAAGGCTGGTCCTCTCCCATATCAAATACAGCATCACTGCCTCACTGGACTCTCATCAATTTGCATACATGGCAAATAGATCAACAGAGGATGCTATCTCTCTGGCTCTTCACACTGTCCTGACTCACCTGGACAGACAGGGCACGTACGTGAGGATGCTCTTCGTTGACTATAACTCTGCATTCAATACGGTCATCCCCACCAAGCTCACCACCAAACTCCACCAGCTAGGCCTCAGCTCGCCGATATGCGATTCGATCCTGAACTTTCTGACGGAGCGACCGCAGGTAGTGAGACTGGGCCCGCACCTGTCCTCCACTATCTCCCTGAGCACCGGCACACCACAGGGCTGTGTACTAAGCCCCATGCTCTACTCCCTCTTCACTCACGACTGTGTTCCTGCATTCGACACCAACACCATCGTGAAGTTTGCAGACGACACAACAGTGATTGGGCTGATCACCAACGGTGATGAAACAAAATACAGGGCGGAGGTGCAGAACCTGGCGGGCTGGTGCGCACATAACAACTTGTCACTAAACACCTCCAAGACCAATTCAATTCAATTCAATTCAATTCAATTCAAAAAGTTTATTGCCATGTCAACAAGTTGATAGGAATGTGTCTTGGTTCGCTCTCAGACAGATACAATACAGTACAATACAACCACCACATACACCACAATAAATAATACAGACAATACCGTATGAAGGACAATATATACAGGAAGGACAGTACCCAGCAGCGTCATGTTAAGCGTAAGTGCAAGTGCAAAAGAAAGTGCAAAGTGATTAGTGCAAATTCAAATATCTGATGGCTTGGAGGTAGGTGCTGTCTCTGAAGCGAGATGTTTTACTTTTAATGCTTCTATATCTCCTTCCTGATGGGAGGAGATTAAAGAGGTAATGTACCGGGTGAAAGTGGTCTGCTATGATTTTTTTGGCCTTTCTGGTGAGTCTTGTTGAGTAAAGTGATGTCACTGAGGGAAGTCTGCTGCAACCGATGATCTTAGAAGCTCGGCGCACTATTCTCTCCAGCCGAATCTTATCCTGCGAGGTTGTGTGACCATACCAGACAAGCATGGAGAATGTGAGTATGCTTTCTATGGTAGACCTATAGAAGTGGGTCATGGCTGGTCGACTGACCCTGAATTTTTTGAGCTGCCGCAGGAAGTAGAGTCGCTGGTGGCACTTACTGATTATGAGACTGGTGTTGAGCTCCCATGATAGGGATTGATGTATGGTGGTCCCGAGGAACTTAAAGGAGGTGACCCTCTCAACCACCTCTCCATTGATGAAGAGAGGGAGGAGGGGGGTGGCCTTCTTTCTGAAATCAACAACCAGCTCCTTAGTTTTTGAGATGTTAAGTATGAGGTTGTTGTTCTCACACCACCTTACTAGCTCCTCTACTTCACTACGGTAAACGGTTTCGATGTTATTGGTAATAAGACCTGCCACAGATGTGTCATCTGCAAACTTAAATAACAAGACAGAGTCAGAGTGTGAACAGCAAAAATGTGTGTATACAGAGTACAGAAGAGGTGATAAAACGCAACCCTGGGGGGCGCCGATGTTCAGGAACCTAGCCAGTGAGACATGGTTACCAATTTTTACCACCTGTTTTCTGTCACATAGAAAGCTATAGATCCATTTACATAGAGATGAGTTGACCCCCAGTTCCTGTAAAGTGTGTATCAACTTTACAGGAACGATGGTATTGAATGCGGAGCTAAAATCCACAAAAAGAATGCGAGCATATGTGGATCTGGATTCCAGGTGTTGGAGGATGGAGTGCACACAGAGGGACACTGCATCATCTACACTTCTGTTGGCTCTGTAGGCGAATTGATAGGGATCAAGTGTAATGCTGGAAAGATGTTTGCATACCAGTCTCTCAAGAACCTTCATGATGACTGAAGTTAAGGCAACAGGCCTATAGTCGTTAAGACAAGTGATGTTATTTTTCTTGGGGACTGGTACGATCACAGCTGACTTGAAACAAGCAGGCACAATTGAGAGTTGAAGTGACCAGTTGAAAATGGAGGTGAGGACGGGTGTCAGTTCATTAGAGCAGTGTCTTAATGTAGCAGGCGCCATACCGTCAGGCCCTGCTGCCTTCCTGGTGTTAAGCTGGCGGAGCAGGGTTCTGACGTCATGTTCTGAGACAGTAGGAGTAGTGTCGCCCAGCTCTGTGGTTAAAGAGGGGGACTGATGGTTGCCCTTGTCAAAACGACAGTAAAAGTCATTGAGCCTCCCAGGGAGGGAGGGGTCGCTGTCTAGAACATGGTGCTTGGTTTTATAGTCTGTGATAGCCTGCAGACCTTGCCACACCCCTTTGATGTCATTAGCTTGTAATTTGTTTTCTAGCTTTACTCTGTAGGAAGCTTTAGCTTTGATCACAGCTCGCTGAAATTCATATTTCAGCAGTTTGTATTGAACCATGTCTCCATGTTTAAATGCATCATGCTTCTTCCTACATAGTAACCTCACATCATTATTAAACCAGGGCTTGTTGTTATTATAAACAGTCACAGTTTTAGTTGGAATGCATACACTCTCACAGAAATGAATATACGATGTAACAGTGTCAGTGTAGGTGTTAATATCGTACTGGCCATCAGCCCAGAAGGTGCTCCATTCAGTGGAGTCAAAACAGTCCTGTAAAGTTTCTATGGCTTGTGAGGACCACTTCCTAAAAAGTTTGACAGTTGGTTTTTCCACCTTAAGTTTTTGACGATACTTAGGAATCAGGAGAATGGTGTTGTGGTCAGACTCACCGATAGGGGCTCTAGCCACAGCATGATATGCCTCGGGGATGGAGGAATAGCATTGGTCCAGTGTATTATCCAGCCTGGTGACAATGTGGATCTGAGGCTTGTATCTCGGGAGAGCCTTCTTTAGGGAGACGTGATTAAAGTCTCCTAACGCCAGCACAACCGCGTCTGGATTGGAATTCTCCACCTCCATGATGTGATCGGCCAGTTGCTGCGACGCGGACGGAGCTGAGGCACTCGGTGGTATGTAGACAGCAGCCAGGATGATGGAGGAAAACTCCCTCGGTAGATAGAAGGGCTTACACATCACCGTGAGAAGCTCTAAATCCGGCGAGCAGGTTTGTGACATGGTTTTGGAGTCAGTACACCAATTCCTGTTGATGTAGCAGCAAACACCACCCCCGCGTTGTTTGAGTGAGTCCCTGGTTCTGTCGGCACGGTGGAGAGAGAAGCCTGCTTGTTGTAGCGTGGAGTCCGACATATTCTCATCCAGCCAGGTTTCAGTGAGGCACACAGCAGCGGCGTCTCTAAAGTCCCTTTGTGAGCGAATGAGCATGGAAAGCTCGTCTTTCTTGTTCGCCAGCGAGCGCACGTTGGATAGGATCAAGCCTGGTAAAGCTGGGCGGTGGATGCGACGCCTCAGCCGAACGAGTCCACCCCCTCTCCTGCCCCGTTTCCTCGGCTGCCCACGGTGTTTCAACCACTCGCCGCCGACTTGATAAAAGTCCGGTGGAAGTTCGGGTACAAAAGCGGGCATGTTGTCTCGAATGTGAAGTAGTTCAGTCTTATCGTGCTGAAGTAAGCCATAGCTGGGCTCCGCGAGCAAACAAAACAACACTAAACAAACAAATAGGGAGAGCAAAACCGAGTCGCCATTGAGCGGCGCCATCTTGGAGCTGATTATTGACTTCAGGAGGTCCCACAATGGAGAATACGCCCCAATCTCCATTTACGGGGAAAGTGTGGAGAGAGTGTCCAGCTTTAAGTTTCTGGGCACTCACATTTCAGAGGACCTCACATGGTCCACCAACACCGCTGCGCTGGTCAAGAAGGCACAGCAACGACTGTTCTTCCTGAGGACATTAAAAAAGACTGGTCTGCCCCAACAGCTGCTGACAACGTTTTACTGATGCTCCACAGAGAGCATATTAACGTATGGCATCTCTGTGTGGTATCTCAGCTGCACGGAGGCGGAGAGGAGAGCTCTTCAGCGCGTCGTCCACAGAGCACAGAGGATCATTGGGACAGAGCTACCAGCCTTGGAGGGCATCTACCACACACGGTGCCTCAGGAAGGCCGTCAGCATCCATAAAGACTCATCACACCCCTTAACGGTCTGTTCGAACTACTTCCCTCCGGCAGACGTTACAAGGCCTTCTACGCCCGAACCTCCAGACTCAGAAACAGCTTTATTCCAAGAGCTATAGCGGCTCTGAACCGGCCCTGCTGTGGGCCCCCCCCCCCCCCCCCCCCTGGACTGTCTCCCTCGGATGGTCACGACACACAGCTTATTTATTTATTTTACTTTTCTTTTTCATCGGTTGGAGCTGCATACTAAATCTCGTTGCACTGACGTGCAATGACAATAAAAGATATTATTATTATTATTATCATTGTTACTTTTGGTGGGGGGGTGGGTGGGTTTGATTTTGTGGGTTGGCATCATCCCGGAGGGGACCGAGGGCCAGCAGAGCCTTTTGAAGAGCAGTGACGGTTGCCTTTGTAAGGGTCGTCTGCAGACTTCCTGTAGTAAAGGGAGTGCCTTCTTGTGATTCCTTAAGTGGAGAAGGATTTTGGTGCCACCTCTCTCCAGACATCTCCTCCCTGTTCTTAATTTGATTCATTTCTCGTCTAATGAATGTAGAACCACTTTTTGTGGGATTTGGCACTTTTGAAATTTGAGAGAGAACCTGTTTAAACCATCAGGGTTATGAATGGGACCCCATCTAGGTCGGTTTACCTGAAATTTATTTTATGGGAGGTTGTATAGTTCTGCTTACAACTTGCAGGAAAAGTGCATCTGACCGTTAATGTTCAATTTGAATCTTTGGCATTGTGCCAGTGCCCAATCGGCTACAGGGAGTCTCAACGTTTTCCGCCCAGTGGCACTCACCCCTGTCATTGCAAAGTGCTTTGAGCGGCTGATCTTGGTTCACCTCAAAGCCAGCCTCCCCCCCACACTGGAACCCCATCAGTTTGCCTACCGGACCAACAGGTCTACAGAGGACGCCATATCGGCAGCCCTACACACTGCCCTGACCCACCTGGACAGCAATAACACCTACATCAGGATGCTGTTCATTGATTTCAGCTCTGCCTTTAACACTGTCATCCCCGCCAGCTTGATCACCAAAGTCAGCGGACTTGGCATCTCCACCTCCCTCTGCAATTGGACACTGGATTTCCTCACCAACAGACCACAGTCTGTTAGGGTCAACAACCTCACCTCCTCCACTATAACACTGAACACCGGCGTGCCACAGGGCTGTGTGCTCAGCCCTCTCCTCTACTCCCTCTTCACCCATGACTGCATCCCTAAGAATGGCTCCAACGCCATCATTAAATTTGCCGACGACACCACGGTGGTGGGACTGATCAGTGACAACGACGAGTCAGCCTACAGGGAGGAGGTCCAGCACCTGACAACCTGGTGTGCCAACAATAACCTCGTCCTCAACCCCAAGAAGACGAAGGAAATTATTGTTGACTTCAGGAAGAACAGAGGGGGCAGACATACCCCCATCCATATAAACGGGACTGAGGTGGAGCGCGTCTCCAGCTACAAATTCCTCGGGGTACTCATCTTGGAGGATCTGTCCTGGTCCCTCAACACCTCCAAGCTGATCAAAAAGGCGCAGCAGCGCCTTTACTTCCTGAGGAGGCTCAAGAAAGCTCACCTGTCCCCCCAGATCCTGACCAACTTTTACCGCTGTACCATCGAAAGCATCCTGACCACCTGCTTCACGGTATGGTACAGCAGTTGCACCGTAGCGGACAGGAAGGCACTACAACGGGTGGTGAAAACCGCTCAGTACATCATCGGTGCCCCGCTCCCTGCCATGGATGCCCTCCACCAAAAACGGTGTCTGAGACGGGCCGGGAAGATCATCAAAGACCCCTCCCACCCAAACCATGGACTGTTTGCCCTCCTCCCATCAGGGAAGCGGTACACGAGCCTCAGGTCTCGTACTAGTAGGATGAGGAACAGTTTCTACAACAACACTATCACATTGCTGAACTCGGAGTCCCGCCGATAGATTTCTCCAGTCTCTCCGTCCACATTGTTTGCTTATTCTGTATTTTTATTTCTATATTGCACTATTACTACGGACTGACGTTAAACTGCATTTTGTTGTACCCATACTTGTATTTGTGCAATGACATTAAAGTTGAATTGAATTGAATTGGAAAGGATTGAATAGCACTGATCACTGAGGTCAATGTGGTCATGGTCGTACAGTATGGAAACTCCCCTTGGCCCAACATGCCCGCACTAAATAAAATATGCTACCTGCCTGCGTATGCCATGTGCCTGTCTAAATGTTTCTTGAACGTCGCGATATTATCTGCAAATGATTTGGAAACATGTTGGGTATTGCTTTACCATGGTTATTTGGGCAGGTTGGCCTCAAATTGTTTGGCAACGTTCCTGAATTCCACTTGTTAGTAGATTCATTTAAATTTATAGGCTCGTGTTGACACATTTACCAATGATAAGTTTATCTTGATCTGAACACTTATAATTATGAGCATCAAGTCTCCTTAAAACCTTTTTGTTTCTGTTAAGGACGTATTAAAAATCATATGACAGTAATCTGTTAGTACCTGGTATTCATAATGAATGTGTTTAATTTTGACTGTAGCTGCATTTGATAACCTTCACATTGACTAATTATGCCTCCTTATTAAAGTACTCATTTTGTTTTATAGGAAAGTTAAAACCTTGGGGAGAGGTAAAGGAGGTAGTGGTGGCTCGCAAGCTGGCCAATGGGAGGCTCCCCGTACAGGGCTTTAAGCTGCCGAAAATCCAAACCAGGTAAGATTTCCAAATCAGTAGCATTTGACTTGAGGGCATGAATGAACCTTCTGCCCTTGTACTTTACGGTGATGCTATTGAAGCTTCAGTGAGTTGCTGTTGTCAATCTTGGGATGGACGGACGTCTGGCTGTGACTCTGATACTTTGTGGCTGAGCCCTGTTCCACTTGACGTTTGTCAGCCTGTGCAGGTCGTCACAAGACCAACACACACATACCACCAAGGCCACATAGTATCACAGGTGATCGTCAAAAGCCTTTGATGTTTCTTCTGGCTTCATACCATCCCAACTACGAAATGTCACTGGTCTCTCAAATTCACAAAGTTTAAAACAAAAATTTCAGTAGGAATCAAAAATCTGGGTGGTGCTGGAGCACGGAACAGTGGAGTGCAGGGACTCTACAAAGGGACTTGGACAGGTGGGAGAGTTGGCAGAGAAGTGGCAAGATGGATTATAGTGTAGCAAAGTGTGGAGTCATGCATTTTGGTAGGCAGAATAAAGGCGTAGACTATTTTCATAATGGGGAGAGAATCCAGAAATCGGAGGTGCAAAGGAACTCTGGAATGCTGGTGCAGGATTCCCAGAGAGTTAACTTGCAAGTTGAATCAGTAGAAATGAAGGCGAATGCATTGCTAGCATTTATTTCATGAGGGCTAGAATACAAAAACATGGTTTAATGACACTTCCTTGTTCACTTTCTTCTAACCAAGAGGTTCTGAAACAAATCTTTTCTGTTTTATGGCTGAACTGAATGATTACTTTTGCTAGAGTATAGATATGTTGTGAATTGTGCTTATTCTTGCATTAGTGTCAGCTGATGTGGAAAAGCCTGGCTGATGTATTCAGACATCTTTATTGCTGGCCATCGCATCACCCTCAGCAGAGGGGAGCGTTGGCGACCAGGACTGGGCTGGTGAAGAACAGGGGTCACTGGCTGAAGAACAGGTAGTCAGTGAGGCGTTGGAACTGGCGGCCAGTATTGACTACCTGTCCTTTAAACCACTCCAAGAACAGGTAGTCAGTGAGGCGTTGGAACTTTACACGCCTCCCGAAAATTACATTTCGCTCAATGTACCAGCCGTCAACAGTCAAATCTGGGGGTACATTGGGCAGGGTATCCGAACCCAAGAACTCAAATTGCGAAAAATACTGAAGCTCCTGACGTCGGCTATAACATCATATGCTCGTTCCGTGGACGGGGTTGACATGACAACCAATCAACAGGACACCCTGGTTCTAGATACAGTGACCTACAGCGGCTGAGATAGATACAGTGACCTACAGCGGCTGAGATAGATACAGTGACCTACAGCGGCTGAGATAGATACAGTGACCTACAGCGGCTGAGATAGATACAGTGACCTACAGCGGCTGAGATGCAGTGACCTACAGCGGCTGAGATAGTGACCTACATTGGCTGAGATAGATGCAGTGACCTACAGCGGCTGAGATAGATACAGTGACCTACAGCGGCTGAGATAGATACAGTGACCTACAGCGGCTGAGATAGATACAGTGACCTACAGCGGCTGAGATAGATACAGTGACCTACAGCGGCTGAGATAGATACAGTGACCTACAGCGGCTGAGATAGATACAGTGACCTACAGCGGCTGAGATAGATACAGTGACCTACAGCGGCTGAGATAGATACAGTGACCTACAGCGGCTACACCTATAGAAGTGTGGCATAAAAGCCAACTTAAAGGTGAGCACCACTTACTTACTGTAGCGGTGACTGACAGCGGCGACGACCAATGACCGCCGTGAGTGACAGCGCTGCGACCAATGGGATGAGGGGGCGGGATGACGGACGCGAGGCGCGGCCAATGGGCGGCAGTAATGGGGCGGGACTTCCGGGCGGGGGCGGGGATAGTTGAGTCATGGCGGCCGCGGGCCCGGGCGGGGAGATACTGTAGCACTTTGTGTCCCGGAGTTCCCCCCCTGCACGTGATCCCTACCCACCCCGCTGGCGATCGGCAGTCACGTGATGGGGGCTGCTCGACGCCGTTGCAGCCAATGGGCGTCGTGCCGGCGAGAATTCAAACGGGCGCGGTTTGGCGCCAGCGACCCTATAAAGATGACGGGTTGGCGGGAAGGCAGGCAGGCGAAGACAGGAGCAGGAGATGGAGTTGTGTGGGTCGAGGCTTGAGCTGCTGAAGTATACCGAACTACAGCAGCTCGCCAAGAAGTACGGCATCAGAGCCAAGGTGAGCGCCACTTACTTACTGTTGTTGCTTGTACTGGGAAGGAACTGTGCAGATGCTGGTTTACACCGAACACCGAAAAATCACGCATGTGGGACAGGCAGCATCTCTCTGGAGAGCAGCAGCAATGGCGGGGCGACGTTTCGGGTCGAGACCCTTCTTCTGTAGAAGTCTGAAGAAGGGTCTCGGCGCGAAGCGACGCCTATTTCCTTCGCTGCTGCCTCACCCGCTGAGTTTCTCCAGCATTTTTGTCTACCTTAGATAAATACAGATTTCTAGTATGTGTGTATCCTTGGCAAGCATACCAGAGGTGTAGTCTACGTGATACGCAGGTATACGCCGTATACCCACTAAGATAGCTCCAGCATTTCCGTATGCCCACTTAGAAATGCGCAATGACACGTATCAACTTCGATAGTGACAGAAGTTCTGTTTATTTTATGCGCTGTGTCTCTGCCAGAGTCGCACTTTTCCTTGTCGGAAGTCGGAAAGTCCCGAGTTCCGAGTACAATGGAACGCAGCATTATAATAGCCATACAGAGGCTTCCATCCATGGCCCGTGCCCGTGACCGTGGTGACCGCCCGTGACCTAGACCTGACGTCACGTCACCTAGACGACAGCGATATCAACTCAGTCGGCGCCGAGGTGATGTCCAGCGGCTCAACAGTAAATATGAAGCGGAAGCAACAAACTACCCTTAGCCATTTTAAAAAAAAAACAAGCCTGCTGCTGCCTCGGACGACACTCCAGCAGTCACTAGGACGTTAGATGAAGAAGAGGGAACTACAGCGGAGCCTGATGCCAGCAGTGTATCGGGTAAGTGAAAGTCGTATACAAGTGAACTTTAGCAGATATTAGACTACTAGCTACTAGCTTATAAGAGATTTCCCAAACTGAATGAATACCACACATATATTCACTAAACGGCCTTGCCTGCTCAATCTTGTTGTAGTAAAGTAGTAAATAACGTAGTTATTACACATTTTACTGTGAGACTGTGAGTGTGTGTGTGCTGAATATCTCCTTGTTCCTTCTAGATGATAACTCCTGGCCAGCCCTATGGACTGAGAGTCAGGCTAGGGAGTTTAAAAGCAGGCATTCTTGGTTAGAATGGAAGGACAGAGAGTTAGGTAAATATCAGCCAACTTGTAAAGCTGGTATAAACACATGAAGTCAACTTTATGCAAATGAGAGTATAGCTGGTTTATTTTCATCTTAAAGATACATTAATTTCACTTTTATACAATTAAATTATAATGATATTGTCACAGTGAAGCTTATTTACAGTTCATTCAATTATTTTGAATCGATTCTTATCCAGTTCAGAAGGTGTTATTGCTAATATAGATTCAAAAAAGACTACTTGTATGATGTTAATTAGTCATGTTTTTGTTTACTTCCAGGTTGTGCTATTTGCAGCTCAACAAAATCTACTGGCGTCTTAACAGAGAAAAGAATTTCCATATCTGAGGAGTGGGCGATGTTTAAGATCCAGTCATCAGGCTCAAGCAGACCAACAGCCCTGGCCTCCTTGAGAAACAAGATCAGACGGCATGAGATGTCCAGGGCACACGAAATAGCTCAGGAGCTCACTGAAAAGGGTGGACAGGATTTACTTGGGAATCTTGTGAGAGCTGTGTCAGACACTGTGTTAGCTGAGACAAATGCTGTATTCAGAACAGCATATTATCTTGCCAAGATGAACCGACCTTTCTCTGACCATGACGATCTCATTGAGCTGCAGGAAAAAAACGGTGTCAACATGGGCAGAAGTCTGCACTCAAGGTTCAGTTCAACAAAAATTGTGGAACACATAGCAAAAAAGATGCAGACAAAAATAGTTGACAGCATTGTGTCATCTTCAAGCAAGCTGTCTGTTCTCATTGATGAGGCAACTTCTCTCAGCCATAAATCAGCCATGATTGTCAATGTGAAGGCGTCTTTAGATGGAGCTACTCCTGAATTTGTTTTTTTGGACCTGGTGGAGCTGGAAAGCCAGAGGGCAGAGTCTATAGAGGAAGCTCTATTAAACTGTTTGGACACTGCAGGCTTTAGTGAAGAGTGGCTTCAAAACAACTGGATCTCATTTGTTTCTGATGGAGCCAGTGTTATGTTAGGCAAAAACTCTGGTGTGGCAACCAGGCTGACTGCAAGGTACCCTAACCTCTTCACATGGCACTGTATGAACCACCGTCTAGAACTGGCTGTAAATGATGCTGTGGATGAGGTTCAGGCAGTCAACCACTTCAAAGTTTGTCAGTCCAATAAAAATTCACGGGAACTTATGGAAGCAGCACAAGAAGTGGGCTCACAAGTCCTGAAGATTGGCAGAGTTTTAAACACCCGATGGGTTGCCAGCAGTTTCCGTTCTGTAAAGGCTGTGTGGAGGTCATACGAAGCACTTAACAGACACTTTGAGAATGCTGCAGGAGACCAAACAAGAAACGGCAAAGAGAGGCAAACCTACAGAGGCCTGGCACGTCGTATGCAAAGCAAGGAATTTCTTTGTGACCTTGGACTCATGTATGATGCACTATCTGAACTTTCAAACCTGTCCCAGCAATTACAGGCCCATTCAATCACACTTTTAAGAGCAGAACAGCTGCTGAAGCGCACCATCCGAGTGCTGGCATCATTTAAAGATTCTCCAGGAGAGAAATTGGAGGAAGCATTGAAAGCACAGGCTTTGGGACAGTTTGGATCAGTGTCCCTGGAGTCAAATGCTAAGCTCATGCCGATCAATACAAAGCAGTTCCTACAAAGTCTGATCAACAACATGGAGAAGCGGCTCTCATTTAAGGATGAAATTCTTCATGATCTCAGCATTCTGGATTCAAGCACCTGGCCATCAACACCTGGCATACGTCCACGGTGAGTCACAGGTAAAACGACTGTGCAGGCGATTCAATCTTTGTCAAGAACAAGCTGTCAATGGAATGAGAGATTTCATCGAGCACCCAGAGAGTGAACCTGAATGCCTCAAACCACTCATCCACTGCATGCAGACCATCCCTTGCAGCACTGCAGAGTGTGAAAGGGGCTTCAGTCTGATGAATATTGTGTACACAGACCAAAGATCTAGAATGTTGTTGTCTAGTGTCAGCAATTTGATGATGATCAGCATCAATGGGCCCCCTGTAAGCCTTTTTGAGCCAAGCAAATATGTATCAACATGGTTACGAAGCCATCGCTCTGCCACGCAAGCAAGAAGGCAGAGCACACCTCAGATGCCTGAGTACAAGCAAATTTGGAAAGTTTTGTAAACTAGCAGGCTACTACATTTAAAGTGAAAAACAATTGTTGACAAAATCCCTTTTAGTGGAATACAAACACTTTTCCATACCTGCTACAGTAGCAAGTATGGAAAAGTGTTTGTATTCCACTAAATATCCCTCATGTAACTGTGTATTCACCTTCGTTTGTTACTTTTTTACAATGAAGGGATTGTGGTGTTTGTTTTATTTTGCATGGGTCATGTTTTTTTTTGCCTTCCATCACAGCGCTGTGATGGATGTATGTGTAAATTGTGTTGTGTCTCGGGTCTTTTTCGTTTTGTAATGTATGGCTGCAGAAACGACATTTCGTTTGGACCTCAACGGGGTCCAAATGACAAATAAATTGTATTGTATTGTATTGTCATGCGCCCTCCGCTGGTCGTTTTTGCGGATGTACTGTTTTTCTTCTCTGTTAAACACTGAACAGATGTTATTTGCATAGGACTTACTGTGATTGAAAACGTGTATTTTGTGATGCTGTGTGATTGCTGTATGAGTGTGAGACGTCTTAGAACAGTTGCTGATATGTTTTATTTATTTTAATTTATTATTTAAGTATTTTTGTATGGGAAACATAATTCTAAAGAACATGTTTTGATTTTGTATTTTTGCATTTATTGTTTCTTATATAGGGTATTTTATTTTATTGAGTTGTAATTGTTTCTGACAAATGACTAACTCTGTTTTTTCTTGTCTCAAAACTCTAAACAGAGCATGCAGCAGCAGCAGCAATAAATGTCCTGTGCAAAAGACTCAAGTATCCCGTCGTCTCCTTAGCACATTAGTACTGAGGCCAGGCCGGTTACATATACAGTAGTACAGTGTTTATATAGCCAACAGTTATTTATTTATTGATGCTTTATAGTTTATTTGATGCTAGTGCCTAATGGTGATTTTAATTTGACTGTTTATTGTCCTAGAAACTGATGACAATATCGAGTGTTGAATAATCTCAATTACTTATGGTGGTTGTAGGCTACTGTATGCGACAGTGAGTGTGGCGGTGTTTATAGGACGGGTGTGGAAGAGGCTAGGAGGGAATCATCACAGTATACCCACTACAAAAAACTAGACTACACCACTGAAGCATACCTTTAATTTTCCATCTTTGATAAGATAAGATAAGATAAGATATAAGATAAGATATAATTTATTGCCACACAGCCAGGCTGGTGGAAATTTGGGTTGTCTGCAGCAATACAATAATAAAGAACACACAACACAAACATCCACCACAGCATTCATCACTGTGGTGGAAGGCACAAAAATTTGGCCAGTCCTCCTCCATTTCCCCCCCGTGGTCAGGACCAGAGTCCAGAGTCAGTCCAGGATCGGCTCATCCTCACCGGAGACCGCGGCTTTAAGTTGTTGTAGGCCGCAGATTTAAAGTCTCCGCCTCAAAGGTGACCTGAGCAGGTATTCTTGTGCAACATAATCTTTCAAGTTTTTACTCTTTTAACAGAAGTGTTTTATGGATAAATTCTGCAGACAGAAATCACTTAAGAGCCCTAGTATCTATAATAGTTTATTCCACTATCTGCTGCAGCTGAATATCCTCCCCCTCCAGTCTACCCTCTCCGCTGAAATTACTGTCGCAAGTAAAGGCAGGTCCAACAGCTCATTTCCCTTTTCAAGATGCCCAAAAGGGAGTGATATGGGAACCCAACTTGTCGTTAATAAGTCTTAAATAGCAAGTGCTGAGATATTTAACACTGCTGAGATGTTACATGCAATTAAAAAAAACACATTACCCTTGTTACCAGCACGTTCCGGAGTTTTGATGATTCCCGGCTTCCCGTTTTGCACGGATCTCACATTGGTCTGTCGTGGAAATATATTTATTAACTCTGGGTCAAAATAAATTCTAAAAGCACTGCAAGACACTACACTACTTCTACACTAAACCAGCATCTGCACAGTTCCTTCCCAGTACAAGCAACGACAGTAAGTAAGTGGCGTTCACCTTTAAGTTGGCTCTGATGCCGTACTTCTTGGCGAGCTGCTGTAGTTCGGTGTACTTTAGCAGCTCAAGCATCGATCCGCACAATTCCATTATCTCCTCTTCACCTTCCCGCCAACCCGCCATCTTTATAGGGTCGTTGGCGCCAAACCGCGCCCATTTGAATTCTCGCCGGCACGACGCCCATTGGCTGCAGCGCGTCGAGCAGCCCCCATCACGTGACGGCCGATCGCCAGCGGGGCGGGGCGGGATCACGTGCAGGGGGGGAAACTCCAGGACACAAAGTAACAGCGGGGCGGGGCAGGATCACGTGCAAGGGGGAAACTCCAGGACACAAAGTAACAGCGGGGCGGGGCAGGATCACGTGCAAGGGGGAAACTCCAGGACACAAAGTGCTACAGTATCTCCCCGCCCGGGCCCGCAGCTGCCTTGACTCAACAAGTCCCGCCCCCACCCGGACGTCCCGCCCCATTACTGCCGCCCATTGGCCGCGCCTCTAGACAAAAACAAATATGGCGGCGCGCTCTGATGCAGCGGCTTTGCGCTCCCAAGTCCGAGTTAACTCGGAGCAGCCCGGCACCGAACGCGGCTGTGAAAGTAAGGTAATTAAAGACCTCAGAACCCCTAGAACCCTTAGAAACCCCAGTAACCACAGAAACCATAGGAAGAAACTCACCTCCAGGACGAGGAAATCCAGGACCCGCATCGCAATCCCGAGGGGTCGCACATGGAGCCGCACGGAACTGCTCAATATCGGACGTGGCTGCGAGAAACTGGCGTGTGAGTACTACAGTACCCTTACCAAAATCCTGATGGAGCTGGGCAGAACAGCCCCCTGGATCACCACTCCGGAGGGTAGGAGACGGAGCAAGCGCCGGGAGCGAAAGCAGAAACGTGGAAAGCGAGCGGGGGTGCAGGACAGGCTACGGAGGGCTCCACAAAGACCATCGCTCCCAAGCGTCTTTCTCGCGAATGTCCGGTCACTCACCAACAAGCTGGATGAGGTAAGGCTCTGGATCATCACCCAGCGATCCCTGAAAGACTGCTGTGTGCTGATCTTCACAGAGACCTGGCTCAGCGCGCTGGTTCCCGATGGGGCTGTGGACCTGACCAACCGGTCACTGCATCGTGCTGATAGAACAAAGGACAAGAGCAAGGGTGGTGGGCTCTGTATCTACATCAACAATGACTGGTGCACCAACCACACTGCAGTAGAGAGCTACTGTTCCCCAGACCTGGAATACCTACTGCTTAAATGTAGGCCGTTTTACCTGCCTCGGGAGTTTACTGTGGTTATCATCATGGCCATATACATCCCACCACAGGCTAATGCTAACCTAGCACTAGCACAGCTGCACTCGGCCATCAGTAAGCAGCAGGATGCTCACCCCGACGGTGCCTTCATTGTTGCAGGGGACTTTAACCAGGTCGACCTACGAGCCACACTCCGCAAATTCCACCAGCATGTGCAGTGCCCTACCAGGGGCTCAAACACACTGGATAAAGTGTACACCAACATCAAGGACGCTTACAGAGCTCTCCCCTGCCCATCCCTGGGGCAAACCGATCACCTCTCACTGTTTCTACTGCCTGGATACAAACCCCTCATCCGCAAAACCAAACCTGCAATAAGGACGGTCAAAATATGGCCCGAGGACGCCACTCTACAACTCCAGGACTGCTTTGATCGCACCGACTGGGACCTGTTTGAACAACAGGCTACCAGTGGTACAGAGGTAGACTTGGAGGAGTACACATCCACTGTGCTCTCCTACATCAACTGCTGTGTGGAGACTGTCACAGTGGACAAGCAAATAAAGATGTTCCCAAACCGGAAACCCTCGATGAACAAGGAGGTTCAGGATCTGCTAAATGCAACAATGCCTTTAAATCCAGGGACACTTCTGCCTACAGTGCGGCCAGGTCGAACCTGAACAAAGGCATAAAAAAGGCCAAAGACATCCACAGGCAAAGGGTAGAAGAACACTTCAATTCCGCGGACACCAGAAGCATGTGGCAGGGTGTCAGGGACATCACTGACTACAAGAGCAGCCCCGCCTGCCCCCACGGTGATATCACACCGGCCAACGAACTGAACACCTTCTTTGCCCGGTTCGAAACTGGCAACACCACCAGGAGTGGAATAACCCCGGCCATGGCGGAGGGACAGGCCTTAACACTGAGCACTCAGGAGGTACAGTGCGCTCTGTGTAGGATCAATCCACGCAAGGCTGCAGGCCCGGATGGAGTCCAGGGAAGGGTACTAAAGGACTGTGCTGTACAGCTGGCGGAGGTATTCACGAGAATCTTTAATCTGTCTCTATCTCTGACAACGGTCCCCAAGTGCCTGAAAACAGCCACCATAGTGCCGGTGCCGAAAAAGTCCAAAGTCACCAACCTGAACGACTACCGCCCGGTTGCCCTAACTCCAATCCCAATGAAGTGCTTCGAAAGGCTGGTCCTCTCCCATATCAAATACAGCATCACTGCCTCACTGGACTCTCATCAATTTGCATACATGGCAAATAGATCAACAGAGGATGCCATCTCTCTGGCTCTTCACACTGTCCTGACTCACCTGGACAGACAGGGCACGTACGTGAGGATGCTCTTCGTTGACTATAACTCTGCATTCAATACGGTCATCCCCACCAAGCTCACCACCAAACTCCACCAGCTAGGCCTCAGCTCGCCGATATGCGATTCGATCCTGAACTTTCTGACGGAGCGACCGCAGGTAGTGAGACTGGGCCCGCACCTGTCCTCCACTATCTCCCTGAGCACCGGCACACCACAGGGCTGTGTACTAAGCCCCATGCTCTACTCCCTCTTCACTCACGACTGTGTTCCTGCATTCGACACCAACACCATCGTGAAGTTTGCAGACGACACAACAGTGATTGGGCTGATCACCAACGGTGATGAAACAAAATACAGGGCGGAGGTGCAGAACCTGGCGGGCTGGTGCGCACATAACAACTTGTCACTAAACACCTCCAAGACCAATTCAATTCAATTCAATTCAATTCAATTCAAAAAGTTTATTGCCATGTCAACAAGTTGATAGGAATGTGTCTTGGTTCGCTCTCAGACAGATACAATACAGTACAATACAACCACCACATACACCACAATAAATAATACAGACAATACCGTATGAAGGACAATATATACAGGAAGGACAGTACCCAGCAGCGTCATGTTAAGCGTAAGTGCAAGTGCAAAAGAAAGTGCAAAGTGATTAGTGCAAATTCAAATATCTGATGGCTTGGAGGTAGGTGCTGTCTCTGAAGCGAGATGTTTTACTTTTAATGCTTCTATATCTCCTTCCTGATGGGAGGAGATTAAAGAGGTAATGTACCGGGTGAAAGTGGTCTGCTATGATTTTTTTGGCCTTTCTGGTGAGTCTTGTTGAGTGAAGTGATGTCACTGAGGGAAGTCTGCTGCAACCGATGATCTTAGAAGCTCGGCGCACTATTCTCTCCAGCCGAATCTTATCCTGCGAGGTTGTGTGACCATACCAGACAAGCATGGAGAATGTGAGTATGCTTTCTATGGTAGACCTATAGAAGTGGGTCATGGCTGGTCGACTGACCCTGAATTTTTTGAGCTGCCGCAGGAAGTAGAGTCGCTGGTGGCACTTACTGATTATGAGACTGGTGTTGAGCTCCCATGATAGGGATTGATGTATGGTGGTCCCGAGGAACTTAAAGGAGGTGACCCTCTCAACCACCTCTCCATTGATGAAGAGAGGGAGGAGGGGGGTGGCCTTCTTTCTGAAATCAACAACCAGCTCCTTAGTTTTTGAGATGTTAAGTATGAGGTTGTTGTTCTCACACCACCTTACTAGCTCCTCTACTTCACTACGGTAAACGGTTTTGATGTTATTGGTAATAAGACCTGCCACAGATGTGTCATCTGCAAACTTAAATAACAAGACAGAGTCAGAGTGTGAACAGCAAAAATGTGTGTATACAGAGTACAGAAGAGGTGATAAAACGCAACCCTGGGGGGCGCCGATGTTCAGGAACCTAGCCAGTGAGACATGGTTACCAATTTTTACCACCTGTTTTCTGTCACATAGAAAGCTATAGATCCATTTACATAGAGATGAGTTGACCCCCAGTTCCTGTAAAGTGTGTATCAACTTTACAGGAACGATGGTATTGAATGCGGAGCTAAAATCCACAAAAAGAATGCGAGCATATGTGGATCTGGATTCCAGGTGTTGGAGGATGGAGTGCACACAGAGGGACACTGCATCATCTACACTTCTGTTGGCTCTGTAGGCGAATTGATAGGGATCAAGTGTAATGCTGGAAAGATGTTTGCATACCAGTCTCTCAAGAACCTTCATGATGACTGAAGTTAAGGCAACAGGCCTATAGTCGTTAAGACAAGTGATGTTATTTTTCTTGGGGACTGGTACGATCACAGCTGACTTGAAACAAGCAGGCACAATTGAGAGTTGAAGTGACCAGTTGAAAATGGAGGTGAGGACGGGTGTCAGTTCATTAGAGCAGTGTCTTAATGTAGCAGGCGCCATACCGTCAGGCCCTGCTGCCTTCCTGGTGTTAAGCTGGCGGAGCAGGGTTCTGACGTCATGTTCTGAGACAGTAGGAGTAGTGTCGCCCAGCTCTGTGGTTAAAGAGGGGGACTGATGGTTGCCCTTGTCAAAACGACAGTAAAAGTCATTGAGCCTCCCAGGGAGGGAGGGGTCGCTGTCTAGAACATGGTGCTTGGTTTTATAGTCTGTGATAGCCTGCAGACCTTGCCACACCCCTTTGATGTCATTAGCTTGTAATTTGTTTTCTAGCTTTACTCTGTAGGAAGCTTTAGCTTTGATCACAGCTCGCTGAAATTCATATTTCAGCAGTTTGTATTGAACCATGTCTCCATGTTTAAATGCATCATGCTTCTTCCTACATAGTAACCTCACATCATTATTAAACCAGGGCTTGTTGTTATTATAAACAGTCACAGTTTTAGTTGGAATGCATACACTCTCACAGAAATGAATATACGATGTAACAGTGTCAGTGTAGGTGTTAATATCGTACTGGCCATCAGCCCAGAAGGTGCTCCATTCAGTGGAGTCAAAACAGTCCTGTAAAGTTTCTATGGCTTGTGAGGACCACTTCCTAAAAAGTTTGACAGTTGGTTTTTCCACCTTAAGTTTTTGACGATACTTAGGAATCAGGAGAATGGTGTTGTGGTCAGACTCACCGATAGGGGCTCTAGCCACAGCATGATATGCCTCGGGGATGGAGGAATAGCATTGGTCCAGTGTATTATCCAGCCTGGTGACAATGTGGATCTGAGGCTTGTATCTCGGGAGAGCCTTCTTTAGGGAGACGTGATTAAAGTCTCCTAACGCCAGCACAACCGCGTCTGGATTGGAATTCTCCACCTCCATGATGTGATCGGCCAGTTGCTGCGACGCGGACGGAGCTGAGGCACTCGGTGGTATGTAGACAGCAGCCAGGATGATGGAGGAAAACTCCCTCGGTAGATAGAAGGGCTTACACATCACCGTGAGAAGCTCTAAATCCGGCGAGCAGGTTTGTGACATGGTTTTGGAGTCAGTACACCAATTCCTGTTGATGTAGCAGCAAACACCACCCCCGCGTTGTTTGAGTGAGTCCCTGGTTCTGTCGGCACGGTGGAGAGAGAAGCCTGCTTGTTGTAGCGTGGAGTCCGACATATTCTCATCCAGCCAGGTTTCAGTGAGGCACACAGCAGCGGCGTCTCTAAAGTCCCTTTGTGAGCGAATGAGCATGGAAAGCTCGTCTTTCTTGTTCGCCAGCGAGCGCACGTTGGATAGGATCAAGCCTGGTAAAGCTGGGCGGTGGATGCGACGCCTCAGCCGAACGAGTCCACCCCCTCTCCTGCCCCGTTTCCTCGGCTGCCCACGGTGTTTCAACCACTCGCCGCCGACTTGATAAAAGTCCGGTGGAAGTTCAGGTACAAAAGCGGGCATGTTGTCTCGAATGTGAAGTAGTTCAGTCTTATCGTGCTGAAGTAAGCCATAGCTGGGCTCCGCGAGCAAACAAAACAACACTAAACAAACAAATAGGGAGAGCAAAACCGAGTCGCCATTGAGCGGCGCCATCTTGGAGCTGATTATTGACTTCAGGAGGTCCCACAATGGAGAATACGCCCCAATCTCCATTTACGGGGAAAGTGTGGAGAGAGTGTCCAGCTTTAAGTTTCTGGGCACTCACATTTCAGAGGACCTCACATGGTCCACCAACACCGCTGCGCTGGTCAAGAAGGCACAGCAACGACTGTTCTTCCTGAGGACATTAAAAAAGACTGGTCTGCCCCAACAGCTGCTGACAACGTTTTACTGATGCACCACAGAGAGCATATTAACGTATGGCATCTCTGTGTGGTATCTCAGCTGCACGGAGGCGGAGAGGAGAGCTCTTCAGCGCGTAGTCCACAGAGCGCAGAGGATCATTGGGACAGAGCTACCAGCCTTGGAGGGCATCTACCACACACGGTGCCTCAGGAAGGCCGTCAGCATCCATAAAGACTCATCACACCCCTTAACGGTCTGTTCGAACTACTTCCCTCCGGCAGACGTTACAAGGCCTTCTACGCCCGAACCTCCAGACTCAGAAACAGCTTTATTCCAAGAGCTATAGCGGCTCTGAACCGGCCCTGCTGAGTGCCCCCCCCCCCCCCCCCCCCCTGGACTGTCTCCCTCGGATGGTCACGACACACAGCTTATTTATTTATTTTACTTTTCTTTTTCATCGGTTGGAGCTGCATACTAAATCTCGTTGCACTGACGTGCAATGACAATAAAATATATTATTATTATTATTATCATTGTTACTTTTGGTGGGGGGGTGGGTGGGTTTGATTTTGTGGGTTGGCATCATCCCGGAGGGGACCGAGGGCCAGCAGAGCCTTTTGAAGAGCAGTGACGGTTGCCTTTGTAAGGGTCGTCTGCAGACTTCCTGTAGTAAAGGGAGTGCCTTCTTGTGATTCCTTAAGTGGAGAAGGATTTTGGTGCCACCTCTCTCCAGACATCTCCTCCCTGTTCTTAATTTGATTCATTTCTCGTCTAATGAATGTAGAACCACTTTTTGTGGGATTTGGCACTTTTGAAATTTGAGAGAGAACCTGTTTAAACCATCAGGGTTATGAATGGGACCCCATCTAGGTCGGTTTACCTGAAATTTATTTTATGGGAGGTTGTATAGTTCTGCTTACAACTTGCAGGAAAAGTGCATCTGACCGTTAATGTTCAATTTGAATCTTTGGCATTGTGCCAGTGCCCAATCGGCTACAGGGAGTCTCAACGTTTTCCGCCCAGTGGCACTCACCCCTGTCATTGCAAAGTGCTTTGAGCGGCTGATCTTGGTTCACCTCAAAGCCAGCCTCCCCCCCACACTGGAACCCCATCAGTTTGCCTACCGGACCAACAGGTCTACAGAGGACGCCATATCGGCAGCCCTACACACTGCCCTGACCCACCTGGACAGCAATAACACCTACATCAGGATGCTGTTCATTGATTTCAGCTCTGCCTTTAACACTGTCATCCCCGCCAGCTTGATCACCAAACTCAGCGGACTTGGCATCTCCACCTCCCTCTGCAATTGGACACTGGATTTCCTCACCAACAGACCACAGTCTGTTAGGGTCAACAACCTCACCTCCTCCACTATAACACTGAACACCGGCGTGCCACAGGGCTGTGTGCTCAGCCCTCTCCTCTACTCCCTCTTCACCCATGACTGCATCCCTAAGAATGGCTCCAACGCCATCATTAAATTTGCCGACGACACCACGGTGGTGGGACTGATCAGTGACAACGACGAGTCAGCCTACAGGGAGGAGGTCCAGCACCTGACAACCTGGTGTGCCAACAATAACCTCGTCCTCAACCCCAAGAAGACGAAGGAAATTATTGTTGACTTCAGGAAGAACAGAGGGGGCAGACATACCCCCATCCATATAAACGGGACTGAGGTGGAGCGCGCCTCCAACTACAAATTCCTCGGGGTACTCATCTTGGAGGATCTGTCCTGGTCCCTCAACACCTCCAAGCTGATCAAAAAGGCGCAGCAGCGCCTTTACTTCCTGAGGAGGCTCAAGAAAGCTCACCTGTCCCCCCAGATCCTGACCAACTTTTACCGCTGTACCATCGAAAGCATCCTGACCACCTGCTTCACGGTATGGTACAGCAGTTGCACCGTAGCGGACAGGAAGGCACTACAACGGGTGGTGAAAACCGCTCAGTACATCATCGGTGCCCCGCTCCCTGCCATGGATGCCCTCCACCAAAAACGGTGTCTGAGACGGGCCGGGAAGATCATCAAAGACCCCTCCCACCCAAACCATGGACTGTTTGCCCTCCTCCCATCAGGGAAGCGGTACACGAGCCTCAGGTCTCGTACTAGTAGGATGAGGAACAGTTTCTACAACAACACTATCACATTGCTGAACTCGGAGTCCCGCCGATAGATTTCTCCAGTCTCTCCGTCCACATTGTTTGCTTATTCTGTATTTTTATTTCTATATTGCACTATTACTACGGACTGACGTTAAACTGCATTTTGTTGTACCCATACTTGTATTTGTGCAATGACATTAAAGTTGAATTGAATTGAATTGGAAAGGATTGAATAGCACTGATCACTGAGGTCAATGTGGTCATGGTCGTACAGTATGGAAACTCCCCTTGGCCCAACATGCCCGCACTAAATAAAATATGCTACCTGCCTGCGTATGCCATGTGCCTGTCTAAATGTTTCTTGAACGTCGCGATATTATCTGCAAATGATTTGGAAACATGTTGGGTATTGCTTTACCATGGTTATTTGGGCAGGTTGGCCTCAAATTGTTTGGCAACGTTCCTGAATTCCACTTGTTAGTAGATTCATTTAAATTTATAGGCTCGTGTTGACACATTTACCAATGATAAGTTTATCTTGATCTGAACACTTATAATTATGAGCATCAAGTCTCCTTAAAACCTTTTTGTTTCTGTTAAGGACGTATTAAAAATCATATGACAGTAATCTGTTAGTACCTGGTATTCATAATGAATGTGTTTAATTTTGACTGTAGCTGCATTTGATAACCTTCACATTGACTAATTATGCCTCCTTATTAAAGTACTCATTTTGTTTTATAGGAAAGTTAAAACCTTGGGGAGAGGTAAAGGAGGTAGTGGTGGCTCGCAAGCTGGCCAATGGGAGGCTCCCCGTACAGGGCTTTAAGCTGCCGAAAATCCAAACCAGGTAAGATTTCCAAATCAGTAGCATTTGACTTGAGGGCATGAATGAACCTTCTGCCCTTGTACTTTACGGTGATGTTATTGAAGCTTCAGTGAGTTGCTGTTGTCAATCTTGGGATGGACGGACGTCTGGCTGTGACTCTGATACTTTGTGGCTGAGCCCTGTTCCACTTGACGTTTGTCAGCCTGTGCAGGTCGTCACAAGACCAACACACACATACCACCAAGGCCACATAGTATCACAGGTGATCGTCAAAAGCCTTTGATGTTTCTTCTGGCTTCATACCATCCCAACTACGAAATGTCACTGGTCTCTCAAATTCACAAAGTTTAAAACAAAAATTTCAGTAGGAATCAAAAATCTGGGTGGTGCTGGAGCACGGAACAGTGGAGTGCAGGGACTCTACAAAGGGACTTGGACAGGTGGGAGAGTTGGCAGAGAAGTGGCAAGATGGATTATAGTGTAGCAAAGTGTGGAGTCATGCATTTTGGTAGGCAGAATAAAGGCGTAGACTATTTTCATAATGGGGAGAGAATCCAGAAATCGGAGGTGCAAAGGAACTCTGGAAAGCTGGTGCAGGATTCCCAGAGAGTTAACTTGCAAGTTGAATCAGTAGAAATGAAGGCGAATGCATTGCTAGCATTTATTTCATGAGGGCTAGAATACAAAAACATGGTTTAATGACACTTCCTTGTTCACTTTCTTCTAACCCAGAGGTTCTAAAACAAATCTTTTCTGTTTTATGGCTGAACTGAATGATTACTTTTGCTAGAGTATAGATATGTTGTGAATTGTGCTTATTCTTGCATTAGTGTCAGCTGATGTGGAAAAGCCTGGCTGATGTATTCAGACATCTTTATTGCTGGCCATCGCATCACCCTCAGCAGAGGGGAGCGTTGGCGACCAGGACTGGGCTGGTGAAGAACAGGGGTCACTGGCTGAAGAACAGGTAGTCAGTGAGGCGTTGGAACTGGCGGCCAGTATTGACTACCTGTCCTTTAAACCACTCCAAGAACAGGTAGTCAGTGAGGCGTTGGAACTTTACACGCCTCCCGAAAATTACATTTCGCTCAATGTACCAGCCGTCAACAGTCAAATCTGGGGGTACATTGGGCAGGGTATCCGAACACAAGAACTCAAATTGCAAAAAATACTGAAGCTCCTGACGTCGACTATAACATCATATGCTCGTTCCGTAGATGGGACAACCAATCAACAGGACACCCTGGCTCTAGATCCAGTGATCTACAGCGGCTGAGATACAGTGACCTACAGCGGCTGAGATACAGTGACCTATAGCGGCTGAGATAGATACAGTGACCTACAGCGGCTGAGATAGATACAGTGACCTACAGCGGCTGAGATACAGTGACCTACAGCGGCTGAGATAGATACAGTGACCTACAGCGGCTGAGATAGATACAGTGACCTACAGCGGCTGAGATAGATACAGTGACCTACAGCGGCTGAGATAGATACAGTGACCTACAGCGGCTGAGATAGATACAGTGACCTACAGTGGCTGAGATAGATACAGTGACCTACAGCGGCTGAGATAGATACAGTGACCTACAGCGGCTGAGATAGATACAGTGACCTACAGCGGCTGAGATAGATACAGTGACCTACAGCGGCTGAGATAGATACAGTGACCTACAGCGGCTGAGATAGATACAGTGACCTACAGCGGCTGAGATAGATACAGTGACCTACAGCGGCTGAGATAGATACAGTGACCTACAGCGGCTGAGATAGATACAGTGACCTACAGCGGCTACACCTATAGAGGTGTGGCATAAAAGCCAACTTAAAGGTGAGCACCACTTACTTACTGTAGCGGTGACTGACAGCGGCGACGACCAATGACCGCCGTGAGTGACAGCGCTGCGACCAATGGGATGAGGGGGCGGGATGACGGACGCGAGGCGCGGCCAATGGGCGGCAGTAATGGGGCGGGACTTCCGGGCGGGGATAGTTGAGTCATGGCGGCCGCGGGCCCGGGCGGGGAGATACTGTAGCACTTTGTGTCCCGGAGTTCCCCCCCTGCACGTGATCCCTACCCACCCCGCTGGCGATCGGCAGTCACGTGATGGGGGCTGCTCGACGCCGTTGCAGCCAATGGGCGTCGTGCCGGCGAGAATTCAAACGGGCGCGGTTTGGCGCCAGCGACCCTATAAAGATGACGGGTTGGCGGGAAGGCGGGCAGGCGAAGACAGGAGCAGGAGATGGAGTTGTGTGGGTCGAGGCTTGAGCTGCTGAAGTATACCGAACTACAGCAGCTCGCCAAGAAGTACGGCATCAGAGCCAAGGTGAGCGCCACTTACTTACTGTTGTTGCTTGTACTGGGAAGGAACTGTGCAGATGCGGGTTTACACCGAACACCGAAAAATCACGCATGTGGGACAGGCAGCATCTCTCTGGAGAGCAGCAGCAATGGCGGGGCGACGTTTCGGGTCGAGACCCTTCTTCTGTAGAAGTCTGAAGAAGGGTCTCGGCGCGAAGCGACGCCTATTTCCTTCGCTGCTGCCTCACCCGCTGAGTTTCTCCAGCATTTTTGTCTACCTTAGATAAATACAGATTTCTAGTATGTGTGTATCCTTGGCAAGCATACCAGAGGTGTAGTCTACGTGATACGCAGGTATACGCCGTATACCCACTAAGATAGCTCCAGCATTTCCGTATGCCCACTTAGAAATGCGCAATGACACGTATCAACTTCGATAGTGACAGAAGTTCTGTTTATTTTATGCGCTGTGTCTCTGCCAGAGTCGCACTTTTCCTTGTCGGAAGTCGGAAAGTCCCGAGTACAATGGAACGCAGCATTATAATAGCCATACAGAGGCTTCCGTCCATGGCCCGTGCCCGTGACCGTGGTGACCGCCCGTGACCTAGACCTGACGTCACGTCACCTAGACGACAGCGATATCAACTCAGTCGGCGCCGAGGTGATGTCCAGCGGCTCAACAGTAAATATGAAGCGGAAGCAACAAACTACCCTTAGCCATTTAAAAAAAAAAACAAGCCTGCTGCTGCCTCGGACGACACTCCAGCAGTCACTAGGACGTTAGATGAAGAAGAGGGAACTACAGCGGAGCCTGATGCCAGCAGTGTATCGGGTAAGTGAAAGTCGTATACAAGTGAACTTTAGCAGATATTAGACTACTAGCTACTAGCTTATAAGAGATTTCCCAAACTGAATGAATACCACACATATATTCACTAAACGGCCTTGCCTGCTCAATCTTGTTGTAGTAAAGTAGTAAATAACGTAGTTATTACACATTTTACTGTGAGACTGTGAGTGTGTGTGTGCTGAATATCTCCTTGTTCCTTCTAGATGATAACTCCTGGCCAGCCCTATGGACTGAGAGTCAGGCTAGGGAGTTTAAAAGCAGGCATTCTTGGTTAGAATGGAAGGACAGAAAGTTAGGTAAATATCAGCCAACTTGTAAAGCTGGTATAAACACATGAAGTCAACTTTATGCAAATGAGAGTATAGCTGGTTTATTTTCATCTTAAAGATACATTAATTTCACTTTTGTACAATTAAATTATAATGATATTGTCACAGTGAAGCTTATTTACAGTTCATTCAATTATTTTGAATCGATTCTTATCCAGTTCAGAAGGTGTTATTGCTAATATAGATTCAAAAAAGACTACTTGTATGATGTTAATTAGTCATGTTTTTGTTTACTTCCAGGTTGTGCTATTTGCAGCTCAACAAAATCTACTGGCGTCTTAACAGAGAAAAGAATTTCCATATCTGAGGAGTGGCCGATGTTTAAGATCCAGTCATCAGGCTCAAGCAGACCAACAGCCCTGGCCTCCTTGAGAAACAAGATCAGACGGCATGAGATGTCCAGGGCACACGAAATAGCTCAGGAGCTCACTGAAAAGGGTGGACAGGATTTACTTGGGAATCTTGTGAGAGCTGTGTCAGACACTGTGTTAGCTGAGACAAATGCTGTATTCAGAACAGCATATTATCTTGCCAAGATGAACCGACCTTTCTCTGACCATGACGATCTCATTGAGCTGCAGGAAAAAAACGGTGTCAACATGGGCAGAAGTCTGCACTCAAGGTTCAGTTCAACAAAAATTGTGGAACACATAGCAAAAAAGATGCAGACAAAAATAGTTGACAGCATTGTGTCATCTTCAAGCAAGCTGTCTGTTCTCATTGATGAGGCAACTTCTCTCAGCCATAAATCAGCCATGATTGTCAATGTGAAGGCCTCTTTAGATGGAGCTACTCCTGAATTTGTTTTTTTGGACCTGGTGGAGCTGGAAAGCCAGAGGGCAGAGTCTATAGAGGAAGCTCTATTAAACTGTTTGGACACTGCAGGCTTTAGTGAAGAGTGGCTTCAAAACAACTGGATCTCATTTGTTTCTGATGGAGCCAGTGTTATGTTAGGCAAAAACTCTGGTGTGGCAACCAGGCTGACTGCAAGGTACCCTAACCTCTTCACATGGCACTGTATGAACCACCGTCTAGAACTGGCTGTAAATGATGCTGTGGATGAGGTTCAGGCAGTCAACCACTTCAAAGTTTGTCAGTCCAATAAAAATACACGGGAACTTATGGAAGCAGCACAAGAAGTGGGCTCACAAGTCCTGAAGATTGGCAGAGTTTTAAACACCCGATGGGTTGCCAGCAGTTTCCGTTCTGTAAAGGCTGTGTGGAGGTCATACGAAGCACTTAACAGACACTTTGAGAATGCTGCAGGAGACCAAACAAGAAACGGCAAAGAGAGGCAAACCTACAGAGGCCTGGCACGTCGTATGCAAAGCAAGGAATTTCTTTGTGACCTTGGACTCATGTATGATGCACTATCTGAACTTTCAAACCTGTCCCAGCAATTACAGGCCCATTCAATCACACGTTTAAGAGCAGAACAGCTGCTGAAGCGCACCATCCGAGTGCTGGCATCATTTAAAGATTCTCCAGGAGAGAAATTGGAGGAAGCATTGAAAGCACAGGCTTTGGGACAGTTTGGATCAGTGTCCCTGGAGTCAAATGCTAAGCTCATGCCGATCAATACAAAGCAGTTCCTACAAAGTCTGATCAACAACATGGAGAAGCGGCTCTCATTTAAGGATGAAATTCTTCATGATCTCAGCATTCTGGATTCAAGCACCTGGCCATCAACACCTGGCATACGTCCACGGTGAGTCACAGGTAAAACGACTGTGCAGGCGATTCAATCTTTGTCAAGAACAAGCTGTCAATGGAATGAGAGATTTCATCGAGCACCCAGAGAGTGAACCTGAATGCCTCAAACCACTCATCCACTGCATGCAGACCATCCCTTGCAGCACTGCAGAGTGTGAAAGGGGCTTCAGTCTGATGAATATTGTGTACACAGACCAAAGATCTAGAATGTTGTTGTCTAGTGTCAGCAATTTGATGATGATCAGCATCAATGGGCCCCCTGTAAGCCTTTTTGAGCCAAGCAAATATGTATCAAAATGGTTACGAAGCCATCGCTCTGCCACGCAAGCAAGAAGGCAGAGCACACCTCAGATGCCTGAGTACAAGCAAATTTGGAAAGTTTTGTAAACTAGCAGGCTACTACATTTAAAGTGAAAAACAATTGTTGACAAAATCCCTTTTAGTGGAATACAAACACTTTTCCATACCTGCTACAGTAGCAAGTATGGAAAAGTGTTTGTATTCCACTAAATATCCCTCATGTAACTGTGTATTCACCTTCGTTTGTTACTTTTTTACAATGAAGGGATTGTGGTGTTTGTTTTATTTTGCATGGGTCATGTTTTTTTTTGCCTTCCATCACAGCGCTGTGATGGATGTATGTGTAAATTGTGTTGTGTCTCGGGTCTTTTTCGTTTTGTAATGTATGGCTGCAGAAACGACATTTCGTTTGGACCTCAACGGGGTCCAAATGACAAATAAATTGTATTGTATTGTATTGTCATGCGCCCTCCGCTGGTCGTTTTTGCGGATGTACTGTTTTTCTTCTCTGTTAAACACTGAACAGATGTTATTTGCATAGGACTTACTGTGATTGAAAACGTGTATTTTGTGATGCTGTGTGATTGCTGTATGAGTGTGAGACGTCTTAGAACAGTTGCTGATATGTTTTATTTATTTTAATTTATTATTTAAGTATTTTTGTATGGGAAACATAATTCTAAAGAACATGTTTTGATTTTGTATTTTTGCATTTATTGTTTCTTATATAGGGTATTTTATTTTATTGAGTTGTAATTGTTTCTGACAAATGACTAACTCTGTTTTTTCTTGTCTCAAAACTCTAAACAGAGCATGCAGCAGCAGCAGCAATAAATGTCCTGTGCAAAAGACTCAAGTATCCCGTCGTCTCCTTAGCACATTAGTACTGAGGCCAGGCCGGTTACATATACAGTAGTACAGTGTTTATATAGCCAACAGTTATTTATTTATTGATGCTTTATAGTTTATTTGATGCTAGTGCCTAATGGTGATTTTAATTTGACTGTTTATTGTCCTAGAAACTGATGACAATATCGAGTGTTGAATAATCTCAATTACTTATGGTGGTTGTAGGCTACTGTATGCGACAGTGAGTGTGGCGGTGTTTATAGGACGGGTGTGGAAGAGGCTAGGAGGGAATCATCACAGTATACCCACTACAAAAAACTAGACTACACCACTGGAGCATACCTTTAATTTTCCATCTTTGATAAGATAAGATAAGATATAAGATAAGATATAATTTATTGCCACACAGCCAGGCTGGTGGAAATTTGGGTTGTCTGCAGCAATACAATAATAAAGAACACACAACACAAACATCCACCACAGCATTCATCACTGTGGTGGAAGGCACAAACATTTGGCCAGTCCTCCTCCATTTCCCCCCCGTGGTCAGGACCAGAGTCCAGAGTCAGTCCAGGATCGGCTCATCCTCACCGGAGACCGCGGCTTTAAGTTGTTGTAGGCCGCAGATTTAAAGTCTCCGCCTCAAAGGTGACCTGAGCAGGTATTCTTGTGCAACATAATCTTTCAAGTTTTTACTCTTTTAACAGAAGTGTTTTATGGATAAATTCTGCAGACAGAAATCACTTAAGAGCCCTAGTATCTATAATAGGTTATTCCACAATCTGCTGCAGCTGAATATCCTCCCCCTCCAGTCTACCCTCTCCGCTGAAATTACTGTCGCAAGTAAAGGCAGGTCCAACAGCTCATTTCCCTTTTCAAGATGCCCAAAAGGGAGTGATATGGGAACCCAACTTGTCCTTAATAAGTCTTAAATAGCAAGTGCTGAGATATTTAACACTGCTGAGATGTTACATGCAATTAAAAAAAACACATTACCCTTGTTACCAGCACGTTCCGGAGTTTTGATGATTCCCGGCTTCCCGTTTTGCACGGATCTCACATTGGTCTGTCGTGGAAATATATTTATTAACTCTGGGTCAAAATAAATTCTAAAAGCACTGCAAGACACTACACTACTTCTACACTAAACCAGCATCTGCACAGTTCCTTCCCAGTACAAGCAACGACAGTAAGTAAGTGGCGCTCACCTTTAAGTTGGCTCTGATGCCGTACTTCTTGGCGAGCTGCTGTAGTTCGGTGTACTTTAGCAGCTCAAGCATCGATCCGCACAATTCCATTATCTCCTCTTCACCTTCCCGCCAACCCGCCATCTTTATAGGGTCGTTGGCGCCAAACCGCGCCCATTTGAATTCTCGCCGGCACGACGCCCATTGGCTGCAGCGGCGTCGAGCAGCCCCCATCACGTGACGGCCGATCGCCAGCGGGGCGGGGCAGGATCACGTGCAGTGGGGGAAACTCCACGACACAAAGTAACAGCGGGGCGGGGCAGGATCACGTGCAGGGGGGGAAACTCCACGACACAAAGTAACAGCGGGGCGGGGCAGGATCACGTGCAAGGGGGAAACTCCAGGACACAAAGTGCTACAGTATCTCCCCGCCCGGGCCCGCAGCTGCCTTGACTCAACAAGCCCCGCCCCCACCCGGACGTCCCGCCCCATTACTGCCGCCCATTGGCCGCGCCTCTAGACAAAAACAAATATGGCGGCGCGCTCAGACGCAGCGGCTTTGCGCTCCCAAGTCCGAGTTAACTCGGAGCAGCCCGGCACCGAACGCGGCTGTGAAAGTAAGGTAATTAAAGACCTCAGAACCCCTAGAACCCTTAGAAACCCCAGTAACCACAGAAACCATAGGAAGAAACTCACCTCCAGGACGAGGAAATCCAGGACCCGCATCGCAATCCCGAGGGGTCGCACATGGAGCCGCACGGAACTGCTCAATATCGGACGTGGCTGCGAGAAACTGGCGTGTGAGTACTACAGTACCCTTACCAAAATCCCGATGGAGCTGGGCAGAACAGCCCCCTGGATCACCACTCCGGAGGGTAGGAGACGGAGCAAGCGCCGGGAGCGAAAGCAGAAACGTGGAAAGCGAGCGGGGGTGCAGGACAGGCTACGGAGGGCTCCACAAAGACCATCGCTCCCAAGCGTCTTTCTCGCGAATGTCCGGTCACTCACCAACAAGCTGGATGAGGTAAGGCTCTGGATCATCACCCAGCGATCCCTGAAAGACTGCTGTGTGCTGATCTTCACAGAGACCTGGCTCAGCGCGCTGGTTCCCGATGGGGCTGTGGACCTGACCAACCGGTCACTGCATCGTGCTGATAGAACAAAGGACAAGAGCAAGGGTGGTGGGCTCTGTATCTACATCAACAATGACTGGTGCACCAACCACACTGCAGTAGAGAGCTACTGTTCCCCAGACCTGGAATACCTACTGCTTAAATGTTGGCCGTTTTACCTGCCTCGGGAGTTTACTGTGGTTATCATCATGGCCATATACATCCCACCACAGGCTAATGCTAACCTAGCACTAGCACAGCTGCACTCGGCCATCAGTAAGCAGCAGGATGCTCACCCCGACGGTGCCTTCATTGTTGCAGGGGACTTTAACCAGGTCGACCTACGAGCCACACTCCGCAAATTCCACCAGCATGTGCAGTGCCCTACCAGGGGCTCAAACACACTGGATAAAGTGTACACCAACATCAAGGACGCTTACAGAGCTCTCCCCTGCCCATCCCTGGGGCAATCCGATCACCTCTCACTGTTTCTACTGCCTGCATACAAACCCCTCATCCGCAAGACCAAACCTGCAATAAGGACGGTCAAAATATGGCCCGAGGACGCCACTCTACAACTCCAGGACTGCTTTGATCGCACCGACTGGGACCTGTTTGAACAACAGGCTACCAGTGGTACAGAGGTAGACTTGGAGGAGTACACATCCACTGTGCTCTCCTACATCAACTGCTGTGTGGAGACTGTCACAGTGGACAAGCAAATAAAGATGTTCCCAAACCGGAAACCCTGGATGAACAAGGAGGTTCAGGATCTGCTAAATGCAACAATGCCTTTAAATCCAGGGACACCTCTGCCTACAGTGCGGCCAGGTCGAACCTGAACAAAGGCATAAAAAAGGCCAAAGACATCCACAGGCAAAGGGTAGAAGAACACTTCAATTCCGCGGACACCAGAAGCATGTGGCAGGGTGTCAGGGACATCACTGACTACAAGAGCAGCCCCGCCTGCCCCCACGGTGATATCACACCGGCCAACGAACTGAACACCTTCTTTGCCCGGTTCGAAACTGGCAACACCACCAGGAGTGCAATAACCCCGGCCATGGCGGAGGGACAGGCCTTAACACTGAGCACTCAGGAGGTACAGTGCGCTCTGTGTAGGATCAATCCACGCAAGGCTGCAGGCCCGGATGGAGTCCAGGGAAGGGTACTAAAGGACTGTGCTGTACAGCTGGCGGAGGTATTCACGAGAATCTTTAATCTGTCTCTATCTCTGACAACGGTCCCCAAGTGCCTGAAAACAGCCACCATAGTGCCGGTGCCGAAAAAGTCCAAAGTCACCAACCTGAACGACTACCGCCCGGTTGCCCTAACTCCAATCCCAATGAAGTGCTTCGAAAGGCTGGTCCTCTCCCATATCAAATACAGCATCACTGCCTCACTGGACTCTCATCAATTTGCATACAGGGCAAATAGATCAACAGAGGATGCCATCTCTCTGGCTCTTCACACTGTCCTGACTCACCTGGACAGACAGGGCACGTACGTGAGGATGCTCTTCGTTGACTATAACTCTGCATTCAATACGGTCATCCCCACCAAGCTCACCACCAAACTCCACCAGCTAGGCCTCCGCTCGCCGATATGCGATTCGATCCTGAACTTTCTGACGGAGCGACCACAGGTAGTGAGACTGGGCCCGCACCTGTCCTCCACTATCTCCCTGAGCACCGGCACACCACAGGGCTGTGTACTAAGCCCCATGCTCTACTCCCTCTTCACTCACGACTGTGTTCCTGCATTCGACACCAACACCATCGTGAAGTTTGCAGACGACACAACAGTGATTGGGCTGATCACCAACGGTGATGAAACAAAATACAGGGCGGAGGTGCAGAACCTGGCGGGCTGGTGCGCACATAACAACTTGTCACTAAACACCTCCAAGACCAAGGAGCTGATTATTGACTTCAGGAGGTCCCATAATGGAGAATACGCCCCAATCTCCATTTACGGGGAAAGTGTGGAGAGAGTGTCCAGCTTTAAGTTTCTGGGCACTCACATTTCAGAGGACCTCACATGGTCCACCAACACCGCTGCGCTGGTCAAGAAGGCACAGCAATGACTGTTCTTCCTGAGGACATTAAAAAAGACTGGTCTGCCCCAACAGCTGCTGACAACGTTTTACCGATGCACCACAGAGAGCATATTAACGTATGGCATCTCTGTGTGGTATCTCAGCTGCACGGAGGCGGAGAGGAGAGCTCTTC
The DNA here is from genome assembly GCF_010909765.2 of Amblyraja radiata. NCBI lineage: Eukaryota > Metazoa > Chordata > Chondrichthyes > Rajiformes > Rajidae > Amblyraja > Amblyraja radiata. Next base: position 2,264,156 of record NC_045985.1, on the reverse strand, counting down.
AGCGCGTCGTCCACAGAGCGCAGAGGATCATTGCGACAGAGCTACCAGCCTTGGAGGGCATCTACCACACACGGTGCCTCAGGAAGGCCGTCAGCATCCATAAAGACTCATCACACCCCTGTAACGGTCTGTTCGAACTACTTCCCTCCGGCAGACGTTACAAGGCCTTCTACGCCCGAACCTCCAGACTCAGAAACAGCTTTATTCCAAGAGCTATAGCGGCTCTGAACCGGCCCTGCTGAGTGCCCCCCACCCCCCCCCCCCCTGGACTGTCTCCCTCGGATGGTCACGACACACAGCTTATTTATTTATTTTACTTTTCTTTTTCATCGGTTGGAGCTGCATACTAAATCTCGTTGCACTGACGTGCAATGACAATAAAATATATTATTATTATTATTATTATTGTTACTTTTGGTGGGGGGGTGGGTGGGTTTGATTTTGTGGGTTGGCATCATCCCGGAGGGGACCGAGGGCCAGCAGAGCCTTTTGAAGAGCAGTGACGGTTGCCTTTGTAAGGGTCGTCTGCAGACTTCCTGTAGTAATGGGAGTTCCTTCTTGTGATTCCTTAAGTGGAGAAGGATTTTGGTGCCACCTCTCTCCAGACATCTCATCCCTGTTCTTAATTTGATTCATTTCTCGTCTAATGAATGTAGAACCACTTTTTGTGGGATTTGGCACTTTTGAAATTTGAGAGAGAACCTGTTTAAACCATCAGGGTTATCAATGGGACCCCATCTAGGTCGGTTTACCTGAAATTTATTTTGTGGGAGGTTGTATAGTTCTGCTTACAACTTGCAGGAAAAATGCATCTGGCCGTTAATGTTCAATTGGAACCTTTGGCATTTGGAAAGGATTGAAAAAAAAAAAATGGAGTGGCCCTGTCCAGTCGCCGTTGTGGCAGCTCCGCGAAAATTGTGTGTGTTTTTAACTTTTATGATCCATTTTAACTTATTTCTAAGTTCTAACTCCCTAGTACTAACAAAGTATGACAGGGAAACCCTCTTAAATCTAAACTCTAGGGCAAACGGAGACTTTTTAAACTCTGTACTTACTGATCCAGCATGGCCAGCAGAGATCAGCAGAAGCTGCTGCAACAACAATGGGAGCTCGGCTGCAAGGAAAACCCGGAGAAAACATCGAGGGAAGCGGGGGGGGATTCGGAATAGGCTGAAAGCCCAAGCCTTTCGTCCACCTCTGCCCAGCATTCTTCTGGCGAATGTCCAGTCCCTGGAAAACAAGCTGGATGACCTCAGGGCGAGGATCAGATTCCAGCGGGACATAAGGGACTGCAACATCCTCTGCCTGACTGAAACATGGCTGACCTCACTGATTCCGGATCAGGTAATCTGCCCAACCGAGTCCTTCACTGTCCACCGTGCTGACAGAACAGAAGCATCTGGGAAATCCAAGGGTGGAGGAGTCTGCTTCTTGACCAATAACAACTGGTGCAACCCTGGAAATATCAAGATGCTTTCCCGTTCCTGCTTGCCGGACCTGGAGCACCTGACGATCTCATGCCGCCCATTCTACCTTCCCCGGGAGTTCGGCTCTGTGATCGTCACAGCCGTCTACATTCCACCGCATGCGGACACCAACATGGCACTATCGGCCCTACACGATGTGCTATGTCGACATCAAAACAAGTACCCGGATGCGGAGATTTTAATAAATCAAATCTCAAGAAGGTCATGCCAAACTTCTACCAACGCATCACATGTGCCACCAGGGGGGAGAGAACTTTGGACCACTGCTACACACCGTTCAGGAAAGGCTACAAGGCCGTTTCACTCCCTCCCCTAGGAAAATCTGACCACGCTGCCATTTTCCTGTTGCCGGAGTATAAACAGAGGATAATTCGGGAAGCGGTAGAGACAAGAGACGTAAAGCGGTGGTCCGACCAGTCAGAGGCCATGCTGCAAGATGCACTGAGTGATGTCGACTGGAATATGTTCCAAGCAAGTTCCAGTGACGTCAGTGAGTTCGCGGAAGCAGTCACAGACTTCATCGCAACAGTAACCGACAACATCGTCCCCACAGTAAGGGTAAGCACCTTTCCGAACCAAAAACCCTGGTGTAGATCAGTGCATGCTCCTTTAACATAGTGACCTCACCACTACTAACCACTCCCCATTGTCTCTTGTATAATTGTAGCTTCCCCACCTCCAGCTCGCTCTCTAGCTCCTGTGATGACCACGGACAGCTATGGCATAGTGTGTGTAGTGCATATAATAAAGTTATGTAGCAAAAGACTTTGTGTGTCAAGCAAGTCCTTTTTACATGGTGTCAGCGCGGTAGACTCGCGTCTCCTGTTCATCGGCTTTATTTTATTATTTGTTTATCCCAGTTGTGTCCCCACCTCAACATTTTTACTATGTCCAACTCGTGTCGTCGTCCCGACACGCTCGTTTTTGACACGGACATCGTGCACCGCTGGACTGTCTTCCAGCGCGACTATGAACACTATATTGCGATCGCTCATCCTGGTGCCACTCCTGCGGTACAGGCTCACCTACTCCTCAACCTGGCTGGTCCGGAGGCAATGGAACATTATGCCTCGTTCGAGTTCGCCCCTCCGGAAGACCGTAACGACCCGGTATGTCTCATAGCCAAATTCACTGCCCTCTGCGATATACCCACCAATAACATTATCGAGCGTTTTAAGTTCTTCCAAAGGCGTCAGACTCCCGGTGAGCACATTGACGCTTTCATTGCTTCTTGATGAAGCCTGATCTCACGCTAAGGGATGCCATGCATGCCGCTCGCCTGGCCTCTGCTGTTGGCTCCGTATCTCAACCGGTGTCCCAGGATATCAATTTCACCGGTACTGCTGGCCGCCGGCGGATCAATTGCCCGCCACGCCAGTGCACCGCCACTGCACCCGCTAAGGTCACCCCTCGTCGCTGCCCAAATTGCAATTTCTCTTAGATTAGATTAGATTATACCTTTAATAATCCTTTTCAGGAAATTACAGTGCCACGACAGCTTCAAGACAAACATAACACCACACATTTCCTCAAATGGCTTCCATACTTAACAAGTTAAAATACGTTAAAATACAAGTTAAAATACAATTAATTTAAAAAAGTGCAATTATTTATGCGCATTATAAAGTCTTATAGCAGCTGGTAAACAGGACTTCCTATATCTCTCCGTTTTGCACATTGGTGCAATCAGCCTCTGACTGAAGATGCTGCTCTTGATCACCTTCAGGGCATGGAGTGGGTGAGTGGGGTTTGTCATTATAGAACCTAGTTTATTTAGAGTTCTGGCCTCTGCCACCTGCTGGACCGTTCGTTGCTCAGCCCCGACAACTGAGCCGGCCTTCCTGATTAGTTTGTCCAGTCTGTTTTTATCCGCTATATGGGCGCCATCTCCCCAACAGGCCACAGCAAAAAACAGAGCACTGGCCACCACTGAATGGTAGACACTGCACAGTAGGGGTTGGCAGATATTAAATGACCTCAGCCTCCTTAAAAAATACAGTCGGCTTTGTCCCTTCCTGTACACCGCCTCCATATGACACTTCCAGTTCAGCTCACTCTTCCCACCAGTTCAACGTTTGCCCAGCGCAGGGTAAAACTTGTAATTCCTGCGGGAAGCTGAACCACTTTTCTGCAGCATGTCGATCGCATGGGAAAACTGTCCCTGCTCCTAGAAGGAGTCTAAACAACCTTGTGGACTGTGATAGCGCGCCTGGTTCCCAGTACCAGCCAGATGAACTCCCTGACTCTGATACGAGTTCCTCCCATGGTGATTCAACTGTGTTTTCGCTTTTGGGTGCACCTGCATTGATAACAGATCCCTCTGTACATGTTACTGTGAATGGACACTCCTTCCCTGCGAAGGTCGATACTGGTGCTTTTGCCAATGTTATGTCTGTTGGCCTCTTCAAGCAGATAAGCTCGGGGGAGAGGGTGACTCCCGATGACTCCCGCCTTCATGCCTATGGGGGAGGTATTCTGGTCGCTGTGGGGAAGGCCACGGTTATCTGTACAGTTCTTGAGACCTCTCGGCCCCTCACTTTTCTCCTGCTGGAATCTGAAAACGTCACCCTGCTGGGCGCCCGTGCATGCCAGGACTTTGGTTTGGTCTCTTTCCACCACGACATCCACCTGGTGCAGGCTCCCATGGACCCCCTGAGCGAGTATCCCAACCGTTTTGATGACGTTCTGGGCAAACTGCCCTGTGCCTACAAAATCGTTGTTGACCCGGGGGTCAACCCGGTGATTAGACCGGCCCACCGTGTGTCTTTTGCCATGAAGGGCCGCGTGGAGTCCACACTGCGTGACATGGGTGGCCATGGGCATCCTCAAGGAGGTGAGTGCTCCCACCCTGTGGGTCTCCACCATGGTCGTCGCTGCCAAGAAGGATGCGAGCGAGATCAGGATCTGCATCAACCCGAAAGACCTGAACCTTGCTATCAAACGCCCGCACTACCCCTTGCGGACGGTGGTGGACGTCGCTGCACAGGTCGGTCCAGCCACAGTCTTCTCGGTCCTAGATGCCAAGAGCTCCTTCTGGCAGATCCCTCTGGATGAACGTTCCTCCTTCCTGACCACCTTTAGCACACCCTTCGGCAGGTTCCGTTTTCTCCGCATGCCTTTTGGGATCAACTCAGCAAGCGAGGTTTTCCAGCGCACCATGGAACAGCTGTTTGCCGGGTTGCCGTGCGCTATCATTGTGGATGACATCCTGGTGTACGGGAGGGACGTCGCTGAGCACGACCTGCACCTCCGCCAAGTCCTAGACAGGGCTCGTGAGATCAATCTCAAACTCAACCCGAAGAAGTGTCGGTTCCGCGGAATAACCCCGGCCATGGCGGAGGGACAGGCCTTAACACTGAGCACTCAGGAGGTACAGTGCGCTCTGTGTAGGATCAATCCACGCAAGGCTGCAGGCCCGGATGGAGTCCAGGGAAGGGTACTAAAGGACTGTGCTGTACAGCTGGCGGAGGTATTCACGAGAATCTTTAATCTGTCTCTATCTCTGACAACGGTCCCCAAGTGCCTGAAAACAGCCACCAAAGTGCCGGTGCCGAAATAGTCCAAATTCACCAACCTGAACGACTACCGCCCGGTTGCCCTAACTCCAATCCCAATGAAGTGCTTCGAAAGGCTGGTCCTCTCCCATATCAAATACAGCATCACTGCCTCACTGGACTCTCATCAATTTGCATACAGGGCAAATAGATCAACAGAGGATGCCATCTCTCTGGCTCTTCACACTGTCCTGACTCACCTGGACAGACAGGGCACGTACGTGAGGATGCTCTTCGTTGACTATAACTGCATTCAATACGGTCATCCCCACCAAGCTCACCACCAAACTCCACCAGCTAGGCCTCCGCTCGCCGATATGCGATTCGATCCTGAACTTTCTGACGGAGCGACCGCAGGTAGTGAGACTGGGCCCGCACCTGTCCTCCACTATCTCCCTGAGCACCGGCACACCACAGGGCTGTGTACTAAGCCCCATGCTCTACTCCCTCTTCACTCACGACTGTGTTCCTGCATTCGACACCAACACCATCGTGAAGTTTGCAGACGACACAACAGTGATTGGGCTGATCACCAACGGTGATGAAACAAAATACAGGGCGGAGGTGCAGAACCTGGCGGGCTGGTGCGCACATAACAACTTGTCACTAAACACCTCCAAGACCAAGGAGCTGATTATTGACTTCAGGAGGTCCCATAATGGAGAATACGCCCCAATCTCCATTTACGGGGAAAGTGTGGAGAGAGTGTCCAGCTTTAAGTTTCTGGGCACTCACATTTCAGAGGACCTCACATGGTCCACCAACACCGCTGCGCTGGTCAAGAAGGCACAGCAATGACTGTTCTTCCTGAGGACATTAAAAAAGACTGGTCTGCCCCAACAGCTGCTGACAACGTTTTACCGATGCACCACAGAGAGCATATTAACGTATGGCATCTCTGTGTGGTATCTCAGCTGCACGGAGGCGGAGAGGAGAGCTCTTCAGCGCGTCGTCCACAGAGCGCAGAGGATCATTGCGACAGAGCTACCAGCCTTGGAGGGCATCTACCACACACTGTGCCTCAGGAAGGCCGTCAGCATCCATAAAGACTCATCACACCCCTGTAACGGTCTGTTCGAACTACTTCCCTCCGGCAGACGTTCCATGGCCTTCTACGCCCGAACCTCCAGACTCAGAAACAGCTTTATTCCAAGAGCTATAGCGGCTCTGAACCGGCCCTGCTGAGTGCCCCCCCCCCCCTGGACTGTCTCCCTCGGATGGTCACGACACACAGCTTATTTATTTATTTTACTTTTCTTTTTCATCGGTTGGAGCTGCATACTAAATCTCGTTGCACTGACGTGCAATGACAATAAAATATATTATTATTATTATTATTATTGTTACTTTTGGTGGGGGGATGGGTGGGTTTGATTTTGTGGGTTGGCATCATCCCGGAGGGGACCGAGGGCCAGCAGAGCCTTTTGAAGAGCAGTGACGGTTGCCTTTGTAAGGGTCGTCTGCAGACTTCCTGTAGTAATGGGAGTTCCTTCTTGTGATTCCTTAAGTGGAGAAGGATTTTGGTGCCACCTCTCTCCAGACATCTCATCCCTGTTCTTAATTTGATTCATTTCTCGTCTAATGAATGTAGAACCACTTTTTGTGGGATTTGGCACTTTTGAAATTTGAGAGAGAACCTGTTTAAACCATCAGGGTTATCAATGGGACCCCATCTAGGTCGGTTTACCTGAAATTTATTTTGTGGGAGGTTGTATAGTTCTGCTTACAACTTGCAGGAAAAATGCATCTGGCCGTTAATGTTCAATTGGAACCTTTGGCATTTGGAAAGGATTGGAAAAAAAAAAATGGAGTGGCCCTGTCCAGTCGCCGTTGTGGCAGCTCCGCGAAAATTGTGTGTGTTTTTAACTTTTATGATCCATTTTAACTTATTTCTAAGTTCTAACTCCCTAGTACTAACAAAGTATGACAGGGAAACCCTCTTAAATCTAAACTCTAGGGCAAACGGAGACTTTTTAAACTCTGTACTTACTGATCCAGCATGGCCAGCAGAGATCAGCAGAAGCTGCTGCAACAACAATGGGAGCTCGGCTGCAAGGAAAACCCGGAGAAAACATCGAGGGAAGCGGGGGGGGATTCGGAATAGGCTGAAAGCCCAAGCCTTTCGTCCACCTCTGCCCAGCATTCTTCTGGCGAATGTCCAGTCCCTGGAAAACAAGCTGGATGACCTCAGGGCGAGGATCAGATTCCAGCGGGACATAAGGGACTGCAACATCCTCTGCCTGACTGAAACATGGCTGACCTCACTGATTCCGGATCAGGTAATCTGCCCAACCGAGTCCTTCACTGTCCACCGTGCTGACAGAACAGAAGCATCTGGGAAATCCAAGGGTGGAGGAGTCTGCTTCTTGACCAATAACAACTGGTGCAACCCTGGAAATATCAAGATGCTTTCCCGTTCCTGCTTGCCGGACCTGGAGCACCTGACGATCTCATGCCGCCCATTCTACCTTCCCCGGGAGTTCGGCTCTGTGATCGTCACAGCCGTCTACATTCCACCGCATGCGGACACCAACATGGCACTATCGGCCCTACACGATGTGCTATGTCGACATCAAAACAAGTACCCGGATGCGGAGATTTTAATAAATCAAATCTCAAGAAGGTCATGCCAAACTTCTACCAACGCATCACGTGTGCCACCAGGGGGGAGAGAACTTTGGACCACTGCTACACACCGTTCAGGAAAGGCTACAAGGCCGTTTCACTCCCTCCCCTAGGAAAATCTGACCACGCTGCCATTTTCCTGTTGCCGGAGTATAAACAGAGGATAGTTCGGGAAGCGGTAGAGACAAGAGACGTAAAGCGGTGGTCCGACCAGTCAGAGGCCATGCTGCAAGATGCACTGAGTGATGTCGACTGGAATATGTTCCAAGCAAGTTCCAGTGACGTCAGTGAGTTCGCGGAAGCAGTCACAGACTTCATCGCAACAGTAACCGACAACATCGTCCCCACGGTAAGGGTAAGCACCTTTCCGAACCAAAAACCCTGGTGTAGATCAGTGCATGCTCCTTTAACATAGTGACCTCACCACTACTAACCACTCCCCATTGTCTCTTGTATAATTGTAGCTTCCCCACCTCCAGCTCGCTCTCTAGCTCCTGTGATGACCACGGACAGCTATGGCATAGTGTGTGTAGTGCATATAATAAAGTTATGTAGCAAAAGACTTTGTGTGTCAAGCAAGTCCTTTTTACATGGTGTCAGCGCGGTAGACTCGCGTCTCCTGTTCATCGGCTTTATTTTATTATTTGTTTATCCCAGTTGTGTCCCCACCTCAACATTTTTACTATGTCCAACTCGTGTCGTCGTCCCGACACGCTCGTTTTTGACACGGACATCGTGCACCGCTGGACTGTCTTCCAGCACGACTATGAACACTATATTGCGATCGCTCATCCTGGTGCCACTCCTGCGGTACAGGCTCACCTACTCCTCAACCTGGCTGGTCCAGAGGCAATGGAACATTATGCCTCGTTCGAGTTCGCCCCTCCGGAAGACCGTAACGACCCGGTATGTCTCATAGCCAAATTCACTGCCCTCTGCGATATACCCACCAATAACATTATCGAGCGTTTTAAGTTCTTCCAAAGGCGTCAGACTCCCGGTGAGCACATTGACGCTTTCATTGCCTCTTGATGAAGCCTGATCTCACGCTAAGGGATGCCATGCATGCCGCTCGCATGGCCTCTGCTGTTGGCTCCGTATCTCAACCGGTGTCCCAGGATATCAATTTCACCGGTACTGCTGGCCGCCGGCGGATCAATTGCCCGCCACGCCAGTGCACCGCCACTGCACCCGCTAAGGTCACCCCTCGTCGCTGCCCAAATTGCAATTTCTCTTCCCACCAGTTCAACGTTTGCCCAGCGCAGGGTAAAACTTGTAATTCCTGCGGGAAGCTGAACCACTTTTCTGCAGCATGTCGATCGCGTGGGAAACCTGTCCCTGCTCCTAGAAGGAGTCTAAACAACCTTGTGGACTGTGATAGCGCGCCTGGTTCCCAGTACCAGCCAGATGAACTCCCTGACTCTGATACGAGTTCCTCCCATGGTGATTCAACTGTGTTTTCGCTTTTGGGTGCACCTGCATTGATAACAGATCCCTCTGTACATGTTACTGTGAATGGACACTCCTTCCCTGCGAAGGTCGATACTGGTGCTTTTGCCAATGTTATGTCTGTTGGCCTCTTCAAGCAGATAAGCTCGGGGGAGAGGGTGACTCCCGATGACTCCCGCCTTCATGCCTATGGGGGAGGTATTCTGGTCGCTGTGGGGAAGGCCACGGTTATCTGTACAGTTCTTGAGACCTCTCGGCCCCTCACTTTTCTCCTGCTGGAATCTGAAAACGTCACCCTGCTGGGCGCCCGTGCATGCCAGGACTTTGGTTTGGTCTCTTTCCACCACGACATCCACCTGGTGCAGGCTCCCATGGACCCCCTGAGCGAGTATCCCGACCGTTTTGATGACGTTCTGGGCAAACTGCCCTGTGCCTACAAAATCGTTGTTGACCCGGGAGTCAACCCGGTGATTAGACCGGCCCACCGCATTTCTTTAGCCATGAAGGGCCGCGTGGAGTCCACACTGCGTGACATGGTGGCCATGGGCATCCTCAAGGAGGTGAGTGCTCCCACCCTGTGGGTCTCCACCATGGTCGTCGCTGCCAAGAAGGATGCGAGCGAGATCAGGATCTGCATCAACCCGAAAGACCTGAACCTTGCTATCCAACGCCCGCACTACCCCATGCGGACGGTGGTGGACGTCGCTGCACAGGTCGGTCCGGCCACAGTCTTCTCGGTCCTAGATGCCAAGAGCTCCTTCTGGCAGATCCCTCTGGATGAACGTTCCTCCTTCCTGACCACCTTTAGCACACCCTTCGGCAGGTTCCGTTTTCTCCGCATGCCTTTTGGGATCAACTCAGCAAGCGAGGTTTTCCAGCGCACCATGGAACAGCTGTTTGCCGGGTTGCCGTGCGCTATCATTGTGGACATCCTGGTGTACGGGAGGGACGTCGCTGAGCACGACCTGCACCTCCGCCAAGTCCTGGACAGGGCTCGTGAGATCAATCTCAAACTCAACCCGAAGAAGTGTCGGTTCCGCGTTCAGGAAGTCACTTACGTAGGCCATGTTTTCACGGCGGGGGGTCTAAAGCCAGACCCCCAGAAGACGGCAGCGGTCACCGAAATGCCCGCTCCCACCGACGTGCCCGGCCTGCAGCGCTTTCTGGGCATGGTCAACTACCTGGGGAAGTTCATACCCGACCTCAGCGAACTGAGTGCCCCCCTGAGGGAGCTGACCAAGAAGGACAATGCCTGGGTCTGGCTCCCGCACCACCAGTCGGCCTTCGTGGCCCTGAAGTCCAAGCTCGCACGCACCCCGACTCTCAAGTTCTTTGATCTAAACAGGCCAATCGTCCTCACCTGCGATGCATCTCGGTTCGGCCTCGGTGCCGCCTGCCTGCAGCTCTATGACGACCAGCAGCTGCCTGTTTCCTATGCCTCTCGCACCATGACCCCTGCTGAGCAGCGCTACGCTCAGATCGAAAAGGAGCTCCTTGCCGTGGTGTTCGCATGCTCCAAATTCAAGGACTACATTCTGGGCAACTCCTTCACCATTGAAACTGACCACCAGCCGCTGGTCTCTATCTTGAACAAGCCTATCCACGTGGCCTCTTCGCGTTTGCAGCGAATTATGCTGCAGCTCCAGCGTTTCACATTCGAAATTGTGTACCGCAAGGGCAAGGAAATGTTCGTGGCCGACACATTGTCCCGTGCGCCGCTCCCTTCCGTTGCCCGCCATCCATACGAATCGTCTGACCTGATGGTACTGAACGTTAACATTGTTCCTTCTTGGCAGATGCAGTCCCTGGTCAAACACACTGCCGCTGATCCTGCCCTGCAACAGCTTGCGGGCGTCATCCGCCGTGGCTGGCCTGACCGACGCTCTTCCCTACCGGCCGGTGCCGTGCCCTACTTCCTGGTTCGGGACGAATTGGTGCTGCACAACGGCGTGGTGGTGAAGGGTCACAAGGTCGTGGTGCCGGCCGCGCTGTGGGATCACTACTTTCAAACCGCCCACAACGGCTACCCCGGGGTGGAGGCCACTTTGTCCCAGGCCCAAGCCCAGTTTTACTGGCCGGGCATGGTTCAGGACATCCGGGACAGGGTCTCCGCCTGTGCTGCCTGCAACAGTCTCCGGCCTCATCAACAGCGCCAACTTCTCATGCAGCAACCGGCTCCCGAGTTGCCGTGGATGGCTGTCGCCACTGACATATTCGAATGGTGTGGCAAACACTTCCTGGTCCTGGTGGACTCCTACTCCAGCTGGTTCGAGGTGGACCAGCTGCCGTCCCTCACGTCTGCTGCCGTCATCGGGAAGCTTCGCCGCCACTTTTCGACCTTTGGGTCCCCTGTGACTCTCCAATCCGACAACGGCAGCCAGTTTTCCAGCGCAGAGTTCCGCGCCTTCGCCACCCGATGGAACATTCGCCACATCACCAGCAGCCCCGAGTACCCGCAAAGCAATGGCCTTGCGGAGCGCGCTGTCCGCAGCGCCAAGGAGCTGCTGGAACATTGTCGGCTTGCTCATTTGGACTTCTACCTTGCCCTCCTCAACCTCCGCAACATTTCCCGGGACCCCGCACTCGGTTCGGCTGCCCAGCGCCTCATGTCCCGCACCACTCGACCCCCTCTCCCGGTCTCTCAGCAATCCCTAAAGCCCGCGGTCCGCAGCCCTGCCGCTGTCAAGGAGTGCATCATCGAGAAGCAGGTCATCCAGAAGCGCTCCTTTGACAAGTCATCCCGTCTCCTTCCCCGTCTGTTCCCAGGCCAGGTTGTCCGGATGAAGTCTGCCTCCGGTCACCACCGGCTGGCCGTTGTCGTTGGCAATGCTGACTCTCCCCGGTCATACCTGGTTGACTACGAGGGCACCGTGTACCGTCGGACACGCCAGCACCTGCTGCTGGTCAACGAGCCTCCCGCAGACCTTTTTTCGCCGCCTGTCCCTTCCTCACTGCCCGAAGTTCCTCCTGCCCGTCACTCCTCGCATACCCCGGACACTGCCCTCTCAGCTCTCTGTGCCCTCTCTCTCACACGCCAGCCTCCTTCTCCTGCCTCACCTGCAGGTGTATCTGTTTCGCCCCCCCCTTCTCCTCCTTCCCCTGGGCGCTCTTCACCCGGTTCTCCCATCTCTGTCCCTGCCCCCGTACCCGCAGCTCCTGCGGTTGAAGGGGAAGGCGGGTTGCGCACCCGCTCTGGGCGGTTGGTCAAGCCGCCTGTCCGGTACGGAGTGTGCGAGTAGTCCGTATCATGATATATTCTAACTGTTCCCTGCTTATGGTCTGATTCTAGCGTATGAGCCGTGGTCGCTTTTGTTTCCAAGAGGAAGGATGTAGATCAGTGCATGCTCCTTTAACATAGTGACCTCACCACTACTAACCACTCCCCATTGTCTCTTGTATAATTGTAGCTTCCCCACCTCCAGCTCGCTCTCTAGCTCCAGTGATGACCACGGACAGCTAGGGCATAGTGTGTGTAGTGCATATAATAAAGTTATGTAGCAAAAGACTTTGTGTGTCAAGCAAGTCCTTTTTACACCTGGGTAAACAGGTCTGTTCGTGTGGCCCTGAATGCTCGCACCGCTGCCTACAACTCGGGCCTGGCATCAGGAAACATGGACGTCTACAAGGCAGAGTCTTACCGACTGCGAAGGGCGGTGAAGGACGCAAAGAGAAGGTACAGAGACAAGATGGAGTTACAGATGGAGCAGCAGGACACCAGAAGCCTGTGGCAGGGGTTACGGATTGTAACCAACTACCGGAGCACCCCTCCCTCATCCGCAAGTGCCGGCACCTCCCTAGCTGATGACCTGAACTTCTTTTACGCTCGTTTCCAGAGGGGCAACACCACTCCAGGTCTGCCGACTATCGACAATACCACCAGCGGGCTGGCTACCGAAGCTGAAGGGAGGAATGTGCACACATTCTCGCTGTCCGAGCACGACGTGAGGAGGGCTCTGACACGGGTGAACACGAGAAAAGCTGCAGGCCCCGATGGCATCTCGGGGCGAGTACTCAAGTCCTGTGCTACGCAGCTAGCTCCGGTGCTCACTACAATATTCAACCTCTCCCTGGACAAGTCCGTGGTCCCTGCCTACTTCAAAAAATCCATCATTGTACCGGTACCAAAAAATGCCTCCCCAGCCTGTCTGAATGACTACCGTCCGGTGGCCCTTACCTCGGTAGTCATGAAATGCTTTGAGAGGCTGGTGAAGAAACACATCTGCGCCTTCCTCCCTCAGAACATGGACCCGTTGCAGTTCGCATACCGTCCGAACAGATCCACGGACGATGCGGTCTCCCAGGTCTTGCACACCGCTCTCTCCCATCTGGACAGCCAGAAGGGGGGCTAGGTGAGGATGCTGTTCATAGACTACAGTTCAGCCTTCAACACGATAGTCCCCACCAGACTGGCCGGGAAGCTAATGGAATTGGGGCTCAACACCTCCCTGTGTGCCTGGGTCCTGGACTTTCTCACCACCAGGCCCCAGGTAGTCAAGATGGGAGGGAATACATCGAAGTCCCTCACCCTGAGCACAGGATCGCCCCAGGGTTGCGTCCTCAGCCCCCTATTGTACTCCCTGTACACACATGACTGTGTGGCTAGGTTCAGCTCCAACTCAATAATTAAGTTTGCTGATGACACTGTGGTGGTGAGCCTGATCTTAGACAACGACGAGAAGGCCTACCGGGAGGAGGTGGCTGGTCTAGCACTCTGGTGCCAGGATAACAGCCTCCTCTTGAACATCAAAAAAACGAAGGAGCTGATCATGGACTTTAGGAGGGCACATCATCCGAGGACGTACACTCCATTGAGGATAAATGGGGATCCTCTGGATAGGGTGAACTGTTTTAAATATCTGGGAGTCCACATCTCCGAGGATATGACATGGGCATCACACGCCTCAGCAATCGTGAGTAAGGCAAGGCAGCGCCTTTACCACCTCAGGCAATTGAGGAAATTCAGAGTGTCTCCGAGGATCCTCCAGTGCTTCTACGCAGCGGCGGTGGAAAGCATCTTGTCCGGGAACATTACCATCTGGTTTGGGAATTGCTCTGCCAAGGACAAGAAGGCTCTGCGTGATAGTATCTGCAAATGATTTGGAAACATGTTGGGTATTGCTTTACCATGGTTATTTGGGCAGGTTGGCCTCAAATTGTTTGGCAACGTTCCTGAATTCCACTTGTTAGTAGATTCATTTACATTTAAAGGCTCGTGTTGACACATTTACCAATGATAAGTTTATCTTGATCTGAACACATTATCTTGATTATGAGCATCAGTCTCCTTAAAACCTTTTTGTTTCTGTTAAGGACGTATTAAAAATCATATGACAGTAATCTGTTAGTACCTGGTAATCATAATGAATGTGTTTAATTTTGACTATAGCTGCATTTGAAAACCTTCACATTGACTAATTATGCCTCCTTATTAAAGTACTCATTTGTTTTTATAGGAAAGTTAAAACCTTGGGGAGAGGTAAAAGAGGTAGTGGTGGCTCGCAAGCTGGCCAATGGGAGGCTCCCCGTGCAGGGCTTTAAGCTGCCGAAAATCCAAACCAGGTAAGATTTCCAAATCAGTAGCATTTGACTTGAGGGCATGAATGAACCTTCTGCCCTTGTACTTTACGGTGATGCTATTGAAGCTTCAGTGAGTTGCTGTTGTCAATCTTGGGATGGACGTCTGGCTGTGACTGATACTTTGTGGCTGAGCCCTGTTCCACTTGACGTTTGTCAGCCTGTGCAGGTCGTCACAAGACCAACACACACACACATACCACCAAGGCCACATAGTATCACAGGTGATCGTCAAAAGCCTTTGATGTTTCTTCTGGCTTCATACCATCCCAAAACTGTGATAAGACCTAACATACATCCTAAGTTTACAGGGCTCTGTAAACCATCTAATGTACAATTGCCAAATTTACTCTTTGGAGAAGAGCTTGCCAAAAAAACTAAAGGTTCTCAATGAAGAATCAAAAACCATCAGGATGATGAAGATGGCCGTCCAGGCGCACGCGCGTCATCTCGTCAGACGCATTGCGCTGCGACCGCGGTAGGAGGTGTGGAACCTCTAAGCCGCGAGTGAATGAAAACCTGAATGTAAATATTTTCTACTTTTACTTTCAGGCTGCTTTTCTCCGGAGACTGCGTGCAGAGACACAGGCAAGTCTTATTTACGGAGAAAGGTGGGAGGAAGAATAGTAAGCGCACCGCAGTAAGCACTCAATAACACAAAGTGTCTGAGTAGCGGGCGCCCGACTAAAAAGTCGATTGTAAAGAAATAACTATTTTACACGGGAGAGGAAAAGTCCCGTTGAAACTCCCATAGGGAGCAAGGCCATAAAGAAATAACAGGCCTAGAAGACTCTGAGGAGTCTGAACTATAGAATTTATAAACTGGAATTCCTCATGGGCAAAACAAACTCCAGAAGGAGTATAAAAGACGCGGGCTTAACGAGCAACCGCATGGAACACCCAGAAGAGATTCTGGGAAACGTTGGACCAGATTTGAGCCAGCGACCGAAATGCCTGATGATAAAGATGAATATATGGGCTGACCTGACAGGGAGGCAGCACCAGAAATTTCTGTAAAATAATACAGGCGTTGGTCTACAGGAGACCCAGAATATGGAGCAGCACCCAAAAGTGGGCTGCCAATATACAGCTCAATGCAAGAGCTTGATGTTCCCCAAAGAGGGACAAAAAAGCGTTGGCCTATAATAGAGCCATCGCATGAAATACCTGATGATGAATATCCAGGTTCTGAAACAAATCTTTTCTGTTTTATGGCTGAACTGAATGATTACTTTTGCTAGAGTATAGATATGTTGTGAATTGTGCTTATTCTTGCATTAGTGTCAGCTGATGTGGAAAAGCCTGGCTGATGTATTCTTACATCTTTATTGCTGCGTGGTTTTACACTCTGTTCTGTTGCAGGGAAGTTCGGCGACTAAAGTTTATCTTAAGAAGAAACATAAAGAAGAATCTAGTTTTAGGAGCAAGGCGGGGCCTGTCCTACTAAATTAAAAAAATATTGTTTCAAGATGTCGTTTTAAAATAGATTGTTGTTTTTTTTAGAATTTATGTATTTCATTTTTTCATTTTCTGGAAGAAAATGGCGGCGCACCTGAATGCAGCGGCTTTGCTCTCCCCCGTGTGGATGTTGTTGTTTCTGTCTGTTTTGTCCGTTTGTCTCTGGACCTGCGACTCGAAATACAACCGGCAGGACCTTCTAAGGATTGGGACGCTGTGTAGCGAACTAGAGTTCGCAAGAAGCTCCCACAACGATTATATCCCGCCACAAATCACCCGCCCAGCGGAGTCCGAGTGGATTACCTTACCGAACGGACGGTGCGGGAGGCGGCGCAGACGGAGGCGGCAGAAGCGCGGTTGTCGAACCGGCATTCACGTTAGGCTAAAGGAAGCTCCTTACAGACCAGCGCTACCCAGCATCTTTTTGACGAACGCCCGATCGCTCAGCAACAAGATGGACGAGCTGGAGCTGATCAATGAAGAAAACGCAACTGTGCAAACCTGCTCGATTATGGTGGTAACTGAGACCTGGCTTCACGCTGGGATCCCGGACGAGGCCATCAGTCTGGTAGGTCGCACAGCACACCGGGCCGACAGGAGCAGTGACTCCGGTAAGAGCAGAGGAGAGGGGCTATGTATTTACTCCTATGACAAATGGCGTACAAATGTAAACGTTGTCGAGAGACATTGTTCACCAGACATGGAGTTTATTACATTGAAATGTCGACCCTTCTACCTGCCGCGGGAGTTCACAGCTGTCGTTATTCTGGCTGTTTATATTCCACCAAGTGCCAACGTCAAGCTAGCACTGAACACCCTGCTAGCATCAATTAACAAACTATAGACTGCGCACCCTGATGGGATTTTCATCGTGGCTGGAGACTTCAACCAGGCTAATCTAAAAACTGTCCTCCCTAAATTCCACCAGCATATCACGTGTCCGACGAGAGGTCAAAATACACTGGATCACGTGTACAGCAACATTAAGTATGGATACAAAGCCTCCTCTCTCCCTCATCTCGGCCAGTCTGACCATCTATCACTCTTTCTCACCCCGGCATACAGACCTCTCATTATGAGAACCAAGCCCAGTGTGAGAAACATAAAGACTTGGCCCGAGGGCGCTGCCGCCCAACTTCAGGACTGTTTTGAGCTCACCGAGTGGGACCTGTTTGCAAACCAGGACATACAAGAATACACATCCACAGTCATGTTCTATATACAGAACTGTATCAACAACGTCACTGTCGACAGGGAGGTCAGGTGCTATCCAAACAACAAACCATGGATGACCAGGGATGTCAGGAAACTGCTGAGGGAACACAATTCAGCCTTTAGATCTGGCAGTGATGAATTGTACAGCACTGCCAGATCTAAACTAAAGAGAGCCATTAAAGAGGCAAAGACAGCCTATGGAAGAAGGTTAGATGGGTATTTTAACAAGAGGGACCCTCGGCGTGTCTGGCAGGGCATTCAGCAACTCACAAACTACAAGGGAAAGGGGGGGCCGATCATCATCAGCAGTAACAACTCGCTAGCTGAGGAGCTCAACCACTTTTTCGCCCGTTTAGAGCTGAATGAGGCGGAGCCTGCACCTGCAGCCGCACCCAGCACTGACGACCTGGCACTCACTGTGCCACTCACTGTGAGTACGGAGGACGTCAGAAGAACACTCCGCAGGGTCAACCCCAGGAAGGCTGCTGGTCCAGATGGCATCCCAGGGAGAATATTGCGGGACTGTGCAGCCCAGTTAGCGGAGGTTTTTAGCGACATCTTTAACCTCTCTCTGTCAACGTGCACTGTCCCTAAATGCTTTAAGACTGCTACCATCGTGCCTGTACCCATAAAAACATCTATTACCAGCTTGAATGACTATAGACCTGTTGCTCTCACTTCAACGGTGATGAAGTGTTTTGAACGGCTGGTCCTGGCCCACATTAAGTCCTCACTCCCATCCACCCTGGATCAGCATCAGTTTGCATATAGAGCTAATAGGTCAACGGAGGATGCCATCAACATAGCTCTACATTCTGCACTGACACATCTGGAGCGTCCTGGCTCATATGTGAGGATGTTATTTGTAGATTTTAGTTCTGCATTTAATGACATCATCCCCAGCAGAATGGTGGACAAACTGTCTGATCTGGGTGTTAATGCAAACACATGCGGATGGATTAAGGACTTTTTAACAGACCGCCCACAGACTGTCAGGATGGGGTCCAATTACTCCCCAGTCCTGACGCTCAGCACAGGAGCGCCACAAGGTTGTGTGCTGAGTCCCATCTTGTATACAATATACACTTATGACTGTATACCAACACACAGTACAAACAGGATCATCAAGTTTGCGGACGACACGACTGTGTGGGACTGATAAACAACGACGAGTCTGCCTACAGGGATGAAGTCCAAAAACTGACTGTCTGGTGTACCAAAAACAACCTGGTACTCAACCCATCAAAGACAAAAGAACTGGTCGTCGACTTCAGGAGGAAGAGGAGAGAGGAACCTGCTCCCTTATACATCAAAGGAGACATGGTGGAGAGAGTCACTGGCTTTAAGTTCCTGGGAATAAACATCTCCCAGGACCTCAAATGGCAAATGAACACCGTCACTCTCGTGAAGAAGTCACGTCAGCGGCTGTATTTCCTGAGGTCTCTGCGGAGAGCAAACGTCTCACAGCCGCTACTGCTGTCCTTCTACCGATGCGCCGTGGAAAGTATCCTCTCCTATGGAATCCTGGTGTGGTTTGCTAGCTGTACTGTGGCGGAGAGGAGGGCGCTGCAGGGAATTATAAAAACTGCACAGAGCATTACAAACGCTCAACTGCCCTCCTTGGATGATATATATAGGGCCCGATGCTTGCTCCGGGCCACAAATATCAAGCAGGACACATCCCACCCTGCCAACCACCTTTTCACTCTGCTACCCTCTGGGAGGCGATTCAGGTCTCTGAAGGCTCTGTAGACTAAAAAATAGTTTCTACCCATGTGCGATAAAAGAGCTTAATTCCAACAGAGAACACTGGGGAAGCAAAATGTAATTCCAAGAAATGCCGCCAAATTATTTTTAATTCTTTTTAAATACTTATTTATTATTTTACTAATAAGTGTACATATGTGTCAATGGTTGTCGTGTTTGTATTTTTTTTTTAACCGGAGGAGATGTAATGGAATTTCGTTGCACAGTATTGTGCAATGACAAGAAACATATTCATTCATTCATTCATTATTTATATATTTTGCCTTTTTGTATATTTATTTGTAACTTAATAATAATATCAAAATAACATTCATTTAATTAATCTTTGTCTTCGTATTAATGTGAACAATTTAAATTGATTTTATTAAAATAAAATGTGCTTTTTTATTTTGTATATATTTGTATATATTCAATAAAAAATGATTTAATAAAAAAAATGTTCTATACTTAATTGTGAAGGTTAGATTTCACTGGTTGCTCCACTAATCCTATAGTCTACAACTTCTTGTGTTTGATGTAAGATTTCAGAGGGGTTGTCAAAGGTAATGGTGTGCGCCTAGCAAAACCATGGCCAAAGATTTAGGTTGCCCTAATATTTGACTCTTATTTGCTCCTAAATGCAGTGGTTCCATATCATTACAGCTAATTTTAAGTTAAATTCTCTCAAACAGCTCATAGACCTACAGGGGCTGTTTTTTAAATTAATATATTATGCCTTTTTGTATATTTATTTGTATGTTGACAATAATAATATCAAAATAATTTATGCCATTTAATAGTAAGATTAAACGAGAACTTACCAGTTTGAAGTTTGATCTGTATTTTATGAGGAGTTACGATGAGGGATTACGTGAAGAAGCCCGCTAGGACGCATGCGTGTCATTCTTCAAAGCAGCGGTGTGAATTCACAGATAACTGTAATGACTAAACATAGTAAGATTAGAGAAGAGGTACCAGTTAAGTATATGATCAAGGGTGGGAGCGGAGGGCACGTAATCCCTCATCGTAACTCCTCATAAAATACAGATCAAACTTCAAACTGGTAAGTTCTCGTTTAATCTTACTATTTTACTTCGGAGTCACGTGAGTGACTACGTGAAGATTTCAAAGCTCTGTGATTTCATGCCGTGGAAACGAGTCCATGCACACGTCTGCCTTGACTGTGGGAGGAATAGTGTTAACATAATTGCACATGATTCGTTATTGAAATCATAAAATTTATTTTAACACAAATTATAACCCCATTTATGGGTTTTTAAATTAATTTACAGAATTTTTTTTAAATTCTGCAAATGTACCAGTTTTCCTCACTGGCTTATTATAAAATAACTGGAAAGTTCTATCCCCTGACCATCCTGCTGCTTCGAGGACTTGGTCCATGGGCACATCCAGTTGTACTGCTGCCGATGTAGCTGCAGCCCTGGTGGAATGAGATTTGAACACGTTAGTATCCACCCCAGCCTGCGTCAGTACCTGTTTCAGCCATCTCGAGATCGTCTGGACCGTCACTTTTTTGTGAGGTTTCTTATGGCTGATCAGCAGTCCCTTTTCATTGCCTCTTAGGATTTTTGTTTTCTCCATGTATAGTGATAGATGTTTAACTATACAGAGGCGGTCATCTGCGGGGTATGACCTAAATTGGATATTGAGGCCTGCTGATCCCTGTCTGTTCTGTTTTACTAGTTCGTAAATATGGAATGTAATATCGTCAGGTGAGGAGGTCATGTTGTCCAGTCTGAGTTTGTGCAGTGACTGAACCCTCTGTGCCGTGACCAGTGCCATTAACATGACTGTTTTTAACGTTAGTCTGTATAGGGACAGGGTAGATGCTGGTGACCAGTTCCTGAGTGCTTTCAGGACAATGCTTACATCCCATATATGGGAGTACCTGGTTTTTGGGGGGTTTGTGTTAAATATTCCCCTCATGAGCTTGGTTACCAGAGGGTGAGTCCCTACCGTGTAATGCTCTGTACCTTGCCATAGGTATGTCGACAGGGCACTTCTGGCGCTGTTGATGGCACTGTAGCTGAGCCCCTCATCATAGTGGAGGCCTGCCAGATATTCCAGAACAGATGGGATGTTGATATTTCTGTTGGTGATTTTGTTCTTATGGCAGTACGTTTCCCACTTTCTGATGTAGACCAGATATTGTTTCTTGGTTGATTCTCTTTGGGCCGCCGAGATGATGTTTGCTGTTCGGTCCGTGAGTCCCAGTTGTAGAAGCGGTGTCTTTAAACTCTACAAATTAACAGGTTCAAGCTTTTATGGCTTGGATGGCTATCCCCTGTCACGGGATGTAGTAGTAGATCTGGTCTGTGTGGGATTGTAATACATGGTTCTAATACCATGTTTTGCACCACTGGGAACCATGGTTGAGTAGGCCAATCGGGTACTACCAAAATACCAGACGCAGAGTCTTGTTGTATTTTCCTTAATACCCGACTGATGAGGCAGAAGGGAGGGAATGCGTAAATAAACCATTTCCCCCAATGCAACGAAAATGCATCTGTGGCCGCTGCCCCAGGGTCTGGTTCCCATGAAACATAGTTAGATATCTGGTTGTTTAGTCTGGATGCGAAAAGATCGATATCCGGTGTACCATATTTTGCTGTAATATCAGAAAACACCGTTTTGTTTAACATCCATTCGGTGTTTTCATTAAATTTGCGTGACCTGGTGTCTGCCACTAAATTTAGTCTCCCTGGCAGGTAAGTGGCTGATATCCAAATATTTCTCTGGATGCACCATTGCCAAATTGAATTAGCGAGATTGTCACATGATATCGATTTGTTGCCGCCCATGTGGTTGATGTATGCTACCACAGTGGTATTTTCTATTTGTAATCTAACATGCTGGTGGTGTGATCCAGTACAATATGACTTAAGGCCATGAAATGCACCCAACATTTCCAAGTAGTTTATACCCAGTGTGAGTAAGAAGGATGCCTCCTGCAGCTTTCCATCTACCTCCACAGCTGGTGATGGTATTGGTGGCTCCCCACCCTAGTGCACTGGCATCAGTTTGTAGTACCATCGAAGGGTTACTGACAATGATTGGGTTGGAACAAAGCCAGATGTTATCTATCCACCATTTTAATTCCGTTTTGGCTTGGATTGGTAGTCTCATAGGTCTGTCAAAGTGACCTGCATTAATTTTTAGAGGTTGAATTTTAGCTCTCTGTAAGTTTTGGTAATGTAGGGGTCCAAATTGTATGGCTGGGAAAGCAGCCACCATTTTACCAATTACTTTAGCTACCAATCTGATGGATGGGTTTCTGATGTCAATGAGGTTGCTGCATACCTCCATTATTTCTCTGGCCTTTCCCTTAGGTAGTGTCACTGTCATGTGAACTGAATGAATCAATGGTAAATCCCAAGTAGTCCATAGTAGTGGACGGTGTTAGTTTAGATTTAACTGGATGGATGATAAATCCCAGTTGTTCAAACAACTGTTTTGTGGCTGTTACCGTTAGTATGGCCAATCCCAAAGTTATGCCCACAATGAGTATGTCATCTAAATATGCCATAATCATGCGTTTGCGTTTCCGTAGAAACGCTAGGGCTGGTTTCAAGATTTTTGTGAACAGCCTGGGGGCTGATGTTAGCCCATTTGGCAGTGCTCCAGAGTTGTCCCATCCAGTTGAATTTTAAGTAACATCTGTGGTCACCTCGTATGGGTACTGAATAGTAAGCATCTTTTACATCGATGCTAGCCATGAAGTACCCTTTGGAAATTAGTTGTTTAGCAGTAACAAAGGTTTCCATTTTAAAGTGAATATATTGTACAAATGTATTCAATTTTGTCAGATCTATGATGATGCGACAACCACCATCTTTTTTGGTTTTGGTAAATATATTGGACACGAATTCTAATGGTTCGTGTCGCGTTAGTTCAATTACACCTTTTATGTAAAGCCGTTCCAGTTCAGCTTGTGCTTCTGTTTTCTCCCTATCAGAGAGCACAAACTTTCGGTTTGGTTTATGTTGGACTGGAGGGCTGTTTTCGTGTATAGACTCTATGGTATATCCCTGGATACTGCTTAAGACGTAAGTATTGGTTGTTAGCATGCTCCATGCATTCAAGAACCAGTATAGTCTTCCCCCCAACCTCAATGCTTCCTATATTATTTTGGGAACCAGACCCACCTACCTCCATTGTTACCAGTGGCAGGACTACTTCTTCCTGAAGTTCTTCCGTTGCTGTGCTGGTGCTTGGTTTTTCGGGTTGGTTGCTGGTGTTGTTGGGGTTCCCCGCATTTTCCAGGAAGGCCGGCCTGGGCCATGGCCTAAAAAAGACTCATGTTTAGAGTGCCGTGCCCTCGAGCTATCACCAGTTCCGCTGGTGGGTGCGTAAGGGTGCAGCCGTAGGCTGTGGTGGGTTTTTGCAGGGTGGGTTGTTCCTTTTATTAACCCTAAAGTTTTTGCTTCTTCGTCTAGCTCCTTTACCTGCTTAGACAAGTTGCCTCCGAACAGGAGAATGCTCCCTGTCGTATCCACTACAGCCTGTTCTTGTAGCTGGTGCAGTGACATATAGTCAATGCTGGCAGCAAGCTTTGGCTCCAGGTTTGCCCCAGTTTGTTCTGGCTGTATGAAGTTTGCCACCATATCCAGCAATTTTTCTTTGTCCTGCACCCCATGCACACTTGTTTCTTCCGCGGACCCCTCTTCCAAGTCAGCCCAGAACTGACTTGAGGTGCTCCCCTCTGATAAGGTGGAGACATCATGCAGCCCTTGGAAAGGTGCTGCTGTGGGTTTGATATAGGGCCCACAGTGGCCTGACTCCAAATCGCGGAGCCGGTCACGCTGGAGCAGATGCTCCAAACACCGTTCCATACGGGTCCAGCGCTCTCGGTCGCTGGCCTCCCGTGGTGTATCAGAGTCGGACTCCTCCGAGTCCACGACTTTGTTTGTTTTGTGTTTTGCCTTGCCGCTCGGCCGCGTTGATTTGGCCGGTGCGGCGGCTACACAGGGCACAGCTGATCCCACTACGGGTGATCTTAGTGCCGACGGCTGCTTTTGCTGGCTGTCCGCTCCTTCGCGGTCCTCCCTGACCAGCTTCATCGCAGCCCTCGTTGTCTTTTTACGTTTCACCATTCTCTCTGTAGTGGGCAAAAAGACCGCAGAGTAAGAACCTTACCTGCAATAGCGGCTTTTTGAATTGCCGCCGCGGGGGAACGTCCTTCCACCGCGTCTGATGTTTCGCAATGCGTGTAGCGCAATGACACGCATGCGTCCTAGCGGGCTTCTTCACGCAGTCACTCACGTGACTCCGAAGTAAAATTAAATGCTCCAGCGAGACTTGCTCCGGGAGTTGGGGCAAGCTCGCCAAGGGAGAACAAGCACTCCCGCTCCATGGCATTATCAAGCACTGGCCATCGCATCACCCTCAGCAGAGGGGAGCTTTGGCGACCAGGACTGGGCTGGTGAAGAACAGGGGTCACTGGCTGAAGAACAAGGCAGTGTGCTGGGGGTACAGGATCAGGAAGAGCTGCTGGGAGTGGTGAACCGCTATGTGGCAACACCGCGAATGGGACGGCCGTTACAGCCAAAACTGGCGGCCAGTATTGACTACCTGTCCTTTAAACCACTCCAAGAACAGGTAGTCAATGAGGCGTTGGAACTTTACACGCCTCCCGAAAATTGCATTTCGCTCAATGTACCAGCCGTCAACAGTCAAATCTGGGGGTACATTGGGCAGGGTATCCGAACACAAGAACTCAAATTGCAAAAAATACTGAAGCTCCTGACGTCGGCTATAACATCATATGCTCGTTCCGTGGACGGGGTTGACATGACAACGAATCAACAGGACACCCTGGTTCTAGATACAGTGACCTACAGCGGCTGAGATAGATACAGTGACCTACAGCGGCTGAGATAGATACAGTGACCTACAGCGGCTGAGATGCAGTGACCTACAGCGGCTGAGATAGATGCAGTGACCTACAGCGGCTGAGATACAGTGACCTACAGCGGCTGAGATACAGTGACCTACAGCGGCTGAGATAGATACAGTGACCTACAGCGGCTGAGATAGATACAGTGACCTACAGCGGCTACACCTACAGAAGTGTGGCATAAAAGCCAACTTAAAGGTGAGCGCCACTTACTTACTGTAGCGGTGACTGACCGTGGCGACGACCAATGACCGCCGTGAGTGACGGCGCTGCGACCAATGGGATGAGGGGGCGGGATGACGGACGCGAGGCGCGGCCAATGGGCGGCAGTAATGGTGCGGGACTTCTGGGCGGGGGCTGTTGAGTCATGGCGGCCGCGGGCCCGGGCGGGGAGATACTGTAGCACTTTGTGTCCCGGAGTTCCCCCCCTGCACGTGATCCCGCCCCACCCCGCTGGCGATCGACAGTCACGTGATGGGGGCTGCTCGATGCCGCTGCAGCCAATGGGCGTCGTGCCGGCGAGAATTCAAACGGGCGCGGTTTGGCGCCAACGACCCTATAAAGATGATGGGCTGGCGGGAAGACGGGCAGGTGAAGTGGAGATCATGGAGTTGAGTGGGTCAATGCTCGGGCTTCTGAAATAAACTCAACTTCAGCAGCTCGCAAAAAAATACGGCGTCCGAGCCAACCCCCGCCCACCACAGCAACACCATTGTCAAATTTGCGGATGACACTACGGTGGTGGGACTCATCTCCGGGGGGGACGAGTACGCCTACCGGGATGAGGTGGAGCAGCTGACAGTGTGGTGTGGAGAAAATAACCTGCTCCTCAACACCTTAAAGACCAAGGAGATAATAATAGACTTCAGGAAGAATAAAACGGACATGGTACCATTAATTATCAGAGGGGACTGTGTGGAGAGGGTGGCGGATTTCCGCTTCCTGGGAATCCATATTGAGGAGGACCTGACGTGGAGCGTGAACACCTCTGCGCTGCTGAAAAAGGTCCAGCAGAGACTGCACTTCCTGAGGGTGCTCAGGAAGAATAACATCACTCAGAGACTGCTGCTGTCCTTTTATCGGTGCTCCATTGAGAGCATCCTAACATACTGTGTATGCGTATGGTACACCAGCTGCACAGCGGCTCAGAGGAAAGCGCTCCAGAGGGCCATTGACAACGCCCAGAGGATTGTCGGCTGCCCTCTCCTTACCTTGGAGGACTTACACAGTTCCCGCTGCATCAAAAAATCCCAGAGTATTATAAAGGACATTTCCCACCCCGGACACTCCCTGTTTGAACTGTTACCGTCAGGCAGACGGTACAGATCTACAAGGACAAGGACAAACAGACTTAAAAACAGTTTTTACCCCACTGCTATAAAGGCACTAAATGTAGCCGCCAAGGAACGCAGGGGAGATACATACTAAGAGACTGTGAAATCGACAGAAGGATGTAGGGCTGGGTGTTTATGCGTGCTATTTTTATGATATTTATTTTAGTTGTTTATCTTTTTTAAATATTTTACCTTGTATGTATCGTTAGCTTTTAGAAATGTTTGAATGGTGCACTGACTGGCTGACATTTTACAATTTCGTTGTACATGGTTCATGTTACAATGACAATAAAGAAACTATTCTATTCTATTCTATTCTATTCTTAAAGGTGAGCCAAACTCCACCAGCTAGGCCTCAGCTCGCCGATATGCGATTGGATCCTGAACTTTCTGACGGAGCGACCGCAGGCAGTGAGACTGGGCCCGCACCTGTCCTCCACTATCACCCTGAGCACCGGCACACCACAGGGCTGTGTACTAAGCCCCATGCTCTACTCCCTCTTCACTCACGACTGTGTTCCTGCATTCGACACCAACACCATCGTGAAGTTTGCAGACGACACAACAGTGATTGGGCTGATCACCAACGGTGATGAAACAAAATACAGGGCGGAGGTGCAGAACCTGGCGGACTGGTGCACACGTAACAACTTGTCACTAAACACCTCCAAGACCAAGGAGCTGATTATTGACTTCAGGAGGTCCCATAATGGAGAATACGCCCCAATCTCCATTTACGGGGAAAGTGTGGAGAGAGTGTCCAGCTTTAAGTTTCTGGGCACTCACATTTCAGAGGACCTCACATGGTCCACCAACACCGCTGCGCTGGTCAAGAAGGCACAGCAACGACTGTTCTTCCTGAGGACATTAAAAAAGACTGGTCTGCTCCAACAGCTGCTGACAACGTTTTACCGCTGCACCACAGAGAACATATTAACGTATGGCATCTCTGTGTGGTATCTCAGCTGCACGGAGGCGGAGAGGAGAGCTCTTCAGCGCGTCGCCCACAGAGCGCAGAGGATCATTGGGACAGAGCTACCAGCCTTGGAGGGCATCTACCACACACGGTGCCTCAGGAAGGCCATCAGCATCCATAAAGGCTCATCGCACCCCTGTAACGGGCTGTTCGAACTACTTCCCTCCGGCAGACGTTACAAGGCCTTCTACGCCCGAACCTCCAGACTCAGAAACAGCTTTATTCTAAGAGCTATAACGGCTCTGAACCGGCCCTGCTGAGTGCCCCCCACCCCCCCTGGACTGTCTCCCTCGGATGGTCACGACACACAGCTTATTTATTTATTTTACTTTTCTTTTTCATCGGTTGGAGCTGATAAACATCCACCACAGTGATGAATGCTGTGGTGGATGTTTATGTTAAATTTTTATTGTGTTTTTGTGTGTGATCTTTATCATTTCACTTGCACTTTTTGTGCAATGTGACAAATAAACCGTATTGTATTGTATTGTTGTATTGATACTTTGTGGCTGAGCCCTGCTCCACTTGACGTTTGTCAGCCTGTGCAGGTCGTCACAAGACCAACACACACATACCACCAAGGCCACATAGTATCACAGGTGATCATCAAAAGCCTTTGATGTTTCTTCTGGCTTCATACCATCCCAACTACGAAATGTCACTGATCTCTCAAATTCACAAAGTTTAAAACAACAATTTCAGTAGGAATCAAAAATCTGGGTGGTGCTGGAGCACTGAACAGTGGAGTGCAGGGACTCTGCAGAAGGACTTGGACAGGTGGGAGAGTTGGCAGAGAAGTGGCAGATGGATTATAGTGTAGCAAAGTGTGGAGTCATGCATTTTGGTAGGCAGAATAAAGGCGTAGACTATTTTCATAATGGGGAGAGAATCCAGATATCGGAGGTGCAAAGGAACTCTGGAATGCTGGTGCAGGATTCCCAAAGAGTTAACTTGCAAGTTGAATCAGTAGAAATGAAGGCGAATGCATTGCTAGCATTTATTTCATGAGGGCTAGAATACAAAAACATGGTTTAATGACACTTCCTTGTTCACTTTCTTCTAACCCAGAGGTTCTAAAACAAATCTTTTCTGTTTTATGGCTGAACTGAATGATTACTTTTGCTAGAGTATAGATATGTTGTGAATTGTGCTTATTCTTGCATTAGTGTCAGCTGATGTGGAAAAGCCTGGCTGATGTATTCAGACATCTTTATTGCTGCGTGGTTTTACACTCTTCTGTTGCAGGGAAGATCGGCGGCAAAAGTTTATCTTAAGAAGAAACATAAAGAAGAATCTAGTTTTGGGAGCAAGGCGGGGCCTGTCCTATTAAATTTTAAAATATTTATTGTTTCAAGATCTGTAGTTTTAAAATAGGTTTGTTTTTTTTTAGAATTTATGTATTTCATTTTTTATTTATATAATTTGCCTTTTTGTATATTTATTTGTAACTTAATAATAATATCAAAATAACGTGCATTTAATTAATCTTTGTCTTTGTATTAATGTGAACAATTTAAATTGATTCTATTAAAATAAAATGTGCTTTTTATGTATTTGTATATATTCAATAAAAAATGATTTAATAAAAAAAATGTTCTACACTTAATTGTGAAGGTTAGATTTCACTGGTTGCTCCACTAATCCTATAGTCTACAACTTCTTGTGCTTGATGTATCCCATATCACTCCCTTTTGGGCATCTTGAAAAGGGAAATGAGCTGTTGGACCTGCCTTTACTTGCGACAGTAATTTCAGCGGAGAGGGTAGACTGGAGGGGGAGGATATTCAGCTGCAGCAGACTGTGGAATAAACTATTTTACTTCGGAGTCACGTGAAGAAGGCCGTCCAGGCGCACGCGCGTCATCTCGTCAGACGCATTGCACTGCGACCGCGGTAGGAGGTGTGGAACCTCTAAGCCGTGAGTGAATGAAAACCTGAATGTAAATATTTTCTACTTTTACTTTCAGGCTGCTTTTCTCTGGAGACTGCGTGCAGAGACACAGGCAAGTCTTATGTATGGAGAAAGGTGGGAGGAAGAATAGTAAGCGCACTGCAGTCAGCACTCAATAACACAAAGTGTCTGAGAGTAGCGGGCGCCCGACTAAAAAGTCGATTGTAAAGAAATAACTATTTTACACGGGAGAGGAAAAGTCCCGTTGAAACTCCCATAGGGAGCAAGGCCATAAAGAAATAACAGGCCTAGAAGACTCTGAGGAGTTTGAACTATAGAATTTATAAACTGGAATTCCTCATGGGCAAAACAAACTCCAGAAGGAGTATAAAAGACGCGGGCTTAAAGAGCAACCGCATGGAACACCCAGAAGAGGTTCTGGGAAACGTTGGCCCAGATTTGAGCCAGCGACCGAAATGCCTGATGATAAAGATGAATATATGGGCTGACCTGACAGGGAGGCAGCACCAGAAATTTCTGTAAAATAATATAGGCGTTGGTCTACAGGAGACCCAGAATATGGAGCAGCACCCAAAAGTGGGCTGCCAATATACAGCTCAAATGAAGAGCTTGATGTACCCCAAAGAGGGACAAAAAAGCGTCGGCCTATAATAGAGCCATCGCATGAAATACCTGATGATGAATATCCAGGTGAAACCCATTATGAGGAGGAATATCCAGAATACTCTGATAAGGAACCAGTTGAGGGCCAGAACCCAATGCAAAAAAGAAAAATGCCAGGGCTGGCCCAAAGGTTCTATAGTCCCAGACACAAGAGATAACCTCTTCCAGAGGAAATAGCAGAGAGTATAAATTACCTGCTTTCCCATGAATCAGAAGATACAACAATGGATGAAGTTATGAACAAATATGAAATCCCGCAGAACTGTGCTCTGCTAGGAGTGCCAGCTGTTAACAAGGAAGTGTGGAAGTATATGGGTATTGCAGTAAGAGCTCAAGAAATGAGATTACAGCGGGTATTAAGATTGATTGGGTCAAGTATTACGGCATTTGCCAAAGATCTGGAAGAAGGAAATGTGACAATGGCACAACAGGATGTAATGGGAATGATGTGTAATGCACATTTTGAAATAAACTGTATTTGTAAAACTGTGATAAGACCTAACATACATCCTAAGTTTGCAGGGCTCTGTAAACCATCTAATATACAATTGCCAAATTTACTCTTTGGAGAAGAGCTTGCCAAAAAACTAAAGGTTCTCAACGAAGAATCAAAAACCATCGGGATGATGAAACCACCGATGTTTGGCAGCACAGCTAGAAGGCAATATCTATACCGAAGGGGAACTGGTGAAGGAACAAGTCGTTCGGACTCACATACAAGATATGGACATACAACCCCAGGACGTGGAGGTCATGGTATTTCTACAAGGGGCAAGGTACAAAAAGTGACACCAGTAAACTCTGAGGTAGGTGGCTCTGGTTCTGAAAGAAACATATCAGATGTATCCTACTTACAAGTTGGGGGTAGGTTACAATTCTTTTTAAAAGAATGGAAACTAATAACATCTGATACATATATACTGTGCAGTATTATGGGGTTTAGAATTGAATTTTACCAGAATGAAAATCCCCCTACACAACATACTCCAAAAAGAATATAGTCCTTCTATAAAGAAGAGATGAGAAGAATTCATATAGAAATTGAGATATTGAGTAAAAAAGGGGTAATAGAGAAAACAACTTATCAAAACCATCAGTTTGTATCTAGTATTTTCTCTAGAACAAAAAAGGATGGGGGTACTAGAATCATTTTGGACCTCACAAGTCTTAACTCTTTTGTGCAGTATAAACATTTCAAAATGGAGATTTTTACTAATGCTTTGCAATTAATTTCAACAGAATGCTATATGGCAAGCATAGATCTCCAAGATGCATTATTCTATTGCGGTGCATGTGCAACATCGCAGATATTTGAAATTTGTCTGGATGTCTCAAATGTGGCAGTTTTAAGCATTACCAAATGGATTGACGTCCGACCCTACATTGTTTACAAAACTGTTGAAGTCAATTTTAGCATTGTTAAGAACTGAAGGCCATTTGATAATGGCTTATTTGGATGGCATTTTAATTGTTGGAGATACTGAAACCATGGCAACAGCTTCAGTTTTAAAAAGTAAACCTCACATTTCAAAGAATGGGATTTGTCATTCATTCAGAGATATCCAGACTGATACCTAACAAAATAATTGATTACTTGGGGTTCACTATTAATTCACACCATATAACAGTGAGCTTACCCAAGGAAAAGAAGCTGCTAATGATTGAGGGTTGTAAGGAACTAATTGCAGGCAAACAACCATCAATTAGGCAAGTGGCTAGTCTGCTGGGTAAGTTAATTGCTTCGTTTCCAGATGTCCAGCTGGGGCCACTGCACTATTAGCAATTGCAGAGAGCTAAAATTGCAGCATTAAAAAGACATGCTGGACATTTTGATAGACCAATGCAATTACCGAGAACAGCAATTGAGGATATAAAATGGTGGATTAAAAATGTGGATTACTCTTACAGGAAAATAATGATTGAATCACCAGCTACCATTTTACAAACAGATGCAAGTGCACTGGAATGGGGAGCTGCGGGTGCCATCTCAAGCTATGGAGATAGGTGGAATGCAGAGGAAGAACCTTTGCTCGAGACACATGGCATAAATTATCTTTAATTACTGAGTGTATTGCATGGGTTGAAAGCCCTTTGCCGAAAGGTACAAAATTTGCATGTACAGGTTCAGATTGACAATACTACGGCAGTGGCACATGTCAATCACATGGGTGGAATCAAGTCAGAAGCATGTAACAGATTGGCAAACATGATTGTACAGGTCTTCCGGTGGCGCCATGCTGGACTAGCAGTCGCAACTTTTAGCTCCGCTGCTGTAAAATCGCGATTTTTCGCGTTAAAATCGGGTCTGGAGGTCAGGACCAATTCAAAAACTCACCGGAGCCCCGGGACGTCGCGTTGATGACGTCATCTGTAAGCGCTGTGATTTAAAACGGAGGATAAAGGATTTTAAATGAAAAAACCGTCTTCAGCTCAATCTCAAAACTGCTGAAAACACAGAAAACTGAAGAACAGACCTCTGAAGTGGATTCTGGAATGGCTACAAGGGCCAAGATGGCTACTAAGGAGAAAAATGAAATGGAGGAAATAAAGAACTCGGTAAGAGAACTGAGAAAGGATATTGAGGCTGGAAACTCAAAAATGATGGAAAATATTAATGTTAAATTGATGGAAAATATGTCGAACATCAATGCTGGTAATCAAAAAGTTATTGACTGCATTGGCATTATACAAAAACGAATTGAGGATGTGCATGAAGAGCTAATGGGGAGAATTAAAAAAGGGGAAGAAGGATCTAAGAAGAAGTTTGAGGCTGTGCATGTAATTGTTTCTTCACAAGTAACTGAAATGAAAGACATGGAAACAGTTGTTGAACAAATGGCTGAAGATATGCAGGGAATGAAGCTAGAACTAGACAGCCTCAAGAGTCAACTGGCGAAAGTCTCAGATAAATGTCTTGATCTCGAATCTCGCTCAAGACGCCAACATTTACGAATACTGGGAGTAACAGAAGGGGCAGAGGGAAACAATGCCCGTGAGTTCACTGCCAACTTAATCAAACATGTACTCAATTTACCTGTGGAACCGGAAATTGAAGTGGTGATGAAGCTGAATTTTAGTTAAAAATATAAGAAGATATTAAATTGGCTTCTGGGCTAGCTTACAGCTTATATTTAGTCTCAAATTAGGCTTGCCTCAGGTTGCGGGTGTGTGGGATAATAAATCCTATAACATTGTCTCCCAAGTGAGGAAGTGACAGAGAAAGAAACAGCTAGTCACATCTTTGAAGTAAGATGCCATAAACCAAATGGCCTATGTTTATGAAGGACCAAATGACAGCGAGAAAGCAGCGAAAGAGCTAGGGTGATCTCTGTGAAGATAAAATGGCATTATCCAAATAGCCAATGTTTATGAAGGACGAGAGAGGAACAGGGAAGTGGAAAGATAAAATGTCGTAAACCAAATGGCCAATGTTATCTTGTATGTAAACAAAAGGCCTTTGATGTGATGCATTCTGTGGAAACCTTTTCCTGTACCTCTGACCATGACTGATGTCTGTGAAATGTGCTAAGGGGACAAAAAAACCCTATTTAAGGCAATGTAATTCTGTTGTTCAGTGAGGTGAACGGAGGACGGTCAAGTGTCTGTAATGGTCACTTGACTGGAGTTCTCCCTCCCTTCCATCGGCCGATAATAAGTAAAGTTGTGAACTGGTCTACCAAACAGTTTGTGTGGTGTCTGTTTATTAAGAAGCGAACCTGGTTTAGTAGTTATAAAAGTAGCTTTTTCATTGGCGTAGTTATGCAGGCCTCGCTGGGACCACATCAACAGCTGACTGTGCAAGAGGTTGCAGAGGTTGCCGGGATTGGAAGGGAGATAACTGAGCTCTATCGGCCCCCTTGTAAGACCGACTCCCTAGAAACTCCCGGGAACATCTGTGATCCTTCGTCGGACATTGAATTGGTTCCCTGCCGAGGTTCTTAGAAACAGACAAAGGTAAGACCAGTTGGGCTTTATATGTTTTTTTTTAAGAAGGGATTGTGTATGTATTTTTAAGACAGAATTGTGCATGTATTTTTAAGAAGGGCTTGTGTATATTTTTAAGAAGGACTTGAGCGGTTTCTCTTTCTATCTCTCTTTGTTTTCTGTTTTTTATCTATCTCTACTAAGGGCTCATCGGCCTCGTTGAGACATCCGTGATTTGTCGGGTTGAGATACGGTGGTTGAGGTGTACGTCTGGCTTATTGAGACATCTGAAGAGTTGTCGGATTGAGAAATAAGTGGCGTTGTATATTAAGTTAAAAAGTCTGCCAGGTTGAGAAACTGGGGTCTCGAGTAGCGAGTCGGCCTGGTTGATATATTTGGAACGATTCGGAATTAAGAAGTCTGTTTTCTCTCTCTTTTTATCTATCTATGGGGAATGCTCTGGATAACAGTCTAACATACGTGTTATTTGAATCCTAAGTATAATAATAAATTTAGAATGTTAAGTTACAAGTTGACCAAACGGTTAGGGGATGAAGCCTGGCCAGTAGGGGGAACATGGAATGTAGAGACATTTATATGGGAAAGGAAGGCAGGAAAGAAATGGAAGAAAGGAATTAAAACATGGGACGCAGACGCAGTGAAGAAGCATGAGGAGAGTATAGAGTTTGAAGTTGGATGGATACTGTATGTAAAAAGGGGATAGAGTTAAGAAACAAGGATAGCACTCGGAAAGGATGGAACGTATTGCAACTAGAATGCCAGTGGGCAGTGGAACAAGAGGAAATAATTAAAAGACAGACAGGAGGTGAGAAACAGGTGATGGTTAGTAAAAAAATAAACCCAGTACTGGTAAATCCTCTGGAGGAGACTTCATGTCTGGCACGACGACCCTATTTGGTAATGAAGATGAGGAGATAGATAATCTTGGGAGATGACCACCTCCCTATGCCCTACCAGTAGCAATGGCATCTTTACCTGGGACAGTTCCGTCAGTAACATCCATATACCTCGAAGTTCTGACCTTACAAAGCTCCCCAGGATTGGGAGCACGGGAATGCCTTTCTGTGCGTAATTTGTTTAAGGCATTGATGCTACCAGAACAGCTGGTCATTGTTAAATGTACTGCACACACTGGTGCTGGGGACCCTATAGCAAAAGGCAATAGGTTGCTGATAGTGTATCCAAACAATGCAGCCTGTACATCCAAATGCGTAGTGACAGCACGTAAACAGATGCTAGCAAATAGAACGGTCCTGCCAAACATGAAGGAGGTATGTACATTACAGAGGGACGCCTCTCATATATAATAATAACTATGGAAACAAGAGGGCTGTGCCATTGATACAGCACACCCCACTTGGACAAGTTGGTGTATTCGATACATTTTTACCCGTCTTACCCATGCTGGTAAGGAGGGAATGATAGGATAACAAAGGAAACGTGGTGGCAGGCCTCTGAATGTAAAATTTGCCAACAAAGTAATCCAGGCAAATCAATTAAGATACCCTCAGGGGTGACGCCAATGCCATCACGATCGTTTGAATGCATACCGATTGATTTTATTGAAATACCAAGGGCCCAGTGTTATAAATATTGCTTAGTGATTTTAGATTTATTTAGCAGGTGGAGTGAAGCTCTACCAACCACTAATAATACTGCTGAAACTACAGTAACATTGTTGTAATCCCAGGTTTGGCCTACCTACAGTCATAAGTTCAGACAATGGTCCTCATTTTAACCACTATTAATAAGGAAAAATGTGCACATTTTAATATTCAACTGCAATTTCACTGTGTACACCACCCACAGGCATCTGGGATGGTGGAAAGAGTCAATGAGGATTGCAAAACAAAATTACCCCGGAGGTAAATCCTTTTTCTGACAGGCAACTATGTTATAAAAAAATTGGGGATGAAGGGAAATTTGATGGAGAAATGAGGAAAGAGCTAGGGAGACTGAAAAGTCACGGGGAGTCTGACTAATCATGATCTGGATCAATGTCCAATTAGGGTTAGGTAACCAGGATTTTGGTAAACAGAAGTCTTGTCAGAAAAAGGGAAAGTAAATTACAAAGAGATGTCTTTGAAGATGAAATATTATATACTGCTGGTAAAACAATGTTTTTGTATATATACTGCTGGTAAAACAATGTTTTTGTATATGTACTGCTTGTAAAACAATGTTTTTTATGTGGAATGTGTGAAATTCGAAGCAATGAGCAAAGTTGTGTGTCGCTTTAAGAAGTTTGTCCTTTAAAATGCAAATGGGACAGACAGTTTATGGTGTGCTCCGTTAAGAAACAGGCATGAATGGGGGGCGGAGCTATACTCGAATGATAAAATGTGTTGGTTGATTATAAATCTTTTGAACCAAGTTTAAAAAAGACTCATCCCGATTAAAGTGTTAAATGAGATTGGCAATGACAAAATTACAGAGAAAAAGAAAATGTATTATTGATTACTGATTCTGAGTGAGATCTTTTGGGAAAGGTTGTTTTGATATGATAACAGAGGTTTTCTTTTAAAACGCAAATGAAGCAAGATTACTGTTTGCAAGCAAACAAAAAGATGTTGAAGCATGTGCTGTGTGAGGGAAATTAGGTAGATGAAAATTTGTCTTATGACTTACAAAAGGGGGTTTGAGGGAAGTAGATTGGGGAAGAGAACATATTTGGAGAATTGAATATTTAGGTGGGGAGAGCCTCTTCGGATATAATTGGATTAAAGAATAAGTTCACAGGGAAGTGTTAAGAAGGAACTGAGATACGAGGATCAAAGGAAGACAAAAGTGCTGGAGAAACTCAGCTGGGAACAAGATTTACAACTTTTTATTGATACAGGAAAAGCTGCGGTGTCCACCCCCTGGAGAGTGGGGGGGGGGGGGGAAGCCACTTACAGGCCCTGGGCAATTAACTAATTATGTATGGAGGGCAATTAACCCATGTCTTGCCAGATCTACATTCCCAGGTTGGAGGAGTTTTTGCTGGAAACCAGTGACCAAGGCCATAAAAGCTATACGATGATGGTGCTGGGACAAGAAGAAATTGAGATTGTGTTGAAAAAGAACAACCAAGTGTTGCTAACAACATGAACTGCTGTAAAGATTGAAGATCATCGTCGCTGGATACATTTGATTGACTGTGAACAGTTTGTGGAAACAAGGACGATTGGCTATTGATACTCCCTTTATTCTGGGGTGGCCCAGCCCACATGGACTGAACTTTCTTCAGACTGGCAAGCTTGCGGACTAACCCACATTTAAAGGATGGTACACACCTCCTTTTAAACAAGATTGAAGTCAAACATGACAAGCGCAGCAAAGATACTCTGACTACAGACAGTAAGAGGTCTGCAAAGGCCAGTTAAATCTACCTGTTTTTGCCACAACCAAGGCACTGGTGTATTTTTAGGAAACAGTATATTTGTGACAGGCATTGTTATGTTGCAAATGCAGTGCCACACAAGAGAAGCATGAACCAGTTACACCAGCACACGGGGAATTCCAAGCGAAGCCGAATAAAGGCTGAGCAATTTTAATGATCCTTTTCCTGTCCTATGGTAGTATCTTAGTGTCACGTCCGGAGGAGGTTGGTGGCCATTTAAAATGTTTGGAGGGACTTGTGGAACGATTGTCCACTATGAAATGATTGTGTTACTAGTGTACTATTAATTTGTCTGATGAGATGCTTATGGTCTTTCGTATGTACTCAGCAAGGACTGTAGTTGTTATCAAAATTTTGATAAAAGGATGGAATGATGAAGCTGAATTTTAGTTAAAAATATAAGAAGATATTAAATTGGCTTCTGGGCTAGCTTACAGCTTATATTTAGTCTCAAATTAGGCTTGCCTCAGGTTGCGGGTGTGTGGGATAATAAATCCTATAACATTGTCTCCCAAGTGAGGAAGTGACAGAGAAAGAAACAGCTAGTCACATCTTTGAAGTAAGATGCCATAAACCAAATGGCCTATGTTTATGAAGGACCAAATGACAGCGAGAAAGCAGCGAAAGAGCTAGGGTGATCTCTGTGAAGATAAAATGGCATTATCCAAATAGCCAATGTTTATGAAGGACGAGAGAGGAACAGGGAAGTGGAAAGATAAAATGTCGTAAACCAAATGGCCAATGTTATCTTGTATGTAAACAAAAGGCCTTTGATGTGATGCATTCTGTGGAAACCTTTTCCTGTACCTCTGACCATGACTGATGTCTGTGAAATGTGCTAAGGGGACAAAAAAACCCTATTTAAGGCAATGTAATTCTGTTGTTCAGTGAGGTGAACGGAGGACGGTCAAGTGTCTGTAATGGTCACTTGACTGGAGTTCTCCCTCCCTTCCATCGGCCGATAATAAGTAAAGTTGTGAACTGGTCTACCAAACAGTTTGTGTGGTGTCTGTTTATTAAGAAGCGAACCTGGTTTAGTAGTTATAAAAGTAGCTTTTTCATTGGCGTAGTTATGCAGGCCTCGCTGGGACCACATCAACAGCTGACTGTGCAAGAGGTTGCAGAGGTTGCCGGGATTGGAAGGGAGATAACTGAGCTCTATCGGCCCCCTTGTAAGACCGACTCCCTAGAAACTCCCGGGAACATCTGTGATCCTTCGTCGGACATTGAATTGGTTCCCTGCCGAGGTTCTTAGAAACAGACAAAGGTAAGACCAGTTGGGCTTTATATGTTTTTTTTTAAGAAGGGATTGTGTATGTATTTTTAAGACAGAATTGTGCATGTATTTTTAAGAAGGGCTTGTGTATATTTTTAAGAAGGACTTGAGCGGTTTCTCTTTCTATCTCTCTTTGTTTTCTGTTTTTTATCTATCTCTACTAAGGGCTCATCGGCCTCGTTGAGACATCCGTGATTTGTCGGGTTGAGATACGGTGGTTGAGGTGTACGTCTGGCTTATTGAGACATCTGAAGAGTTGTCGGATTGAGAAATAAGTGGCGTTGTATATTAAGTTAAAAAGTCTGCCAGGTTGAGAAACTGGGGTCTCGAGTAGCGAGTCGGCCTGGTTGATATATTTGGAACGATTCGGAATTAAGAAGTCTGTTTTCTCTCTCTTTTTATCTATCTATGGGGAATGCTCTGGATAACAGTCTAACATACGTGTTATTTGAATCCTAAGTATAATAATAAATTTAGAATGTTAAGTTACAAGTTGACCAAACGGTTAGGGGATGAAGCCTGGCCAGTAGGGGGAACATGGAATGTAGAGACATTTATATGGGAAAGGAAGGCAGGAAAGAAATGGAAGAAAGGAATTAAAACATGGGACGCAGACGCAGTGAAGAAGCATGAGGAGAGTATAGAGTTTGAAGTTGGATGGATACTGTATGTAAAAAGGGGATAGAGTTAAGAAACAAGGATAGCACTCGGAAAGGATGGAACGTATTGCAACTAGAATGCCAGTGGGCAGTGGAACAAGAGGAAATAATTAAAAGACAGACAGGAGGTGAGAAACAGGTGATGGTTAGTAAAAAAATAAACCCAGTACTGGTAAATCCTCTGGAGGAGACTTCATGTCTGGCACGACGACCCTATTTGGTAATGAAGATGAGGAGATAGATAATCTTGGGAGATGACCACCTCCCTATGCCCTACCAGTAGCAATGGCATCTTTACCTGGGACAGTTCCGTCAGTAACATCCATATACCTCGAAGTTCTGACCTTACAAAGCTCCCCAGGATTGGGAGCACGGGAATGCCTTTCTGTGCGTAATTTGTTTAAGGCATTGATGCTACCAGAACAGCTGGTCATTGTTAAATGTACTGCACACACTGGTGCTGGGGACCCTATAGCAAAAGGCAATAGGTTGCTGATAGTGTATCCAAACAATGCAGCCTGTACATCCAAATGCGTAGTGACAGCACGTAAACAGATGCTAGCAAATAGAACGGTCCTGCCAAACATGAAGGAGGTATGTACATTACAGAGGGACGCCTCTCATATATAATAATAACTATGGAAACAAGAGGGCTGTGCCATTGATACAGCACACCCCACTTGGACAAGTTGGTGTATTCGATACATTTTTACCCGTCTTACCCATGCTGGTAAGGAGGGAATGATAGGATAACAAAGGAAACGTGGTGGCAGGCCTCTGAATGTAAAATTTGCCAACAAAGTAATCCAGGCAAATCAATTAAGATACCCTCAGGGGTGACGCCAATGCCATCACGATCGTTTGAATGCATACCGATTGATTTTATTGAAATACCAAGGGCCCAGTGTTATAAATATTGCTTAGTGATTTTAGATTTATTTAGCAGGTGGAGTGAAGCTCTACCAACCACTAATAATACTGCTGAAACTACAGTAACATTGTTGTAATCCCAGGTTTGGCCTACCTACAGTCATAAGTTCAGACAATGGTCCTCATTTTAACCACTATTAATAAGGAAAAATGTGCACATTTTAATATTCAACTGCAATTTCACTGTGTACACCACCCACAGGCATCTGGGATGGTGGAAAGAGTCAATGAGGATTGCAAAACAAAATTACCCCGGAGGTAAATCCTTTTTCTGACAGGCAACTATGTTATAAAAAAATTGGGGATGAAGGGAAATTTGATGGAGAAATGAGGAAAGAGCTAGGGAGACTGAAAAGTCACGGGGAGTCTGACTAATCATGATCTGGATCAATGTCCAATTAGGGTTAGGTAACCAGGATTTTGGTAAACAGAAGTCTTGTCAGAAAAAGGGAAAGTAAATTACAAAGAGATGTCTTTGAAGATGAAATATTATATACTGCTGGTAAAACAATGTTTTTGTATATATACTGCTGGTAAAACAATGTTTTTGTATATGTACTGCTTGTAAAACAATGTTTTTTATGTGGAATGTGTGAAATTCGAAGCAATGAGCAAAGTTGTGTGTCGCTTTAAGAAGTTTGTCCTTTAAAATGCAAATGGGACAGACAGTTTATGGTGTGCTCCGTTAAGAAACAGGCATGAATGGGGGGCGGAGCTATACTCGAATGATAAAATGTGTTGGTTGATTATAAATCTTTTGAACCAAGTTTAAAAAAACTCATCCCGATTAAAGTGTTAAATGAGATTGGCAATGACAAAATTACAGAGAAAAAGAAAATGTATTATTGATTACTGATTCTGAGTGAGATCTTTTGGGAAAGGTTGTTTTGATATGATAACAGAGGTTTTCTTTTAAAACGCAAATGAAGCAAGATTACTGTTTGCAAGCAAACAAAAAGATGTTGAAGCATGTGCTGTGTGAGGGAAATTAGGTAGATGAAAATTTGTCTTATGACTTACAAAAGGGGGTTTGAGGGAAGTAGATTGGGGAAGAGAACATATTTGGAGAATTGAATATTTAGGTGGGGAGAGCCTCTTCGGATATAATTGGATTAAAGAATAAGTTCACAGGGAAGTGTTAAGAAGGAACTGAGATACGAGGATCAAAGGAAGACAAAAGTGCTGGAGAAACTCAGCTGGGAACAAGATTTACAACTTTTTATTGATACAGGAAAAGCTGCGGTGTCCACCCCCTGGAGAGTGGGGGGGGGGGGGGAAGCCACTTACAGGCCCTGGGCAATTAACTAATTATGTATGGAGGGCAATTAACCCATGTCTTGCCAGATCTACATTCCCAGGTTGGAGGAGTTTTTGCTGGAAACCAGTGACCAAGGCCATAAAAGCTATACGATGATGGTGCTGGGACAAGAAGAAATTGAGATTGTGTTGAAAAAGAACAACCAAGTGTTGCTAACAACATGAACTGCTGTAAAGATTGAAGATCATCGTCGCTGGATACATTTGATTGACTGTGAACAGTTTGTGGAAACAAGGACGATTGGCTATTGATACTCCCTTTATTCTGGGGTGGCCCAGCCCACATGGACTGAACTTTCTTCAGACTGGCAAGCTTGCGGACTAACCCACATTTAAAGGATGGTACACACCTCCTTTTAAACAAGATTGAAGTCAAACATGACAAGCGCAGCAAAGATACTCTGACTACAGACAGTAAGAGGTCTGCAAAGGCCAGTTAAATCTACCTGTTTTTGCCACAACCAAGGCACTGGTGTATTTTTAGGAAACAGTATATTTGTGACAGGCATTGTTATGTTGCAAATGCAGTGCCACACAAGAGAAGCATGAACCAGTTACACCAGCACACGGGGAATTCCAAGCGAAGCCGAATAAAGGCTGAGCAATTTTAATGATCCTTTTCCTGTCCTATGGTAGTATCTTAGTGTCACGTCCGGAGGAGGTTGGTGGCCATTTAAAATGTTTGGAGGGACTTGTGGAACGATTGTCCACTATGAAATGATTGTGTTACTAGTGTACTATTAATTTGTCTGATGAGATGCTTATGGTCTTTCGTATGTACTCAGCAAGGACTGTAGTTGTTATCAAAATTTTGATAAAAGGATGGAATGATGAAGCTGAATTTTAGTTAAAAATATAAGAAGATATTAAATTGGCTTCTGGGCTAGCTTACAGCTTATATTTAGTCTCAAATTAGGCTTGCCTCAGGTTGCGGGTGTGTGGGATAATAAATCCTATAACATTGTCTCCCAAGTGAGGAAGTGACAGAGAAAGAAACAGCTAGTCACATCTTTGAAGTAAGATGCCATAAACCAAATGGCCTATGTTTATGAAGGACCAAATGACAGCGAGAAAGCAGCGAAAGAGCTAGGGTGATCTCTGTGAAGATAAAATGGCATTATCCAAATAGCCAATGTTTATGAAGGACGAGAGAGGAACAGGGAAGTGGAAAGATAAAATGTCGTAAACCAAATGGCCAATGTTATCTTGTATGTAAACAAAAGGCCTTTGATGTGATGCATTCTGTGGAAACCTTTTCCTGTACCTCTGACCATGACTGATGTCTGTGAAATGTGCTAAGGGGACAAAAAAACCCTATTTAAGGCAATGTAATTCTGTTGTTCAGTGAGGTGAACGGAGGACGGTCAAGTGTCTGTAATGGTCACTTGACTGGAGTTCTCCCTCCCTTCCATCGGCCGATAATAAGTAAAGTTGTGAACTGGTCTACCAAACAGTTTGTGTGGTGTCTGTTTATTAAGAAGCGAACCTGGTTTAGTAGTTATAAAAGTAGCTTTTTCATTGGCGTAGTTATGCAGGCCTCGCTGGGACCACATCAACAGCTGACTGTGCAAGAGGTTGCAGAGGTTGCCGGGATTGGAAGGGAGATAACTGAGCTCTATCGGCCCCCTTGTAAGACCGACTCCCTAGAAACTCCCGGGAACATCTGTGATCCTTCGTCGGACATTGAATTGGTTCCCTGCCGAGGTTCTTAGAAACAGACAAAGGTAAGACCAGTTGGGCTTTATATGTTTTTTTTTAAGAAGGGATTGTGTATGTATTTTTAAGACAGAATTGTGCATGTATTTTTAAGAAGGGCTTGTGTATATTTTTAAGAAGGACTTGAGCGGTTTCTCTTTCTATCTCTCTTTGTTTTCTGTTTTTTATCTATCTCTACTAAGGGCTCATCGGCCTCGTTGAGACATCCGTGATTTGTCGGGTTGAGATACGGTGGTTGAGGTGTACGTCTGGCTTATTGAGACATCTGAAGAGTTGTCGGATTGAGAAATAAGTGGCGTTGTATATTAAGTTAAAAAGTCTGCCAGGTTGAGAAACTGGGGTCTCGAGTAGCGAGTCGGCCTGGTTGATATATTTGGAACGATTCGGAATTAAGAAGTCTGTTTTCTCTCTCTTTTTATCTATCTATGGGGAATGCTCTGGATAACAGTCTAACATACGTGTTATTTGAATCCTAAGTATAATAATAAATTTAGAATGTTAAGTTACAAGTTGACCAAACGGTTAGGGGATGAAGCCTGGCCAGTAGGGGGAACATGGAATGTAGAGACATTTATATGGGAAAGGAAGGCAGGAAAGAAATGGAAGAAAGGAATTAAAACATGGGACGCAGACGCAGTGAAGAAGCATGAGGAGAGTATAGAGTTTGAAGTTGGATGGATACTGTATGTAAAAAGGGGATAGAGTTAAGAAACAAGGATAGCACTCGGAAAGGATGGAACGTATTGCAACTAGAATGCCAGTGGGCAGAGGAACAAGAGGAAATAATTAAAAGACAGACAGGAGGTGAGAAACAGGTGATGGTTAGTAAAAAAATAAACCCAGTACTGGTAAATCCTCTGGAGGAGACTTCATGTCTGG
The DNA here is from genome assembly GCF_010909765.2 of Amblyraja radiata. Lineage (NCBI taxonomy): Eukaryota > Metazoa > Chordata > Chondrichthyes > Rajiformes > Rajidae > Amblyraja > Amblyraja radiata. The sequence goes on along the minus strand of NC_045985.1, from coordinate 2,220,143 downwards.
CACGACGACCCTATTTGGTAATGAAGATGAGGAGATAGATAATCTTGGGAGATGACCACCTCCCTATGCCCTACCAGTAGCAATGGCATCTTTACCTGGGACAGTTCCGTCAGTAACATCCATATACCTCGAAGTTCTGACCTTACAAAGCTCCCCAGGATTGGGAGCACGGGAATGCCTTTCTGTGCGTAATTTGTTTAAGGCATTGATGCTACCAGAACAGCTGGTCATTGTTAAATGTACTGCACACACTGGTGCTGGGGACCCTATAGCAAAAGGCAATAGGTTGCTGATAGTGTATCCAAACAATGCAGCCTGTACATCCAAATGCGTAGTGACAGCACGTAAACAGATGCTAGCAAATAGAACGGTCCTGCCAAACATGAAGGAGGTATGTACATTACAGAGGGACGCCTCTCATATATAATAATAACTATGGAAACAAGAGGGCTGTGCCATTGATACAGCACACCCCACTTGGACAAGTTGGTGTATTCGATACATTTTTACCCGTCTTACCCATGCTGGTAAGGAGGGAATGATAGGATAACAAAGGAAACGTGGTGGCAGGCCTCTGAATGTAAAATTTGCCAACAAAGTAATCCAGGCAAATCAATTAAGATACCCTCAGGGGTGACGCCAATGCCATCACGATCGTTTGAATGCATACCGATTGATTTTATTGAAATACCAAGGGCCCAGTGTTATAAATATTGCTTAGTGATTTTAGATTTATTTAGCAGGTGGAGTGAAGCTCTACCAACCACTAATAATACTGCTGAAACTACAGTAACATTGTTGTAATCCCAGGTTTGGCCTACCTACAGTCATAAGTTCAGACAATGGTCCTCATTTTAACCACTATTAATAAGGAAAAATGTGCACATTTTAATATTCAACTGCAATTTCACTGTGTACACCACCCACAGGCATCTGGGATGGTGGAAAGAGTCAATGAGGATTGCAAAACAAAATTACCCCGGAGGTAAATCCTTTTTCTGACAGGCAACTATGTTATAAAAAAATTGGGGATGAAGGGAAATTTGATGGAGAAATGAGGAAAGAGCTAGGGAGACTGAAAAGTCACGGGGAGTCTGACTAATCATGATCTGGATCAATGTCCAATTAGGGTTAGGTAACCAGGATTTTGGTAAACAGAAGTCTTGTCAGAAAAAGGGAAAGTAAATTACAAAGAGATGTCTTTGAAGATGAAATATTATATACTGCTGGTAAAACAATGTTTTTGTATATATACTGCTGGTAAAACAATGTTTTTGTATATGTACTGCTTGTAAAACAATGTTTTTTATGTGGAATGTGTGAAATTCGAAGCAATGAGCAAAGTTGTGTGTCGCTTTAAGAAGTTTGTCCTTTAAAATGCAAATGGGACAGACAGTTTATGGTGTGCTCCGTTAAGAAACAGGCATGAATGGGGGGCGGAGCTATACTCGAATGATAAAATGTGTTGGTTGATTATAAATCTTTTGAACCAAGTTTAAAAAAACTCATCCCGATTAAAGTGTTAAATGAGATTGGCAATGACAAAATTACAGAGAAAAAGAAAATGTATTATTGATTACTGATTCTGAGTGAGATCTTTTGGGAAAGGTTGTTTTGATATGATAACAGAGGTTTTCTTTTAAAACGCAAATGAAGCAAGATTACTGTTTGCAAGCAAACAAAAAGATGTTGAAGCATGTGCTGTGTGAGGGAAATTAGGTAGATGAAAATTTGTCTTATGACTTACAAAAGGGGGTTTGAGGGAAGTAGATTGGGGAAGAGAACATATTTGGAGAATTGAATATTTAGGTGGGGAGAGCCTCTTCGGATATAATTGGATTAAAGAATAAGTTCACAGGGAAGTGTTAAGAAGGAACTGAGATACGAGGATCAAAGGAAGACAAAAGTGCTGGAGAAACTCAGCTGGGAACAAGATTTACAACTTTTTATTGATACAGGAAAAGCTGCGGTGTCCACCCCCTGGAGAGTGGGGGGGGGGGGGGAAGCCACTTACAGGCCCTGGGCAATTAACTAATTATGTATGGAGGGCAATTAACCCATGTCTTGCCAGATCTACATTCCCAGGTTGGAGGAGTTTTTGCTGGAAACCAGTGACCAAGGCCATAAAAGCTATACGATGATGGTGCTGGGACAAGAAGAAATTGAGATTGTGTTGAAAAAGAACAACCAAGTGTTGCTAACAACATGAACTGCTGTAAAGATTGAAGATCATCGTCGCTGGATACATTTGATTGACTGTGAACAGTTTGTGGAAACAAAGACGATTGGCTATTGATACTCCCTTTATTCTGGGGTGGCCCAGCCCACATGGACTGAACTTTCTTCAGACTGGCAAGCTTGCGGACTAACCCACATTTAAAGGATGGTACACACCTCCTTTTAAACAAGATTGAAGTCAAACATGACAAGCGCAGCAAAGATACTCTGACTACAGACAGTAAGAGGTCTGCAAAGGCCAGTTAAATCTACCTGTTTTTGCCACAACCAAGGCACTGGTGTATTTTTAGGAAACAGTATATTTGTGACAGGCATTGTTATGTTGCAAATGCAGTGCCACACAAGAGAAGCATGAACCAGTTACACCAGCACACGGGGAATTCCAAGCGAAGCCGAATAAAGGCTGAGCAATTTTAATGATCCTTTTCCTGTCCTATGGTAGTATCTTAGTGTCACGTCCGGAGGAGGTTGGTGGCCATTTAAAATGTTTGGAGGGACTTGTGGAACGATTGTCCACTATGAAATGATTGTGTTACTAGTGTACTATTAATTTGTCTGATGAGATGCTTATGGTCTTTCGTATGTACTCAGCAAGGACTGTAGTTGTTATCAAAATTTTGATAAAAGGATGGAATGATGAAGCTGAATTTTAGTTAAAAATATAAGAAGATATTAAATTGGCTTCTGGGCTAGCTTACAGCTTATATTTAGTCTCAAATTAGGCTTGCCTCAGGTTGCGGGTGTGTGGGATAATAAATCCTATAACATTGTCTCCCAAGTGAGGAAGTGACAGAGAAAGAAACAGCTAGTCACATCTTTGAAGTAAGATGCCATAAACCAAATGGCCTATGTTTATGAAGGACCAAATGACAGCGAGAAAGCAGCGAAAGAGCTAGGGTGATCTCTGTGAAGATAAAATGGCATTATCCAAATAGCCAATGTTTATGAAGGACGAGAGAGGAACAGGGAAGTGGAAAGATAAAATGTCGTAAACCAAATGGCCAATGTTATCTTGTATGTAAACAAAAGGCCTTTGATGTGATGCATTCTGTGGAAACCTTTTCCTGTACCTCTGACCATGACTGATGTCTGTGAAATGTGCTAAGGGGACAAAAAAACCCTATTTAAGGCAATGTAATTCTGTTGTTCAGTGAGGTGAACGGAGGACGGTCAAGTGTCTGTAATGGTCACTTGACTGGAGTTCTCCCTCCCTTCCATCGGCCGATAATAAGTAAAGTTGTGAACTGGTCTACCAAACAGTTTGTGTGGTGTCTGTTTATTAAGAAGCGAACCTGGTTTAGTAGTTATAAAAGTAGCTTTTTCAGTGGCACATCGAATACCTAGATTTAAGCCAAGATCACAAGCAGATCCAGCCCACCCACGACAAATCATCGTCAAACTTCGGGACATTTCAGCACTTGAAGAGCTGATGAAAAAAAAAATCAAATGTGGAGTGAAGATGATCTTTGGAAACGACTCTATCAAACTCCTCCGGGATTATCCCTATGAGATTGTGCAAAAGAGAAGAAAGTTCTCACAAACAAGACAGATTCTCCATGGAGTTAAAGATGTCAGATGTGGCGTTTTTTATCCGGCCAGGATGCGCATTACTTTCAAGGGAAAAGAGAAAACTTTCACTAATTCGGCCGCATCTTATAAATATGCCCAAGAGATTGTGGCAGAAACAGAAGATTAATCAAGGCAGCGGGACGATATGGACAAATTCTTTCCTTTTATTACTTCACAGAGAACACCTGAAGATAAGGGAAGAAACACCATTCTCTAAAGTTTAAAATGGAAGAGCAAGGTCTAGACACCTTATATCCTTTGGACGCTTTGGAATTCAACTCGAGGACATTCTTTGTTCAAAATGAAGGAAAGACTGATAAGCAACGCAGAGATGAACAGCAGAGCCGAATGTGGAAAACACCACAAGGACAAATGGCGGTTTAAGATCTTAAAACAGCTTTACAAAATATAGAGAATTAATAATAATTAATACTAATATAGAAATATAAATGGAAACTAACCTGAACTATATAATGGGCAAAATGTAATAATCTGCTAATAAGACTGACTAGCTCGTATATAGAGATAACAAATTTTAGAATTAAAGTAGATAATTGTATTGTATTGTATTTTAATGACCACACAGCCAGGCTGGTAGAATTTGTTATCAGTACAGCTCGGTACAGGTTCCAACATTTCATCAAACATTAAACATATAACATAGATATACATACAGACAGACACATTACATAATACATAAGGGCCATGCTTATTCTTATTCCTCACCGTACAGCGTTTAAAATGTTAATTGCAGTGGGAATGAAACTGTTTTTGAAGCGGTTTGTTTTGGAGGCAATTGTCCTGTAACGCCTCCCAGAGGGCAGTAGCTGAAAGGCATAGTGTGCAGGGTGAGTAGGATCAGAGATGATCTTGCGGGCTCTGTGTAGTGTCCGTTTGTGGTAAAGTGATTCAAGGGATGGTAGGGGTAAGCCAATAATTTTAGATGCTCTGTTGATGATGCGCTGTAATTTCTTCCGGGAGAGTGAGTTGAGACTGCCGAACCAGACTGTGATGGATGAAGTGAGGATGCTTTCGATGATGGCTGTATAGAAGCGGAGCATGAGATGAGACCTTACTCTGAACTTCCTGAGCTGTCAGAGATGGAAAAGTCTTTGCTGGGCTTTTCCATAGATGTGGTCTGCGTTTGTCCTCCATTTGAGGTTGTTGCTGATGTGGGTTCCAAGGAGTTTGAATATGTCAGTGATGGAGATGGATTCACCTTTAATGAGCACAGGAGTTTTGGGGGATGGCTGGCGTCTTGGGTCGATGATGAGTTCTTTTGTTTTTGATGAGTTGAGTAAGAGATCATGGTCTGTGCACCAGGTCACTGCTTGGTTGACCTGTGCACGGTATTCAGTTTCTTGGTTGTTGGTGATGAATCCTATGATGGTTGAGTCGTCCGCGTACTTGTACAGGTTGACGGAGCTGTGGTGGGATGTGAGCTGGTTTGTGTAAAGGGAGAATAGCCAGGTTGAGAGAACACAGCCTTGGGGTGTGCCTGTACTGAGGAACAGAGGGGAGGATGTGTTATTGTTGATCCTCACCCTCTGTTGCCTGTTCCAGAGAAAGCTGTGAATCCAGTGACAGATGCATGGGTCAATGTTCATGTCCAGTAATTTATTGAACAGTTTGGCCGGGTTTATTGTATTGAATGCAGAAATCCATGAACAGGATGCGGGCATATGTGTTTGCGGACTCCAGGTGGTTCAGAATGTGATGAGTTGCTAAGTTGACGGTGTCCTCAACTGACCTGTTGGCTCTGTATGCAAATTGGTATGGGTCCATGAGTGGGGTGGTGACAGTTTTCAGGTGATTGAGTATGATGCGCTCAAATGATTTAATGACTGCCGATGTCAAGGCAATGGGTCTGTAGTCATTGAGGCAGGAGATGGTTTTGGTCTTGGGAACCGGGATAATGGATTCTTTGAAGCAATTGGGTACTGAGCTTTGACAGAGGGAGGTGTTGAAGATGTTGGTAAAAACCCCAGCCAGTTCCGCAGCGCAGTGGTGGAGAACGGAGGGGCTGATGTTATCTGGGCCGGGGGCTTTATTCCTCTTAAGTCCCCTGAAGGTGCTCCTCACCTCCTCCTCGTAGATGGTGAAAGGGGGGGGGGGGGGGGGGGGGGATGGTGGTGGAGCCTGTGCCTGCTCAAACCTCCCATAGAAAAAGTTGAGTGTATCAGGAAGCTGATTGTCGCTGTCAAGTGTGGGGGTGGATTTCTTTTTGTAGTTCGTCATGTTTTGGAGTTTTTTCCAGATGAAACGTGTGTCACTAGTAGTGATTTGTTCTTCTAGTTTAGTGGCATAGTTGGATTTGGCTCTTCTTATAGCAGATCTCAGTTTGTATTTGGCAGCCATATATTGTTCTTTGTTTCCTGCCAGATGTGCTGAATTTTTCTCCTTTCTTAATTTTTTAATGTCCTTGTTAAACCACAGTTTATTATTATTGTAGTGTTTGATTTTGAGTGGTATGCACAGGTCCACGCAGTGGTTGACGTATGACGTCACTGCAACGGTGAAGTCGTGGAGGTCACCTGCAGCATGGAAAACATTCCAGTCTGTGCACGCGAAACAGCCCCGGAGTTTTTCAATGGCTTCAGGGGACCAGCACCGGACAAGTTTTGTTGGTGTCTTGGAGGATTTAACTTTTTGCCTGTATTGTGGAATTAGCAGCAGCATTGCGTGGTCGGACCTGCCCAGCGGAGCCCTCGGGAATGCACGGTAAGCCTCTTTGATGGTAGTGTAGCAGTGGTCCAGCGTGTTGGTCCCTCTGCTGGGGCAAGTTTCCTGCTGATGGTAGCCGTGGAGCTCAGATGACAAATTGGTCTGGTTAAAGTCCCCAAGGACGATGACTGCTGTGTGAATTTTCCACTGAGACGTAGTTGGCTAACTCGGCTATGGTGGTGTTAGCGTTAGCCTCAGGTGGAATGTAAACACAGATCATAATTACTGATGCGAACTCCCGTGGGAGGAATGATGGTCTGCATTTGACAGTGAGGTATTCCAGGTGCGGGGAGCATACATGGGTGAGTTCTGTAGAATTTGTACACCAGCGTTCATTGATCATTATGCAAACGCCACCGCCTTTTGCCTTGTGCGATAGTTTGGATGATCTATCGGCACGATGTAATGTGAATCCTGGAAGTGTTACCGCTTGGTCAGGTGCTGATTGATCCAGCCAGGTCTCTGTCAGGCAAATGGCAGAGCAGTCACTGTAGTCTTTGTTAGTTTGTATCATAAGTTGGAGTTCATCCATTTTGTGCCGGAGGGATCTGACGTTTGACAGCAGAAGGGCTGGGAGCGGTGGCCAGTAAGGGCGTCTCCTGAACCTGGCAAAGGTGCCGGAGCGGCGGCCCTTTTTGGCCGCAGCCATGATGTAGAGTGGCTTGAGATGTTTAAGTCCCGTAATTTCTCCTCCAGCAAGGATGTAGATGGGCCCGAATCGCTGAGGTTTAAAAGCTCCGAACGGGAGTACTGGATTAAGCACGACACTTTGCAAACAAATAACGCAGACACTAAAACAGCAGACAGTCACACTGCTTGTACTGCGGCAAGCCTCACGGCCGCCATCTTGCCCACTTTTTACTGAAAGGTCAAGTCTTATGTAGTTCGTGTGGAGAAGGGAGGAGACTCGGGCACCTGGCATAATTCCAGGAGCCTGTTTCTGGTTAACCCTTACAGCTAACTATTATCAAAGGTATAACTAATTATAAATAATTAGTAGATGAAAGTGTTAGATAAATAAATTTCACAGTAGCTGAACAGAGATCTGATAAGTCTGAATGATATCTCAATGTTTGTTTAGCATTTAACAAAATACTAGACACCAACACTAATTGTACAACATCAACTTCGGAAGTCAAATAGATGTCGAATCCCACAGCACGTGGGACACGCACTACAGTGTCGAATACTTCAGACATTGTAATTTTACTTGTTCAATTTTTAATTTTTTTTATCACAATGTCACTACTATATGGTTTTTTTTCAAGGAAAATCGCAAAAGGGATCTACCAAGGAAGTTAATAATATAAACGCCCCCCAAATATCCAGAGTCCTGAGGTATGGATGCACCGTAATAAACAAGGGTATTAAAATCAGAGAAAATGCAAGATGACAAACAAAAGAAAATGGGAGGAATCACACTGTGTAGCTGGAATATAAGGGGTAATAATGAATCAATTAAAAGGGGCAAAATACTAGCTCAGTTGAAATCATATAACACGGACATTACTTTTCTACAAGAAACACACCTTAAACATCAAGATCAGATGAGATTGAGGGCGACTTGGATAGGCCAAACATTTCACTCCTCTTATACTTCGAAATCCAGAGGCACCGCAATTATTATTCGCAAAGGAATACCATTCAAATCAAAGAACATTATATCAGATAAGGAAGGGAGATATCTTATAGTTACAGGAGAGATCCATGCTACACCAATCACTTTGGTAAACATATATGCGCCCAATTTTGATAATCCTCAATTTTTTAATAAAATCTTGAATACAATCGCAGAATTTAACTACCAAAATGTTATAATTGGAGGAGACTTCAACTGTGTTTTTGATCCGTACTTAGATAAATCGATGCAAAAACAAAGAGGTAATATGAAATCTAAAACTAGTGAACTCTTAAATACATATATAAAAAAATACAAATATAGCAGACATCTGGAGGATCGCGAATGCGACTGGAAGGGAATACTCGTTTTATTCAATGGTACACAAAACATACTCACGTATAGATTACTTCCTAGTGGATACAAAACTAATCCCTTATACTATGAACCCTAAATATCACACCAATACGATTTCAGATCACTCCCCGCTAACTTTCGTTTTAAAATTAGAAGGAATGTCTACGAACAAATCGTTCTGGAGGTTTAACTCACAAATTCTGAAAGACCCACAAGGGAGTATATATCTAAAAAAACAGATGGACCTATTTTTTGAGACAAACGATACACCAGATATATAAGGTACACAAAATTGCTGGGGAAACTCAGCGGGTGCAGCAGCATCTATGGAGCGAAGGAAATAGGCGACGTTTCGGGCCGAAACCCTTCTTCAGACTGATGGGGGGTGGGGAAAGAAAGAAGGAAAAAAGGAGGAGGAGGAGGAGCCCGAGGGCGGGCGGATGGGAGGAGACAGCTAGAGGGTTAAGGAAGGGGAGGAGACAGCACGGGCTAGCCAAATTGGGAGAATTCAATGTTAATGCCATAAGGACGCAAGGACCCCAGACGGAATATGAGGTGCTGTTCCTCCAATTTCCGCTGTTGCTCACTCTGGCAATGGAGGAGACCCAGGACAGAGAGGTCGGATTGGGAATGGGAGGGGGAGTTGAAGTGCTGAGCCACCGGGAGGTCAGGTAGGTTATTGCGGACTGAGCGGAGGTGTTCGGCGAAACGATCGTCCAACCTACGCTTGGTCTCACCGATGTAAATCAGCTAAATATATACACCAGATATATAGCCCACTTCATTATGGGAATCCTTCAAAGCATTTATTAGAGGAGTCATTATCTCGTATCAAGCTTTTCAAAACAAAAAGAATAAGAATGAACAAAGACAATTAGAAGAACAAATCAGACAACTAGATATAGATAATGCTAAAGACCCAACTATGGATAAACATAATAACATTTTAATATTGAAATTTAAGCTAAATAAATTATCAGAGAAGATTATAAGATTATTCCAAATTACAAAACAAGAACATTTTGAATTTGGGGATAAACCCCATAAACTTTTGGCACGCCAACTGAAAAAACGGGAAAAAGATCATGCAATTTTAAAGATTAAATCAGATAGAGGGGAATTATTAACACTACCTAATGATATCAATAGAAGATTTGCTCAATTTTACAAGAATTTATACACATCGAAAACGCTAATAGACAATAATAAAGTTTCAGAATTTTTGGACAATTGTAACCTTCCAAAACTAGAATTGAAGGAACAAGAGGAACTGGGAGCACAAATTACATCTAAGGAAATAGAAGACACAATAAACACACTTAAGAATGGAAAAACACCAGGACCAGACGGATTCAGTAATGAATTTTATAAATGTTTTTACGACATAGTTACACCACGTCTACAGAAAATGTATACACGCTTTTAAAGAACAAATCTTACCTGAAACACTAGCAGAATCAACGATCACATTAATACTTAAAAAATATAAAGATATAGAAGAACCAGGCTCATATAGAGCTATTGCTTTGTTAAATACGGATCAAAAAATATTAGCAAAAACACTAGCTAGAAGACTGAGTCAATATGTCAGTAAATTAATAAATGAGGATCAAACGGGATTTATACCTAAGAGACATTCATTTAATAACCTGAGACGTCGGCTTAATATAATGCACTCTCACAAACCTCAAGAACAAGAGTTATCTATCATTTCTATTAACTAATTCAGTAGGCAGTGAGCAAGGAAAGGAAGGTGTAGCCATAAGCGAGGCAGGTAGGGGGAACCAGGAGGAGATGCGGCAGGAGCCACAGCCCTTGTCCCTGACAAGCATGACCGAGGCTCTTACTCAATGTAAGGACGGGATCAGGGGCTGTGGGAGGGATGAGCAACCTGGCTGCAGCACCGTGGATCAGGAGGCCATTCAAGAGGGGGGAGTTAGAAGAAATGCCGTAGTGATAGGGGATAGTATTATTCGGGGGGTAGATAGGGTTCTCTGCGGCCAGCAGAACATGTCCCGAAGGCTGTGTTGCCTACCCGGTGCTAGGGTTAAGGATATCTCTGCGATGCTGGAGAGAAATTTGCAGTGGGAGGGGGAGGATCCAGTGGTCGTGGTCCATGTGGGGACCAATGACATAGGAAGGACGAGGAAGGAGGATCTGCTGAAGGAGTTTGAGCAGTTAGGGAATAAATTAAAAAGCAGAACCTCGAGGGTACTGATCTCCGGATTGCTACCTGAGCCACGGGCCAAATCGGCGAGGGTACGTAAAATTAAAAAGCTGAATGCGTGGCTCAAAGACTGGTGTGGGAATAATGGGTTTGGTTTCTTGGGCCACTGGCACCAGTACTGGGACAGGGGGGATCTGTTCTGTAAGGACGGACTTCACCTGAACGGTGCTGGGACTGGGGTCCTGGCAAATCATATAACTAGGGCAGTAGAGAGGTCTTTAAACTAAGTAGCGGGGGGGAGGTATCAAGGGGGGTAATAACGGCAGGGGTAGAGGAAATAGAGCAGGGTATCAGTGGGGAAGCGGAAAGTCAAAATGTGACAGGAGACAGAATGTGTGAAGATAAAGCTCTAGATGTAAAAGGGGCAAAAACGGAAAGGAAGGGTAGTAAAAATCATCTGAAAGTGCTTTATCTAAATGCACGGAGTATTCGTAATAAGATAAATGAATTAACGGTGCAATTAAGTATATATAGTTATGATATTGTGGCCATTACGGAGACATGGCTGCAAGGGGATCAGGACTGGGAGTTAAATATAGAGGGGTACTCGACAATTAGGAAAGATAGACAGGAAAGAAAGGGAGGAGGGGTGGCCCTTTTAATAAGGGAGGGAATAACGGCAATAGAGAGGAAGGATATTGCGTTGAAGGATCAGGATAGTGAAACAGCTTGGGTACAGATAGAGAATAACAAGGGGAAAAAAACACTAGTGGGTGTAATTTATAGACCTCCAAATAGCTGTGACGCTGTTAGTCAGAACATAAATCTGCAAATAGTTGACGCATGTAAAAAGGGAACTGCTGTAATCATGGGGGACTTCAATTTTCATATTAATTGGGCAAACCAAACTGGGCAGGGTAGACTAGAGGAAGAGTTTATAGAATGTATTAGAGACGGGTTCCTAGAACAGTATGTTACAGAACCGACAAGGGGGGAGGCAATCTTGGATCTGGTCCTGTGTAATGAAGCAGGATTAATTAAAAATGTCATAGTTAGGGACTCGTTGGGAACAAGTGACCACAATATGGTCGAATTCCATATTCAAATAGAAGGGGAGCAGGTTGAAACTCAGGCTAGGGTGCTTAGTCTAAATAAGGGGGATTATGAAGGTATGAGGAATGAGCTGATCAAAGTTGACTGGGATAGCAGACTCAAGAATAAGACGGTACATGAGCAGTGGTGTACGTTTAAGGGTCTACTGTATAACCTTCAAGAAAAATTTATTCCTATGAAGAAAAAAAGGGGTAAGGGTAAGAACAGTCAGCCATGGCTCAGTAAAACTATAAAGGATAGTATTCGGCTGAAGGCAAGGGCATATAAGGTAGCCAGAGATAGTGGGAGGGTAGAGGATTGGGAAGCATTTAAAGGTCAGCAAAAAATAACTAAGAGATTAATTAAGACGGGGAAAATAGACTATGAAAGGAAATTAGCAAACAACATAAAAACTAATAGTAAGAGTTTTTATAGCTATATAAAAAGAAAAAGGGTGGCTAAGGTGAACGTTGGTCCATTGGAGGGTGAGACTGGAGAGTTGTTGGTGGGGAACATGGAAATGGCAAAGGCATTAAACGAGTATTTTGTATCAGTCTTCACCATAGAAGACACAAAAAATATTCCAACGCTGGATAAACAGGGGGCGGTAGGAATGGAGGAGCTAAATACTATTAAGATCACCAAGGAGGTGGTATTAGGGAAATTAATGAGACTGAAGGAGGATAAATCCCCTGGGCCTGATGGATTACATCCAAGGGTCTTGAGGGAGATAGCGGTGGGGATTGTGGATGCATTGGTGATAATTTTCCAAAACTCCCTGGAGGCAGGAACGGTCCCAGTGGATTGGAAAATGGCCAATGTAACACCTATATTTAAAAAAGGAAGTAAACAGAAGGCGGGTAACTATAGACCGGTTAGTCTAACATCGGTGGTGGGTAAAATGTTAGAGACAATTATTAAAGAAACACTAACGGGGCACTTGGATAAACATGACTTCATCGGACAGAACCAGCATGGTTTTGTGAAGGGGAAGTCCTGTTTAACGAATCTGCTCGAATTCTTTGAGGAAGTAACAACCCGGGTGGATAAAGGGGAACCGGTGGATGTGGTATACTTGGACTTCCAAAAGGCTTTTGACAAGGTGCCACATAAGAGACTATTGCTAAAAATAAAAAATTATGGGATTGGGGGTAATATATTAGCATGGGTAGAGGATTGGCTAACAAATAGGAAGCAGAGAGTGGGGATAAATGGTTCATACTCGGGATGGCAACCGGTAACTAGCGGGGTTCCGCAAGGGTCGGTGCTGGGACCCCAGTTGTTCACAATTTATATAAATGATTTGGAGGAGGGAACCAAGTGTAATATATCAAAATTTGCGGACGATACTAAAATGGGAGGAAAAGTAGGGGATGAGGAGGATAGGAAGAGTCTGCAAAAGGATATAGATAAGCTAGGTGAGTGGGCAACAACTTGGCAGATGAAGTTTAATACTAATAAATGTGAAGTCATTCACTTTGGGAAAAAAAATGATAGGGCAAGTTATTTTCTAAATGAGGAGGAGCTGCGTTGTAATGCAACGCAAAGGGATCTAGGGGTATTAGTACATGAATCACTAAAAGTTAGTATGCAGGTGCAGCAAGCAATCAGGAAGGCCAATGGAGTTTTGGCCTTTATTGCTAGGGGGATTGAGTATAAAAACACGGAGGTCTTGCTGCAGCTGTACACAGTATTAGTGAGACCACATTTGGAATACTGTGTACAGTTCTGGGGTCCATACTTAAGAAAGGATGTACTAGCCCTGGAGGCAGTGCAGCGAAGGTTTACAAGATTAATTCCTGCAATGAGGGGATTGACATATGAGGAAAGGTTAAGTAGGCTGGAACTCTACTCTTTGGAGTTTAGAAGAATGAGAGGCGATCTCATTGAAACATATAAGATCGTGAGGGGCCTTGATCGGGTGGATGCACCGAGGATGTTCCCAATGATCGGGGAAACTAGAACTAGGGGACATAGTTGCAGAATAAGGGGGGGCTCTTTTAAAACGGAGATGAGGAAGAACTTCTTCACCCAGAGGGTGGTTAATTTATGGAATTCACTGCCCCAGGGAGCAGTGGAAGCAGAAACTTTAAATATATTTAAGACTAAAATAGATGGTTTTTTAGCTGCCAAGGGGATAAGGGGCTACGGGGAGAGGGCAGGGATATGGACCTAGGTATGGTTAGTATAGTAAGACCTGAGTGATCTCCTGGACAAGTGTCGATCGCCTGGATTGGGGTCGGAGAGGAATTTCCCGGATTTTTTTCCCGAATTGGACCTGGGTTTTTATCCGTTTTTTTGCCTCTCCCAGGAGATCACGAGGTTTTTGGGGTGGAAAGGGGTGATAGCGGTATAAAGGGGAGGGTAGTGTCTTGTGTTCTGTGTCTTGTGTCTACTGTTTGTGGGTAAGTGTGTCTGTTTAGTGTTCAGCCATGAGCGAATGGCGGTGCGGGCTCGACGGACCTGGTGGTCTACTCTCGCACCTACTTTCTATGTTTCTATGTTTCTATTTCATTGGACGCAGAAAAAGCGTTTGATCCAGTAGAATGGGATTATATGATTAAAGTTTTGCAAAAATTTCAAATGGGAGAGAACTTCATCGCATGGATAAAATTATTATATAACAAACCCACGGCTAGAATATTAACTAATAACATACTATCTACGAAATTCCAATTAACAAGGGGCAATAGACAAGGATGTTCATGATCACCGCTGTTAATTGCTCTGGTAATTGAACCTTTAGCTGAAAAAATTAGAACACCCAGATATTTACGGTTATAATACAAAATATTCAAATAACATAATATCTTTATATGCAGACGATGTAATACTGTACATCACAAAACCCCAAATCAGTATACCAAACATATTAAATCTAATTGAGGACTTTGGATCTTTCTCAGGATACATAATAAACTGGAGCAAAAGTGAAATTATGTCGATAAAACCGAAAGACTCAACACATCTCTTGAAATTCCCCTTTAAAATAGCCACAGAAAAATTTAAATATTTAGGAATTGAAATCACTAGAAACTATCACGCCAATTATAGCCCCTTACTTAAGAAACTAAATAATCTAATCAAATTCTGGAAAACGCTCCCGATGTCTTTAATAGGTCGAATAAATGCTATAAAAATGATTTTTACCACAAATCCTATATTTATTTCAATCAATTCCAATATATCTTCCAAAAAAAGTTTTTCAAAAAACATTACAAATTTTATATGGGATTTCAAATCCCACAGAATACAAAGAGCACACCTTAGTAAACCAAAAGAGATGGGTGGTCTAGCGCTCCCTAACTTTATGTACTATAATTGGGCAGTAAATATTAAAAATATGATTCACCTGCTGGACAACTCTGCCCAGCAGGTGGACTGGATTGTAATGGATAGAGAGGACTGCTCTCCGTGTAATACAGGAGCGACTCTCCTCTCACCAATGAATCTGAATAACAAAAATTATAATAAAAAATCCAATGATACATAGCACAATTAGAACTTGGAAACAAATAAAAAACAATCTAAAATTAAGAAATCTATCTCTTTTAATGCCAATAGTCAATAACCTTCTAGAATCCCGCATAGGGCACCACATACTCAAATCAATTCAATGTCATTACCACTTTCTAAATTATTCACTTAATTTAGTTAAAGCTATAATGGAATCTGCATTGAAACATTTCTAAGGTATTTGAACCCATTTACCTTTTTCCAGTATTTAAAGGAAAGGCAGATACATTTTTGAAGGAAAGATCAGAGAATTGAGAACTACAGGTGACCCTGAAGGATTTGAGTATAGGAGCAGGGAGGTTCTACTGCAGTTGTACAGGGTCTTGGTGAGACCACACCTGGAGTATTGCGTACAGTTTTGGTCTCCTAATCTGAGGAAAGGCATTCTTGCCATAGAGGGAGTACAGAGAAGGTTCACCAGACTGATTCCTGGGATGGCAGGACTTTCATATGAATAAAGACTGGATAGACTCGGCTTGTACACGCTGGAATTCAGAAGATTGAGGGGGAGGGGGGGGGGGATCTTATAGAAACTTACAAAATTCTTAAGGGGTTGGACAGGCTAGATGCAGGAAGATTATTCCCGATGTTGGGGAAGTCCAGAACAAGAGGTCACAGTTTAAGGATAAGGGGGGAAATCTTTCAGGACCGAGATGAGGAAAACTTTTTTCACACAGAGAGCGGTGAATCTGTGGAATTCTCTGCCACAGAAGGTAGTTGAGACCAGTTCATTGGCTATATTTAAGAGGGAGTTAGATGTGGCCCTTGTGGCTAAAGGGATGCTCCTATACTCAAATCCTTCAGGGTCACCTGTAGTTCTCAATTCTCTGATCTTTCCTTCAAAAATGTATCTGCCTTTCCTTTAAATACTGGAAAAAGGTAAATGGGTTCAAATACCTTAGAAATGTTTCAATGCAGATTCCATTATAGCTTTAACTAAATTAAGTGAATAATATGGAGAGAAGGCAGGTACAGGATACTGAGTTGGATGATCAGCCATTATCATATTGAATGCAGTGCAGGCTCGAAGGGCCGAATGGCCTACTACTGCACCTATTTTTCTATGTTTCTATGTCACTTGTAAATCTTTTTTCCAAATAAAATAACAAATATGGGTTTAGTAACCTATCCATAAAGTATATTTTAAAACACATTTTAATAACACCATCCCAAAGATGGGACAATTAATTAAAAAAAAAATCTGTTGCAGCTTTGAGGGCCCATTTTCTTGTTCCATTCCTGGCGTACACCGTACAATGTCTCGGATCACTTTGCAATTTTAAGAGCATGTTTGTTTAAAATTAACCAAAACAAGTTTTGCTTTACCATGTCCCAAGTAACTACCTGCACATCAACGATGTCGATGTCGTTCGGATGTTTATCATATTGAAGCAGTAGTCTGCTGATCTTATCTGCCTGTGTTTAAAAAAAGAGAGATGCAAAAGATGAGTGGAAAATTCAGCACAACATTGTGTGCAAGTGCAGCCGTGCACATGCGCACTGCCACGCAACATTCAAGCAACATTAATGCCGCGCTGTGTAGGAAGAAACTACAGATGCTGGTTTAAACCGAAGATACACAAAAATGCTGAAGTTACTCAGCGGGACAGACAGCATCTCTGGTGAGAATGAATGGGTGACATCTCGACTGAAAGGTGCTCCATTTACTTCTCTCCAGGGATGACACAGACACAGACACAGACACAGACACAGACACAGACACAGACACAGACACAGACACAGACACACAGACACACAGACACACAGACACACACACACACACACACACACACACACACACACACACACACACACACACAGACACACAGACACACAGACACACAGACACACAGACACACACACACACACACACACACACACACACACACACACACACACACACACACACACACACACACACACACACACACACACACAAAAATAGATACAATGCAATAGGCTGTTATTTTTCAGAGTGCGGGAAGAGGGGTTGCGCGGCCCAGGCCAGCGGGGAGAGGGGGTGCGTGGCCCGGGGAGAGAGGAGGGGAGTAGTGCAAGTGGGGTAGTGGTGGTGCAGGAGGGTTGGGTAGGGCCGGGGGAGGGAGAGAGCAAAGATCGTATAGCGGAGCTCCGCTAGAAGATTTTTGGGAGAGAGAGGTGGGGTAGGGGCCTGGGTGCAGAGAGCATGGGGAGAGATGTGGGGGTTGGGGGCTGGTGGGTTAAGGGACTACAGCATAGGAGGGGGGGGGGGAAAGAGGGAAGAGTTGAGGGGTGGGATAGGGCCTAGTGTGTGTGAAGTTGCGGGGAGGTTTACAATGTTTATTATTTCATGTCCCTTGTCTAGTCTGAAATAAAGTTCATCATTGGATATAAAAATCAGAAAAAATACAGAATAAGCATACCATAGAGTAAAAAGAGTACTGGTTAACAATTTGGATGAAATAGAAAAACTGGTACATAGGCAAATACTGTATACAAATGGGAGAGACTAAAGATATCTAGCGATGGGACTCCGAGTTCAGCAGTGTTTTTTATTTATTTATTTATTAGTTAGTTATTTCGGACAGAATAAAAGAATAAAAAGCAAATGTGAAACAGCATACAAAAAACAAAACACAAATATTTATAAAGTGTCATAAACAATATCTATAAATAAATGACATCATATGGGTCCGAAAAGGAGCAGGTAGAAGCCAAAGCTTATTAATTCCCACCCCTTATTCAACTGCTTGTAATTATCTCATACAAATTTAGCAGCTATATGTACACCAGCCACTATATGTACACCAAATTATTTACATTTGAACACTAATCAAATATTTACAAAGCCATACAAAAAAGAAAAATAGAAAAAAGAAAAACCTGCATATACTACAGTATCTTAGTCATATTTACTACAACCCATCACCCGATAATCATCCTTCCCAATACAATCAGTATAACAAATATCACAATCACCTATCCTCATCCCAATATCCTTTTAAACAAGTGTTTTTGTACATCTTTTTAAACTGAATTATGCTTGTGCTAAGTTTTATCTCCTGTTCCAGACCATTCCACAAATTCACACCACAGATTGCTATGCACAGACTTTTAATAGTTGTTCTGACATTGAGTTTTTTTAAATTATGTTCCCCTCTCAAATTATACCCCACCCTGTCTTTCCATAAACAGTGTAATGGTGTCATTGAAAAAGCTGTTCCTCATCCTGTGTGTGGAGATAATTCTTTAACAAGAATTAACAGAATTATGAACTAACAGAATTATGAATCTAACCCTATATCACACACACACACACACACACACACACAAACTGTTCCCCCGCAACGTTGATTACACTGCGGGTCGGGTAGGTTCCAGTTACTACAAAATCAACTCATATTGGAAGATGGCGGCCGTGAGGCTTGCCGCAGTACAAGCAGTGTTCCTGTCTGCCGTTTAGTGTCTGCGTTATTTGTTTGCAAAGTGTCGTGCTTAATCCAGTACTCCCGTTCGGAGCTTTTAAACCTCAGTGATTCGGGCCCATCTACATCCTTGCTGGAGGAGAAATTACGGGACTTAAACATCTCAAGCCACTCTATATCATGGTTGCCGGCCAAAAAGGGCCGCCGCTCCGGCACCTTTGCCAGGTTCAGGAGACGCCCTTACCGGCCGCCGCTCCCAGCACTTCTGTTGTCAAACGTCAGATCCCTCCGGCACAAAATGGATGAACTCCAACTTATGATACAAACTAACAAAGACTATAGTGACTGCTCTGCCATCTGCCTGACAGAGACCTGGCTGGATCAATCATCTCTGATCCCACTCACCTTGCACACTATGCCTTTCAGCTACTGCCCTCTGGGAGGCATTACAGGACAATTGCCTCCAAAACAAACCGCTTCAAAAACAGTTTCATTCCCACTGCAATTAACATTTTAAACTCTGTACGGTGAGGAATAAGAATAAGCATGGCCCTTATGTATTACGTAATGTGTCTGTCTGTATGTATATCTATGTTATATGTTTAATGTTTGATGAAATGTTGGAACCTGTACCGAGCTGTACTGATAACAAATTCCACCAGCCTGGCTGTGTGGTCATTAAAATACAATTAAAATACGAAAATACAATACAAACACAGCCTATTAACAGAAGTATGAACTAACAGAATTACACCAAAGATCCTATAGCCGAGCCGAGTTAATTTTGTGAAATTCTTCAATTGGATAACCCCACAGGCAGATCTCATTCCACTCTCTGGCTATTAGGAAGACCTTTTTATTTGTGGAGAAACAACTCCATAGAAAATAGAAAATAAGCACAAAAACATTCAGTAACATTCCATGGCTAGAGCAACTGGAATCTTCATATTGCTATTATTTTCCCAAATACTGCAGATGTGAACAGTGTGATTACATCTTGTGTGATTACATTAGTGTGATTAGATGAATGAATTACAGAGTGCAAGTGTAATACAAAATCAACTCAAGTTTATTCGTCACATACACATACGAGATGTGCAGTGGAATGAAAGTGGCAAATGCTCGCGGACTTTGTGCAAAAAGACAAACAAACAAACAACCAAACAAACTATAAACACAATCATAAACACACACATCAAACACAGCATATGAGCCATTTAAAAATAAATGATTTTAAAAACATTAAAGAAAATTACCAGAGGCAAAATTTATAAACATTTTATTCTTGAACAAGAATTAACAGAAGTATGAACTGACAGAATTACACCAAAGATCCTATAACCGAGACACGAGCGCAGACGCCGAGACCCGAGCCCCGAGTGCAGACACGAGACACGAGCCGCGCCCCGGACCCGGAGTGTTTAAGAAGGAAGGTAGACAAAAATGCTGTAGAAACTCAGCGGGTGCAGCAGCAGCATCTATGGAGCGAAGGAAATAGGTCAAGAAGGAACTGCAGATGCTGGAAAATCGAAGGTATCAAGAATGAACCCATTTCCTTCGCTCCACATAGATGCTGCTGCACCCGCTGAGTTTCTCCAGCTTTTTTGTGTACAGCCGGACACAGATGGAGACCGAGATTGAGAGAAAGAAAGATAGAGAGGGGCCCGGCTCAGAATTAAACGCTAGGTAGGTGTCCCTGGTGCTTGCCAAGCCGGGCAAAATGACATGGCTTTTAGGTTGCCCTGGCGGGACCGTAGCTTGCCATTCACACCCAGGCAGGCAGCCGCGAATTTCCAGCCCTGGTTACACCAGCATTTTGTTGTCCGCCTTCTGGGGCCGAAGCATGAAGAAGGGTAGACAAAAATGCTGGAGAAACTCAGCGGGTGAGGCAGCAGCGAAGGAAATAGACGTCGCTTCGCGCCGAGACCCTTCTTCAGACTTCTACAGAAGAAGGGTGTCAAACGTCGCCCCGCCATTGCTGCTGCTCTCCAGAGAGATGCTGCCTGTCCCACATGCGCGATTTTTCGGCGTTCGGTGTAAACCCGCATCTGCACAGTTCCTTCCCAGTACAAGCAGCGACAGTAAGTTAGTGGCGCTCAACTTTAAGTTGGCTCTGATGCCGTGCTTCTTGGCGAGCTGCTGCAGTTCGGTGTACTTTAGCAGCTCAAGCCTCGACCCGCACAACTCCATCTCCTGCTCCTGTCTTCATCTGCCCGCCATCTTGAAGAGGGTTTCGGCCTGAAACGTCGCCTATTTCCTTCGCTCCACAGATGCTGCTGCGCCCGCTGAGTTTTCCAGCATTTTTATCTACCTTCGATCTTCCAGCATCTGCAGTTCCTTCATGAACATTTCCCGCCATCTTTATAGGGTCGCTGGCGCCAAACCGCGCCCTTTGAATTCTCGCCCACACAACGCCCATTGGCTGCAGCGGCGTCGAGCAGCCCCCGTCACGTGACGGCCGATCGCCAGCGGGATCACGTGCAGGGGGGATCACGTGCAGGGGCCGGATCACGTGCAGGGGGGGAATCACGTGCAGGGGGATCACGTGCAGGGGGATCACGTGCAGGGGGACTCCAGGACATGTGGTATTATGGAATAATAGTGCAAGGCTGGGCAGACGGGCACTAGGACCCAGTAGAATTGAGCTCAGGCCCAGTGGAGAGTCCAGGCTCCAGTAGCCGGAGGTGACGTGGTTACCGGGGGAGTTAGGGTGTGGCCCGGGGAGACACACGAACCGGCAGCTGCTGTACAGAGTTACTAAATAAAGACAGACTCCGTTTACGTCGTCGTACGAGCCTTATTATTACTTAGTATAAGAATAACTCGACATGGTGTCGGAAGTGAGAGACTTGTGAGTAAAAATAAAAAAATAGATAAGAAAAAGAGGAAAGGGGTATCGTTTTGGCGGGAGATCGGAGACGAGCCGGCCGATATGGCGCAACCTACACCAACTGCTATGTTTAGGTATGTTGCAAAGCCTACCTGAAGCGTCGTTGAAAATCTGCCGCTACGGGTGTGCGCGATTTTGGCGCCGTTTAGAGGGGGCGGGTTTAAAACGCGATTTTCTCTAGGCTGTTCAAATCGAAGATGTTCAGCCTAGTTAATTATTAACGAAAAATCGCTGGAAGACCCCGTCGCAAAAGCTATTATTAGTTTTAAAGGCCTCGTAAAATAGTTATAGTAGTTTAAAAATCAATCTCTAAACCCGCGACCGCCAGCAACCGCAGAGTCTCATAAAGAAAATAGCTGAAGTTAGGCTGTATATATTTACATTAAAAAGGGCTTCTAAAGAACCCTTTATACAAAGTTTAATATTGCGAGTAGCTCAATTTGGGCCCATTATATCGCGCAGTATTTTTCTGGGCATTTGGGGCACAAATCTACCGCAATGTGAACGTTGTAAACCAGCGCGTTCACAGGGACCCACTGGAAAGCTGATTTAAATGGGCATTTATTTGCAGCAATTAAACACTGAATTCCTTCCATTTGGCCTATAAATTAATGTAAATGAGATTTAAAAATCATGTTTTATTGTGAATTATTTGTGAATATTATTTGGACATTTAGGCTATTTAAAAATGTTAATCATTTATTAAGAAATGGATAGATGTTTAGATCTAGTAATTGAAGTCTGAAATTAGCTACAATTAGGTAACTAACTAATTATATGCTTTAATTTCAGGTCATCCAAGTAAGATTATTTTATATTTGTTTCAGAATGCTTCAATCTATGATAACTGAAAATTTCATTCAGTTTTCTTAATTTTTAAGAAAGTTATGGGCTTTTGACTGTTCAAGATCACAGCTTTTTTGTTATGTCCATAGAAAATCAATAGGGAACAAGATGCTCATTTCCGAGTATGAAAATGGCCATAACTTTTTAAATACTTGAGATATGAAAGTGAATTAGGTGTCAAATTAAACTTATTTTTATGCTTTATCTGATGGGATAAATTACAGACTTGATTTTTAAAATCTCAAAATTTTGTAACATTGCTACTATGTTCACAATACAACCTCCAGAGCCATTCGATTTTACCAAGCCTCAAGAATGGGAGCGTTGGATCAGGAGATTCGACCGCTTTCGGCTTGCAAGCAATTTAAACGCGACGTCGGCAGAAAACCAGGTGAACACGTTAGTGTATTGCATGGGCGATGAGGCCGAAGATGTGCTAAAGGGGCTAACGCTAACTGCAGATGAGAGGATGTACACGGATGTCAAGGCGGGCTTTGATGCATTTTTTGTACCTAAAAAGAATGTAATCTATGAAAGAGCCAAGTTCAATCAGCGTGTGCAACTGCCAGGAGAAACGGTGGATTCCTTCATCACTGCTCTATACGGATTAGCTGAACACTGCAACTATGGACAGTTACAGAACGAGCTGATCCGCGACAGGTTGGTGGTCGGGCTGAGAAACGTCTCATTGTCAGAAAAGCTACAGCTAGACAGAGACCTAACCCTTGAAACTGCTATAACAAAAACAAGGCAGTCTGAAGAAGTTAGACGACAGCGGTCTGACTTAAGAGGAGAAAATAGCGGTGCTAACAAGTGCTCTAATGTTGATGAAGTGCATGCTAAAAGCTACAGAAAACCAAATTTTCCCTCAAAGCCTCAGCCACAAGCACAAACACCAGGCAGATATAAACTTAATACACGGCCACAGCCAGGTTCAAAGGCCTGTTATAGATGTGGAAAAATGCCCTCGCATGAGAAATGGGAATGCCCTGCTAAAGATGCTGTGTGTCACAACTGTGGCAAAAAGGGACATTATGGCAAAGTGTGCAGAAGCAGTGCAAAATCTCTCGATGCTGTCACTACAGAGGAAGAAGAGAGCTTTTTCCTGAGAGCCGTGGAAGCGGGAAGAGACCCGTGGACGGTGCAGCTACAAGTGAGACAAAAAAAAGTGTGCTTTAAAATAGACACTGGTGCTGATGTCACCGCCATGCCAGCCGAGGTGTACCATGACATTACAGGGGGGCAGGATGTGAAGCGCCTGGCAGTGTCGACACGCCCATTGTATGGGCCAGGGGGCAATGCACTCTGTCCTGGGTGTAGCCAGAGAAACACTGCGCAGAGGCAAAAAGACAGCCAGAGAGAACATTTATGTAGTAAGAGACCTGCACACTGCACTGTTGGGAAGGCCTGCCATAGAACGGCTTCAGCTTGTGTGCAGGGTTGACGGCATCACCGTGGAATCAGTGAAACAACAATATCCGAAGCTGTGTAGCGGCTTGGGTCTTGTTCGGAGGCCATACTCAATTAAATTGAAGCCAGAGGCTGTACCCTTCTCTCTCCACACGCCACGCAGAGTCCCTCTGCCGCTTATGGGAAAAGTGAAGAAGGAGATAGACCATATGGAGAAGATGGGCGTAATCACCAAGATTGAGGAGCCGACTGAATGGTGTGCCGGGATGGTGGTGGTGCCGAAAAAAACAGGTGATGTTCGCATTTGTGTGGACTTCACAATGATGAATGGATCAGTATGCAGAGAAAAGTTTACCCTGCCTTCTGTCGAGCACACTCTGGGCATGCTAGCTGGCGCAACAGTATTCAGCAAATTAGATGCCAACATGGGCTTTTGGCAAGTACCATTGACAAAAGAGTCTGCCAAATACACCACCTTCATCACGCCTTTTGGGCGCTACTATTTCAACCGTCTACCCTTTGGCATAGCATCAGCCCTTTCAAAGGATGATGATGACAGAAGTGACCGGTGGCCTGGAGGGGGTACTGTGTCACATGGACGACATCCTGGTCTGGGGACAGACGCAAGAGGAGCATGATGTGCGGCTACATGCGGTGCTAGAGAAGGCACATAAGGCCGGCATTACGCTCAACATGGACAAATGTGAGCTCACACGCCACAGTCAAATTCCTGGGTCATGAGAACTGTGGGGGGCGCTGCTCTGGCAGCAGCCATGTCATGCAGCTCGTCAGTTTTTCAACTTTTTTTATTTTTTTAGTATGTTTTAAAGTCTGTATTTAATGTTTCTTCGTGTGTTTTGTGTGGGGGGTGGTGTGGGGGGGCAAGGGGGAAACCGCTTTGGTCGCCTCCTCCACGGAGAGGCGAGTTTTTCCAGGTCGCCTCCCCCGTGGCCTAACATCAAGGATCGGCGCGGCCTTTCCCGGAGACGCGCCCGGGGCTTCAGCGGCAGGCGCAGCGTGGACTCTCGGCGTGGAGCGGGTGAGCCCTCGCTGGGGCTCGCTGGAGGGGAGCGCTCCGTTTCGCTGGCCCGGGGCAGCCGGCAGCCTGAAGTCGCAGCTTGAAGTCTGCAGAGCTCCAGCTGGTGCGGCGTCTACAGCCCGGGATCTCACGTTGGGGACCCGGGGGAAGAAGAAGCCATCACTGCCAGCCCGCGGCCGACTTCTACCGCGGGGCCGGCATGGACTTACCATCACCCCTGGAGGGGAGTTCGACCGCCGGCCCTGCAGTCTACGGTGCTTCTGGCTGCGGCGGGGACTTTAAATCTTGACCGCCGGCCTGCGGCCTACAACAACTTAAAGCCGCGGTCTCCGGTGAGGAAGAGCCGATCCTGGACTGACTCTGGACTCTGGTCCTGACCACGGAGGGGAAATGGAGGAGGACTGGCCAAATTTTGTGCCTTCCACCACAGTGATGAATGCTGTGGTGGATGTTTGTGTTACAGTTTTATTGTGGTTGTGTGTTCTTTATTATTGTATCGCTGCAGACAACCCAAATTTCCACCAGCCTGGCTGTGTGGCAATAAATTATATCTATCTATGTGATTTCAGCAGATGGAGTGAAGCCAGATCCAGAGAAGACGAGAGCAGTACAAGAGATGGATGCACCCAAAAATGTCAGCGAACTCAGGAGTTTTCTGGGCATGGTCAATCAGCTGGGCCGCTTCTTGCCCAACCTGGCTGAAAAAGACAAAGTGCTACGAGACCTGCTGTCCAAGAAGAACCACTGGTACTGGGGGACAGAGCAGCAGGCCACCTTTGATCAGTTAAAAACAGAGCTGTCATCCACACCAGTGCTCACATTATACAACCGAAACAGTGCTCTAAAGATCTCTGCTGATGCCTCATCCTTTGGCCTGGGGGCAGTCCTGCTGCAGAAGAGCGATGCCATGTGGTCACCTGTGGCATATGCGTCCAGGTCAATGACACCAACAGAGCAGCGCTATGCTCAAGTAGAGAAGGAGGCATTGGCTGCGACGTGGGCATGTGAAAGGTTCAGCTGTTTCATCCTGGGAAGACCATTCGAGCTGGAAACTGACCATAAGCCGTTGGTGAGTCTGCTGGGAGGGAAAGCTTTGGATGACCTCCCACCAAGAATCCAAAGATTTAGGATGAGACTCATGAGGTACAACTATACAGTCGAGCATGTCCCTGGCAAAAGCCTGTGGACAGCCGACACCTTATCTCGTGCTCCTCTGAGAGCCGCAAGAACACACACAGACACAAGCCTATTAGAGGACACCAACATCTATGTAGACTCTGTCATCAGCAACATTCCTGTCAGTGGAGATTATCTGAGCAGCCTACGTGAGCACATGCAGGCAGACAGCACATGCTCTGCACTGATGGAGTACTGCACAGACGGCTGGCCTGACAAAAGCCAACTGCAGGGAGTGCTGAGACATTACTGGACTGATAGAGCAGTGCTGA
This sequence comes from Amblyraja radiata, assembly GCF_010909765.2. Classification (NCBI taxonomy): domain Eukaryota; kingdom Metazoa; phylum Chordata; class Chondrichthyes; order Rajiformes; family Rajidae; genus Amblyraja; species Amblyraja radiata. The sequence continues at coordinate 2,193,825 of NC_045985.1, read as the reverse complement.
CTGTGCACGATGGGCTGCTGCTGCGGGGCACGAGGCTCGTCATCCCATCAGCCTTACAAGGTGATGTGCTGCAGAGACTACACGAGGGACACCTGGGGGTGACAAAGTGCAGGGGCCGGGCCAAACAGACGGTATGGTGGCCAGGACTCAGCAGCCAGCTGAATGACATGGTGCTGAAATGTAGAACCTGCATCCAAGAGAGAAGGAACGTCAAAGAGCTGCTGATGCCAACGGAGATGCCAGACAGGCCTTGGCAAACCTTGGGAGCTGACCTATTCACGCTGAAAGGCAAGACTTATCTACTAGTAGTAGATTATTTCTCAAGGTATGTGGAAGTTGCGCTGCTGTCACCCACAAGGTGAACAGATGTGGTGGAACACCTGAAATCCATGTTTGCTCGTCATGGAATTGGTGAATTTCTGAAAAGTGACAATGGGCCCCAGTTCTCAGGTAGCCACTTTAAAGCCTTTGCAGCAGAGTATGGCTTTGTGCACATCACGAGCAGCCCCAGGTTTCCTCAGAGCAATGGGGAGGCGGAACGCGCGGTACAAACCGTGAAAAACCTGCTAACAAAGGTGTCAGACCCATATCTTGCATTGCTGGCCTACAGAGCAACCCCTCTACAGAACGGCTATAGCCCGGCCGAGCTGTTGATGGGGCGCCACCTCCGCACTACAGTTCCTGCCCTTCCAACCCTGCTGAATCCAGTTTTGCCTGACTACAACGCGCTGGGGGCCAAAGAAAGGGAGAAGAGGACGAACGACGCAAGATCCTTCGACAAGAGGCACGGAGCGAGAAATCTGGAGCCGCTCGTACCTAGGGAGGATGTGTGGATCACCGATGCACGAGTCCAGGGCAAAGTACTATCTACACACAATACCCCTCGCTCTTATATCGTCCAGGTGCCTCAGGGCACACTGAGGCGGAACCGGCAGCACTTCATGCCGCTGCAGACCAACAGTGGGGTAGTCGACGCTGATGAGCCACCGGTGGGAGAAGATTCACCTAAACCAGAGCCAGCTCCACCAGAGCCAGCTCCACCAGTGACAAAATGATTTTTCCAAACATTTGTGAGGTAAGCCGTGAGACATACTTCCTAAATGGTAATTAAATATTAGAAGAAAACCAGAAAAGGTTGAAATGAGTTTCATTTTTTTATCTTCCACCGCATAGATCATAGAAACATAGAAAATAGGTGCAGGAGTAGGCCATTCGGCCCTTCGAGCCTGCACCGCCATTCAATATGATCATGGCTGATCATCCAACTCAGTATCCTGTACCTGCCTTCTCTCCATACCCCCTGATCCCCTTAGCCACAAGGGCCACATCTAACTCCCTCTTAAATATAGCCAATGAACTGGCCTCAACTACCCTCTGTGGCAGAGAGTTCCAGAGATTCACCACTCTCTGTGTGAAAAAAGTTCTTCTCATCTCGGTTTTAAAGGATTTCCCCCTTATCCTTAAGCTGTGACCCCTTGTCCTGGACTTCCCCAACATCGGGAACAATCTTCCTGCATCTAGCCTGTCCAACCCCTTAAGAATTTTGTAAGTTTCTATAAGATCCCCTCTCAATCTCCTAAATTCTAGAGAGTATAAACCAAGTCTATCCAGTCTTTCTTCATAAGACAGTCCTGACATCCCAGGAATCAGTCTGGTGAACCGTCTCTGCACTCCCTCTATGGCAATAATGTCCTTCCTCAGATTTGGAGACCAAAACTACGCAATACTCCAGGTGTGGTCTCACCAAGACCCTGTACAACTGCAGTAGAACCTCCCTGCTCCTATACTCAAATCCTTTTGCAATGAAAGCTAACATACCATTCGCTTTCTTTACTGCCTGCTGCACCTGCATGCCTACCTTCAATGACTGGTGTACCATGACACCCAGGTCTCGCTGCATCTCCCCCTTTCCCAATCGGGCACCATTCAGATAATAGTCAGCTTCCCCGTTTTTGCCACCAAAATGGATAACCTCACATTTATCCACATTATACTGCATCTGCCAAACATTTGCCCACTCACCCAGCCTATCCAAGTCACCTTGCAGTCTCCTAGCATCCTCCTCACAGCTAACACTGCCCCCCAGCTTAGTGTCATCCGCAAACTTGGAGATATTGCCTTCAATTCCCTCATCCAGATCATTAATATATATTGTAAATAGCTGGGGTCCCAGCACTGAGCCTTGCGGTACCCCACTAGTCACTGCCCGCCATTGTGAAAAGGACCCGTTTACTCCTACTCTTTGCTTCCTGTTTGCCAGCCAGTTCTCTATCCACATCAATACTGAACCCCCAATGCCTTGTGCTTTAAGTTTGTATACTAATCTCTTATGTGGGACCTTGTCGAAAGCCTTCTGGAAGTCCAGATACACCACATCCACTGGTTCTCCCCTATCCACGCTACTAGTTACATCCTCGAAAAACTCCACAAGATTCGTCAGACATGATTTACCTTTTGTAAATCCATGCTGACTTTGTCCAATGCTTTCACTACTTTCCAAATGTGCTGCTATCCCATCTTTAATAACTGACTCTAGCAGTTTCCCCACTACCGATGTTAGACTAACCGGTCTGTAATTCCCCATTTTCTCTCTCCCTCCCTTCTTAAAAAGTGGGGTTACGTTTGCTACCCGCCAATCTTCAGGAACTACTCCAGAATCTAAAGAGTTTTGAAAGATTATTACTAATGCATCCACTATTTCTGGAGCTACTTCCTTAAGTATTCTGGGATGCAGCCTATCTGGCCCTGGGGATTTATTGGCCTTTAATCCATTCAATTTACCCAACACCACTTCCCGGCTAACCTGGATTTCACTCAATTCCTCCAACTCCTTTGACCCGCGGTCCCCTGCTATTTCCGGCAAATTATTTATGTCTTCCTTAGTGAAGACGGAACCAAAGTAGTTATTCAATTGGTCCGCCATATCCTTGTTCCCCATGATCAACTCACCTGTTTCTGACTGCAAGGGACCTACATTTGTTTTAACTAATCTCTTTCTTTTCACATATCTATAAAAACTTTTGCAGTCAGTTTTTATGTTCCCTGCCAGTTTTCTTTCATAATCTATTTTCCCTTTCCTAATTAAGCCCTTTGTCCTCCTCTGCTGGTCTTTGAATTTCTCCCAGTCCTCCGGTATGCTGCTTTTTCTGGCTAATTTGTACGCATCATCCTTCGCTTTGATACTATCCCTGATTTCCCTTGTTATCCATGGATGTACTACCTTCCCCGATTTATTCTTTTGCCAAACTGGTATGAACAATTTTTGTAGTTCATCCATGCAGCCTTTAAATGTCTTCCATTGCATATCCACCATCAACCCTTTTAGAATTAATTGCCAGTCAATCTTGGCCAATTCACGTCTCATACCCTCAAAGTTACCTTTCTTTAAGTTCAGAACCATTGTTTCTGAATTAACAATGTCACTCTCCATCCTAATGAAGAACTCAACCATATTATGGTCACTCTTGCCCAAGGGGGCACGTACAACAAGATTGCTAACTAACCCTTCCTCATTACTCAATACCCAGTCTAAAATAGCCTGCTCTCTCGTTGGTTCCTCTACATGTTGATTTAGATAACTATAATAATAATAATAATAATACATTTTATTTATGGGCGCCTTTCAAGAGTCTCAAGGACACCTTACAAAAATTGAGCATGTATAGGAAAAACATGTAAGGGGAATGAAATAAATAGTAGAGACATGACTAGTACACAAAGTAAAGACAGAATTCAATACAAAACACAGCATGAGGCAATTAATGCACAGATGAAAAGGGACGGGGACGTGGGGCTAAGGATAGGCAGAGGTGAAGAGATGGGTCTTGAGGCGGGACTGGAAGATGGGGAGGGACACGGAATCGCGGATCAGTTGGGGGAGGGAGTTCCAGAGCCTGGGAGCTGCCCTGGAGAAGGCTCTGTCCCCAAAACTGCGGAGGTTGGACTTGTGGATGGAGAGGAGACCGGCTGTTGTGGATCTGAGGGACCGTGAGGGTTGGTAGGGGGAGAGGAGGTCAGTGAGATATGTGGGGGCCAGATGGTGGAGGGCTTTGTAGGTGAGGACCAGGATTTTGTAGGTGATCCGGTGGGAGATGGGAAGCCAGTGAAGTTTTTTGAGGACTGGAGTGATGTGATGCCAGGATTTGGTGTGGGTGATGAGTCGGGCGGCTGCGTTCTGGACCAGTTGGAGTCGGTTGATGTAGGTGGAGCTGATGCCAAGGAGAAGTGAGTTGCAATAGTCCAGTCGGGAGGAGATGAAGGCATGGATGAGTCTTTCAGCAGCAGGCGGTGTGAGAGAGGGTCTGAGTTTGGCGATGTTGCGGAGATGAAAGAAGGAGGTTTTAATGATATGGCGGATGTGAGGCTCAAGGGAGAGGGTGGAATCAAAGATCACGCCAAGGTTGCGGGCCTGGATCCCGCATACATTCCAAGAAATCCTCTTCCTCAGCACCCCTGCCAATTTGATTCACCCAATCTATATGTAGATTGAAGTCACCCATTATAACTGTTTTGCCTTTGTCGCACGCATTTCTAATTTCCTGTTTGATACCATCTCCAACTTCACTACTACTGTTAGGTGGCCTGTACACAACACCCACCAGCGTTTTCTGCCCCTTAGTGTTTCGCAGCTCTACCCATACCGATTCCACATCCTCCAAACTAATGTCCTTCCTTCCCATTGCATTAATCCCCTCTCTAATCAGTAACGCTACCCCACCTCCTTTTCCTTTCTGTCTATCCCTCCTGAATATTGAATATCCCTGGATGTTCAGCTCCCAGTCTTGGTCACCCTGGAGCCATGTCTCCGTGATCCCAACTATATCATAGTCATTAATAGCTATCTGCACATTCAACTCATCCACCTTATTACGAATGCTCCTTGCATTGAGACACAAAGCCTTCAGGCTTGTTTTTACAACACTCTTACCCCTTATACAATTATGTTGAAAAGTGGCCCTTTTTGATTTTTGCCCTGGTTTTGTCTGCCTGCCACTTTTACTTTTCACCTTGCTACCTATTTTTTCTACCCTCATTTTACACCCCTCGGTCTCTACGCTCACACATTTAAGAAACCCTTTCCCTTTAACTCCATCCTCCACTATCCCATTCAACACCCCACCCCCCTTATTCAGTTTACAGCCACCCGTGTAGCAGTGGCAAACCTGCCTGCCAGAATGCTGGTCCCACACCGGTTAAGATGCAATCCGTCCCTTTTGTACAGTTCCCCCTTACCCCAAAACAGATCCCAGTGATCTAAGAATCTAAATCCCTGCCCCGTGCACCAGTTCCTCAGCCACACGTTCAGGTCCCGTATCTCCCTGTTCCTTCTCTCGCTAGCACGGGGAACTGGAAGCAAACCGGAGATAACAACCCTGGAGGTCCTGCTTTTCAACATTTTTCCGAGCTCTCTAAAGTCACGCTGCAGAATATTCATCCCCTTTTTTCCGACATCGTTTGTGCCGACATGCACTACCACTTCCGGATGTTCACCTTCGCCCTTGAGGATTTTCTGCACTCTGTCCGTGACTTCCTGGATCCTGGCACCGGGAAGACAGCACACTATCCTCGCATCCCGTCTGTTGCCGCAGAAACCCCTGTCCGTACCTCTCACGATGGAGTCTCCCACTACAATGGCCTTGCCTGCCTTAGGCCTTTTTGGTTTTGGCTCAACAGCCCTATTCGCATCGCAAGCCAGTCCGCCGCTCACGTCTTCTGTCCCAACAGCTTCTAAGCGGATGAACCTGTTTACAAGAGGTACACCACCCGGGGACGTTGGCATTCCATGCTTCCCTCCCTTTCTCACCGTCTCCCACCTTCTCTCTTCCAGTACCTTAGGTGTAACAATCGTACTGTAGGACTTGTCGAGGAACGACTCCGTTTCTCGTACGAACCGGAGGTCAAGTGTAAAGGGACACAAGTCAAGTGCAAAGGAACATAAGTCAAGTGCAAAAGGACAAAGGTCAAGTGCAAAAGGACAAAGGTCAAGTGTAAAGGGACACAAGTCAAGTGCAAAAGGACAAAGGTCAAGTGCCAAGTGACGAAGGTCAAGTAAAGAGGGAAAAGGCCAAAGGGCAAAGGAAAAGAAATAAAAGGCAAAAGGAAATTGCCATCCAAAGAGCAACCCTAGCTATTCAAGCTGCATTCAGGGGTATGAAGGTACGGAGAGAGAACCGGGACAAACAGAAGGCAGCAACGGTAATACAAGCAGCATTTAGAATGCACAGAGTATACCGTCAATACAAGGCAATGAGAAGGGCAGCTATAATAGTGCAAACCCATTATAGGGCACACCTTCAAATGGTAAGTGATCGCAAAACTTACATGACGGTACACAGCACCATTGTGCTGCTTCAGGCAGCCTACCGAGGAATGCTTGTTCGAAAGCAATTGCAGTGCATGCATAAATCTGCCAAGGTCATACAGACTTATTATCAGATGCATAAACAGCGTCAGTATTTTAAGAAACTACGCTGGTCTGCCATTGCAGTACAGCAACGATACAGAGCATGCCAGATAAGAAATGTCCAAGTAAGACAGAATAATAGTTTGAGAAAAGCAGTGGTTTGTATTCAGGCCTTATACCGCGGGATCAAAGCCAGAGTATTGGTAGAGAAAATCAAGGCAGCTCGCCGTATTAAGTCAGTCATAAGAATGTGCATTACAAGAAAGTATTTCTTGATGCAAAAGGCAGCTGTAGTCACGCTGCAAGCAGCATACCGTGGATAGCAACTCCGACCCTTGAGGCACGTGGCAAGGCATCCAGGCCATCACGGACTATAGACCCACCAACACCACCCCCACGTCCAGCGACGCCTCCTTCCTTGAGGAGCTTAACCACTTCTATTGCCGCTTCGACAGGGACAATCTAGAGACAGCCATCAAGGCTGTGCTCCCTGCTGATCACCAACCCCTCACACTCACCCCCTACGACGTGTACGTGGCACTGAGTAGGACTAATGCACGTAAGGCTGCTGGCCCTGACGGCATCCCCGGGCGCGTCCTCAGGGCCTGTGCTGCGCAGCTGACAGACGTCTGGACTGACATCTTCAACCTGTCACTTGCCCAAGCAGTTGTCCCCATGTGCCTTAAAACCACCTCCATCGTGCCAGTGCCAAAACACTCCACTGCGGCAAGCCTCAACGACTTCCGCCCAGTTGCACTTACCCCCATCATCACCAAGTGCTTCGAGAGGCTGGTCCTGGCAGACCTCAAAGGCTGCCTACCCCCCACACTGGATCCCTATCAGTTTGCCTACCGCAAGAATAGGAGTACGGAGGATGCCATTTCAACGGCACTTCACTCCGCCCTCCCTCACCTGACAACAGAGACACTGACGTAAGAATGCTGTTCATCGATTACAGCTCAGCATTCAACACCACTATACCATCTAAACTGATCACCAAACTCGGTAACCTGGGCATCGACCCCTCCCTGAAATACATCATATTGCACATAGGGTCAAATTATGTTGTGAAACAGCAGTCTGAAGTACTGAAGCAAGACTTTATTGATCTGCTAAACACAGTCAGCTGTCTGAACATTGAAGTGTCCATCAGTGGGCCACTGCGCCGGTCGGAAAAGGAGTCGAGAAATTTTCAAGACTTTTGAGTCTTAATACATGGCTTTCAACTGCATGTGTGCCCTCCTTTCAGTTACTTTTATTGACAATTTCAACTTTTTCTGGGATCGCAGACATCTTTTTAAAGCAGATGGACTATGCCTAAACAGGCTGGGAATACAACTTTTCATGTCAAACCTATTTTATCTCCTGCGTCACCCATCTGTTCCCTCTGCCAAGGACAGGAGACAGGAGGAATCAAAACATGAAGACGCCAAAACAAAACTCCCTGAAAGAGAGCCTGTTCAGCCCCCGCCTGAAGAGAGCTTTGGCCATGACAGACATCAGCGCAGAGAGGAAGAGTCCCCACCTCCCACCCCTCCCCATACCCCATCCAGGTCACCCTTCTCTATACCCACCCTTTCCCCCTCTTCCCCTCTCTTGGAGTTCACTGACCATATGAAACAGCTGGTCATTGCTGGAACCAAATTCACACCCGCCCTACTCCCAGGTTCCGTCCCCCAAATGCCCCACTGCCCCCTCTCCCACCATTGGCTCCAAGTCCTCATCGAGTTCTGGCAAAATCGCCAAAGGAACGACCTGCACCACCCCCACCTCTGCAACGAGGGCAGAATCATCCTCTGTCTCCACAGCCTGATAACAGTACAGCACATTCCGTTACTTGTGTACAAAATACAGCAAGCTCTAACTGATATGTGCTGGGCTCAGGCTACAGGACAGATTGCACTCATGACTTTAAAAAAGGGGTAATAGAGAAAATAACTTATCAAAACCATCAGTTTGTATCTAGTATTTTCTCTAGAACATAAAAGGATGGGGGTACTGGAATCATTTTGGACCTCACAAGTCTTAACTCTTTTGTGCAGTATAAACATTTCAAAATGGAGATTTTTACTAATGCTTTGCAATTAATTTCAACAGAATGCTATATGGCAAGCATAGATCTCCAAGATGCATTATTCTGTTGCGGTGCATGTGCAACATCGCAGATATTTGAAATTTGTCTGGATGTCTCAAATGTGGCAGTTTAAAGCATTACCAAATAGATTGACGTCCGACCCTACATTGTTTACTAAACTGTTGAAGTCAATTTTAGCATTGCTAAGAACTCAAGGCCATTTGATAATGGCTTATTTGGATGACATTTTAATTGTGGGAGATACAGAAGCCATGGCAACAGCTTCAGTTTTAAAAGTAAAACTCACATTTCAAAGAATGGGATTTGTCATTCACTCTGAGAAATCCAGACTGATACCTAATAAGATAATTGATTACTTGGGGTTCACTATTAATTCACATCACATGACAGTGAGCTTACCCAAGGAAAAGAAGCTGCTATTGATTGAAGGTTGTAAAGAACTGATTGCAGGCAAACAACCATCAATTAGGCAAGTGGCTAGTTTGCTGGGCAAGTTAATTGCCTCATTCCCAGCTGTTCACCTGGGGCCACTCCACTATCAGCAATTGCAGAGAGCAAAAATTGCAGCATTAAAAAGACATGCTGGACATTTTGATAGACCAATGCAATTACCGAGAACAGCAATTGAGGATATAGAATGGTGGATTAAAAATGTGGATTGTTCCTACAGGAAAATAATGATTGAATCACCAGCTACCATTTTACAAACAGATGCAAGTGCACTGGGATGGGGAGCTGTGGATGCCAACTCAAGCTGTGGAGGTAGATGGAATGCAGAGGAAGAACCTTTGCTCAAGACACATGGCATTAATTATCTTGAATTACTTGGTGTATTGCATAGCTTGAAAGCTCTTTGCCGGAATGTACAAAATTTGCATGTACAGGTTCAGATTGACAATACTACGGCAGTAACATATATCAATCATATGGGTGGAATCAAGTCAGAAGCATGTGACAGATTGGCAAACAGGATTTGGCACTGGTGCATTGAGAAAGATATTTGGCTTTCTGCAGTTTACCTCCCGGGTAAATTCAACATAATTGCAGATACCAGATCAAGAAATTTCAATGACAATACAGAATGGATGTTAAATCGTGACGTTTTCCGAAAAATTGTTAAAAAAGTTGGGAAACCAGAAATTGACTTGTTTGCATCCAGATTGAATCACCAGTTACCTCAATATGTTTCTTGGGAGCCAGATCCAGGTGCGACAGGGGTAGATGCGTTTACGCTAAATTGGGGTGGAATGTTTTTGTATGCATTTCCTCCCTTTTGTCTGATCAGTAGGTGTCTACAGAAGATCAAACAAAATTATGCCTCAGGATTGTTGGTGGTTCCAGACTGGCCCACACAAACATGGTATCCATTGGTGTTAAAAATGGTGACTGAACCCATTATGCATGTATTTAGACAAGAAAACCTACTTGTGCACCCTGTAACTGGTGAATTTCATCCTTTACATGATCGTATTGATTTGCAGATTCTAAAGAGACCACATGTTGGAAGAGGACTATCAGATCGCTCTATGGATGTAATTACAGGATCATGGAGGGATAGTACCCAGAAGCAGTACATTTCTTACATTAAGAAATGGGAACAGTTTTGTTCAACACAAAATATTTCTTACGAAACTGCAGACACTTCAGATGTTGTAGAATTTGTGTCAAAATTACATTTTGATGATAACTTAAGCTGTAGTTCGATCAATACAGCAAGGAGTGCTTTGTTGGCATACTTATCGAAACCATCGGAACGTGAAGTTCTAGGATCACACCCTTTGATTTGTAGATACATGAAGGGCATCTTTAATGCTAAACCTCCCAGACCGAGATATACGGAAATCTGGAATGTGAGGGATGTACTATCACTACTTAGGGACTGGGATCCCATCTCACATTTGTCGTTAGACAAAATTACGATGAAAGTAGTCATGTTAATGGCTTTGGTCTCAGCTCAAAGAGTACAAACATTACACAAGTTAAGGATAGACAGAATGGGAATGAAATCGGAGGAAATTACATTCTATGTCTATGACCTGCTAAAACAGAGCAGACCAGGAGTTTCGGGGTGTAAATTGTTTTTTTCAGCATATCCTTCAGATCAAAGACTTTGTGTAGTTACATATTTAAAATACTACATTGAAACGACCAAACATCTGAGAGGTGTAGAATCTGCATTATTCATCAGCCATAAAAAGCCACACAAAAAAGTGACAACACAAACAATTTCAAGATGGCTGAAGAAAGTGCTATTGGATGCAGGAATTGATACTGACAAATTTAAACCTTATTCCACCAGGGCGGCGGCAACATTGGCGGCCAAGGATTTGGACATTCCAATAGACCATATCCTTGCGGCCGCAGGATGGGCAAGTGAAAGGATGTTGCACAAGTATTATCACAAAGAAATTGCAGACCCTGGTGTATTTGGAGGTACTGTTTTGAATTCAGTATTAAATGTCCCTAGTGAATGAAATGGGACACATAATGTTTATCATAAAATAAACCGTTAATTAATTAAACAAGTATGATGGTTTGCATGTTATTGACTGTGTTTGCTCATAGAGTCAAGCAAAATGCAGTGATACGCCGGAACCCAATCTACGGCCTGAAATCACAGAAGCTTTAAAATCTTCACGTAGTCACTCACGTGACTCCAAAGTAAAATAGTAAGATTAAACGAGAACTTACCAGTTTGAAGTTTGATCTTTATTTTATGAGGAGTTACGTCGAGGGACTACGTGCCCTCCGCTCCCACCCTAATAAGATCAAAGGTAAGTTATGTTGTATCACGTAGCTTACTATTATGCTTCGGAGTAGATCATCTGTGATTCCACACCGCTGCTTTGAAGTTTGACGCGCGTGCGCCTGGACGGCCTTCTTCATGTAGTCCCTCGACGTAACTCCTCATAAAATAAAGATCAAACTTCAAACTGGTAAGTTCTCGTTTAATCTTACTATTCTCTGCCTCACATCTACCTTTAAACGTGGATGGCCAAACAAGCAACACTCGGTTCCACTTTCAGTGCAGCGACGGGTATCTGCTACTGGTGATGGAGAACGGAGTTATTATGAAGGGCCACAAAGCAGTGGCCAGTCCCAGCTTCACTACAGCAGCAGTACTGTCATGCCATACATAGAGGGCACCCTGGTTCAGAGACAACGGTGCAACAGGCCAAGTGCATGTTCTTCTGGCCTGCTATGTCGGACAATGTGCGCCAGAGGACGCAGTCGTGTGTGGTATAGAACATAGACAATAGGTGCAGGAGTAGGCCATTCGACCCTTCGAGCCTGCACCGCTATTCAATATGATCATGGCTGATCATCCAACTCAGTATCCTGTACCTGCCTTCTCTCCATACCCCCTGATCCCTTTAGCCACAAGGGTCACATCTAACTCCCTCTTAAATATAGCCAATGAACTGGCCTCAACTACCTTCTGTGGCAGAGAATTCCAGAGATTCACCACTCTCTGTGTAAAAAATGATTTTCTCATCTCGGTCCTAAAAGATTTCCCCTTTATCCTTAAACTGTGACCCCTTGTTCTGGACTTCCCCAACATCGGGAACAATCTTCCTGCATCTAGCCTGTCCAACCCCTTAAGAATTTTGTAAGTTTCTATAAGATCCCCCCTCAATCTTCTAAATTCTACCGAGTACAAGCCGAGTCAATCCAGTCTTTCTTCATATGAAAGTCCTGCTATCCCAGGAATCAGTCTGGTGAACCTTCTCTGTACTCCCTCTATGGCAAGAATGTCTTTCCTCAGATTAGGTGACCAAAACTGTACGCAATACTCCAGGTGTGGTCTCACCAAGACCCTGTACAACTGCAGTAGAACCTCCCTGCTATGAATGCTAACATACCATTCTCTTTCTTCACTGCCTGCTGCACCTGCATGCCTACTTTGAATGACTGGTGTACCATGACACCCAGGTTTGAGATTGATTTGCTCCGCTCTGCCTCATCAGCGGCAGTTATTCAGAAACTCGCAAGATACTTGTCAGTTCACGGGGCCTCTCTCTCCCTCATGTCAGACAGTGCAGGACAACTTATGCGCCAAAGCTTCAAAGACTTTTACCCAGCGCTGGGATTTCTAACATGTCACCAGCAGCTCAGAATATCTGCAATCGAATGGGTTAGTGGAAAGAGCCGTTCGAAGTACGAAACAGGTGATAGAAAAATCTAAAAGAGCGGGGTCTGATGCCTTCCTGGACCTTCTCAACGTTTCACGGGACGCAGCCTTCCAGTAGCTAAACAACTGCTACGACCTCAGGTTCACGATGCAAACCCCGTCCAGGCCCAACTACCACACAAACGGCAAGTTCACAAATCGTATCACGACCAAACCAGCTGCCCCCTCTCGACTTTGTCTCCCGGTCAAACGGCCCGGCTACAAACACAGATAGGACACGACCATACAGGCGTAGCGGCAGAAACTGCCTGGAACCACGTTGCTACCCAGTCCGTTCCGAAGGAGGAATTTACAGGCGCAATAGAAAACATATTCTGCCGGAGAGCGAACCAAGACCATCGCAACAGTTGGCGTATGGCTACGGACTTTGTGGCAAAGACAAATGGAGAGACTGTGGGTTCAAACCGCAATAGCTCCTCAATGGCCAATGGGCCACCGGCGACTATTGGTGAAATTACCTATTAGACCGCCAGTGGTATCACCCGTGAAGTCTCCTGCAAAGACTGGTAAACCACCGCCTGATATGATGACACCCGTCCCTCCAGCAGAGGTCTGAAGAAGGGTTTCGGCCCGAAACGTTGCCTATTTCCTTCGCTCCATAGATGCTGCTGCACCCGCTGAGTTTCTCCAGCATTTTTGTCTACCTCCAGCAGAGGGCCTGGGCCGTACAAGTATAGCACGGGTTTGTCGGCCTTACCCTAAATTCAAAGACTGTAAATACTGATTACAGGTTTCCATCAGCGAGGCCACATTGTATTCCCCCTGATTCATATCCTTCACGGTTTCGTCACGATTTTAAAAGCACTGTATCTTCCTACTGTACGTTAGAAGTTTGGTGTATGTTTAATTAGTTGTATGATTTATTATATTTAAGGAGGAGGATGTAGATCACAGTACTAGTTGACCTGATACATGTTCTGTTTTACAGCATACCACTGCACACTCAAACAGCAATCTGGTTCAGTGTCCCATATATGATCTAGCCTGCCAGTCCAGTCTCTAGTTAGAAACATAGAAAATAGGTGCAGGAGTAGGCCATTCGGCCCTTCGAGCCTGCACTGCCATTCAATATGATCATGGCTGATCATCCAACTCAGTATCCTGTACCTGCCTTCTCTCCATACCCCCTGATCCCTTTAGCCACAAGGGCCACATCTAACTCCCTCTTAAATATAGCCAATGAACTGGCCTCAACCACCCTCTGTGGCAGAGAATTCCGCAGATTCACTACTCTCACTACTGTGTGAAAAAAATAATCTCATCTCGGTCCTAAAAGACTTCCCGCTTATCCTCAAACTGTGACCCCTTGAACTGGACTTCCCCAACATCGGGAACAATCTTCCTGCATCTAGCCTGTCGAACCCCTTAAGAATTCAGTAAGTTTCTATAAGATCCACCCTCAATCTTCTAAATTCTAGCGAGTACAAGCCGAGTCTATCCAGTCTTCCTTCATATGAAAGTCCTGCCATCCCAGGAATCAGTCTGGTGAACCATCTCTGTACTCCCTCTACGGCAAGAATGCCTTTCCACAGATTAGGAGACCAAAACTGTACGCAATACTCCAGGTGTGGTCTCACCAAGACCCTGTACAACTGCAGTAGAACCTCCCTGCTCCTATACTCAAATCCTTTTGCTATGAATGCTAACATACCATTCGCTTTCTTCACTGCCTGCGGCACCTGCATGCCTACTTTCAATGTGTTCAAAAGGGAACTGCAGATGCTGGAATATCGAAGGTACACACAATTGCTGGGGAAACTCAGCGGGTGCAGCAGCATCTATGGAGCGAAGGAAATAGGCGACGTTTCGGGCCGAACCCCTTCTTCAGACTAAGAAGGGTTTCGGCCCAAAACGTCGCCTATTTCCTTCGCTCCATAGATGTTGCTGCACCCGCTGAGTTTCCCCATCAATTGTGTGTACCTTTGCCTACTTTCAATGACTGGTGTACCACGACACCCAGGTCTCGTTGCATCTCCCCTTTTCCTAATCGGCCACCATTCAGATAATAGTCTACTTTCCTGTTTTTGCCACCAGAGTGGATAACCTCACATTTATCCACATTATACTGCATCTGCCAATGCCAGTCTTGAGCCACATTCCGACACTTTCACCTCTTTAATGAGCAGCATGGTGCCATCATTATTCACTTCGAAATGGGAATGGTTCACCAACGACACACCGTCTTTCATCCATTCGGTGTGGATGTTTTTACTGTCTTGCATAAAGTAGATCAGCTCAACACTATCCACCATATCTTCAAGTTTCTAGTAAGAAAGTAAATTTTATTTTATACTAGACTAAGTGGGACCCGTTGGGTACCATGTTCAAACGGGAGGGCTGGTCACCAACGCAAAATTCCACCTCTCCGCCAATTCCAACATTGGTGGCCTGTGGGGGGCTTTCTGGAGCACTAGTATGGGCATTGTGGGCTGAAAGGACTGGTTTCCAGGGGGCTAGTATGGACATTATGGGCCAAATGGATTCTTTGGGTGGCAGCCCAGTCACTCAAGCTGGTGGGCTAGCAGTTGACTCACGACTGGTGGGCTAGCAGTTGACTCACGGCTATTCCTTGAAATTCCATTTCAAGCAGGGTGCAAGGCCACCGAATTCAAGTGCAGTTTCCTAGCACTTCAAGCAGGGTGCAAGTCCACAAAAATCAAGTGCAGCTTCTGACCACTTCAAGCAGGGTGCAAGGCCACCGAATTCAAGTGCAGTTTCATACCACTTCAAGCTGGGTGCAGTGCCATCAAACTCAAGTGCAGTTTCCTACCACTTCAAGCAGGGTGCAGGGCCACCAAATGCTAGTGCTGTTTCATGCCATTTCAAGCAGGGTGCAAGGCCACCAAATTCAAGTGCACTTTCATACCACTTCAAGCAGGGTGCAAGACAACCAACTTGAAGTGCAGTTTCATACAATTTCAAGCAGGGTGCAAGGCCACCAAATTCAAGTGCAGTTTCATACCATTTCATGCAGGGTGCAAAGACACCAAATTCAAATGCAGTTTCATACCATTTCAAGCAGGGTGAAACCACCAAAAAACCACACAAAACACCACATAAATACCACACTTACAGTTCATCAGACATTCAGTATGTTCAGTTGATTCACAGCTCGGACAGAGTCGTGACCTCTCTCTCCCCCATCTTGCAGAGACTGAGCCACACCCACACATCTGGGTTTTATAATCCATGCCCCCTCCTACCGGAAGGGGCGTGGCCTTCATGGCATGATTGACAGGAGAGAGATTCTCAACATTTTTTAAAACACTAATAACACTTTTATTTTTCATTGATGGGAAGAATCCTCAGCACCTGATGAGCGAAGGGGACCTGAGCAAGATGGCCGAAAATCACAGCAGTAAGTGGTAGCGTTTTATCTAAAATCAATATATAGTGCAAACAGGAAGTTGTCAAGTTTGGACCAACAATGATTTGCAGTGCAGCATTTCAAAGCAACCACCACCAACAACCATTTGCAGTGCAGCATTTCAAAGCAACCACATTTTCATTTTCAAACCACATTAACAACACTCACAGTTGAGTAGACATCTGTTCAGTGTTATTCGCAGCTCAGAGAATCATGACCCTCTCGCTTCCTCCATCTTGCAGAGACTGAGTGAAGCACACACTTCCGAGTTTTATAGTCTCTCCGCCTTTCCTTTTTAAACAATAATAACTTTTATTTTTCATCGATGGGAAAAATCCTCTTGTCCTGCGCAGCGGAATGGGACTCTGAGTAAGATGGCCAAAAATCACAGACGTAAGTGGCAGTATTTTTTCTAAGATCATGAAACAGAACAACAGGAAATGGACAAGATTTGACTTTTAGTAATATAGATAGCACGTTTAAATCAACTTGCATTGAAACCAAAGTGCTTTACATGAAATAAATAATTAAGTTTGCGTTCACCAGCCGCAGCGAGCTAATTTTCTGGTTCAACTTGACCAGGGATTTGTAGTCGCCGGGCCCCAAGATAAAGAACTCGCCCTTGAAGTCGGTTCCCATGTAGCGACCCCCTCCCCTAGCGCGGGCATTGTGAGGTCAGTGGGTATCTGTGTGTGTTTTGACTTTTATTGTTTTTTTAATGTAATGATAGATAACGTGAAATGTAGCATGAAATGGTTTCAGGATCGGTGCTACTCAATCAGTTCTCTTTTATCTCATCCATAATGGCTCTGGTGATCACAACAACATATTTTGCTGCATCCGTCTTCATTGTATTTTTTGCTCTGGGGACGTACAGAGGTAACACTTGTACTGTGTAACTCATTATATCTTGAGTCTGTGTATTATGCATCTGTACCCGACGGTGAAATGAGTGTCCGTCTGTCTATCCAGTGCACAAGCGGCTTGTACAGCTGACGGCTTTCTATGTATTCTTCCAGCTACTCAGCTTGTTCACCTTGTTGTCTACATCACTCTTGTGTATTGTTGATCCAGGTCAGTATCCCAATTGGCATCTGGATCTGTTACTTGTCAAATACACCAGGGGGCAATGTCCATACAGTCATGAAGATATTACAACAAAGAATACAAGCTCAATAGAACAGAATGGGGCAAGATTTTTAATGGTGTTAGCAATGATGGTTTATATTCTCCTGGTTTACTTGCATCCTGAAACAAAACTCCAAGGTTTGTTTTTGATTCGAGGAGTAAGTTTAAACAATTATGTTTGAATATTTTTGTCGATACTCATCTCCAACTTGTATCATGTTGGAATATTTTGCTCCTGAAATTGCAGGCAGAAGCCCAACATTCTGGATGACATATAACATAAAACATATAAGAATTACAGCACGGAAACAGGCCATCTCGGCCCTTCTAGTCCGTGCCGAACACTTACTCTCACCTAGTCCCATCTACCTGCACTCAGACCATAACCCTCCAATCCTTTCCCGTCCATATACCTATACAATTTATTTTTAAATGATAAAATCGAACCTGCCTCCACCACTTCCACTGGAAGCTCATTCCACACAGCTACCACTGTCTGAGTAAAGAAGTTCCCCCCCATGTTACCCCTAAAGTTTTGTCCCTTAATTCTCAAATCATGTCCTCTTGTTTGAATCTTCCCTACTCTCAATGGAACAAGCTTATCCACGTCAACTCTATCTATCCCTCTCATAATTTTAAAGACCTCTATTAAGTCCCCCCTTAACCTTCTGCTCTCCAAAGAATAAAGACCTATCTTGTTCAACCTTTCCCTGTAACTTAGGTGCTGATACCCAGGCAACATTCTAGTAAATCTCCTTTGAATGACCTCACTGTTCTTGGATGAATTATTTAATTTGCTGCACGAGTTTGAAAAATCCTTGGATTTTATTATTTTAAACACTCATGTCAGGATATTGTGGATGACCAATGTTAAACAGTGAGGAATAATCTCCAAGATAGGAGGATGTGTGGTCAGTAGGATGTTGAGGACAGTTTCCAATGAAGCTGTTCATGAGGCCATAAGTCATAGGAGCAGAATTAGGCCATTCGGCCCATCAAGTCTATTCTGCCATTCAATCATGGCTGATCTATCTCTCCCTCCTAACCCCATTCTCCTGCCTTCTCCCCATAACCTCTGATATCATCCAAATCAAGAATATCTATCTCTGCCTTAAATGTATCAATTGACTTGGTTTCAATGGCCTTCTGTGGCAAAGAATTCCACAGATTCACCACCCTCTGATGAAATAAATTCCTCCTCACCTCCTTCTTAAAGGACCATCCTTTAATTCTGAGGCGATGACCACTAATCCTAGACACACTCTCTAGTGAATAATTCCTTTCCACACCCACTCAATCCAAGCCTTTCACTACTCGATACATTTCAATGAGGACCCCCTCATCCTTCTAAACTCCAGCGAGTGCAGGCCCAGTGCTGTCAAACGCTCATCATAGGTTAACCCACTCATTTCTGAGACGATGCTTGTAAAGCTCCTCTGGACCCTCTCCAGAGCCAGTAAACCCTTCCTCCAATATGGTGCCCAAAATTGTTCACAATACTCCAAATGCGGCCTGACCAGCGCCCTATAGCGCCTCAGCATTACATCCCTGTTCTTGTCTTTCTCCATAGTAGAGCTGATGGTGATTGTAATATTGCACCGTAGGCTGAATATTGCAGTAGGGTGATCTGGGAGGGATGGACATCCACTCCACCGCTGAAAGTCCAAGCCAGATGACTTCCAAGCATTTGCAATTGTCCTCTGGGCCGGCCTCCTACAGAGGGCGTGGACAATATGGTGGAAATCTGAATCTACATGAATGACATTTACAGTTTTGTCCAGAGCAAGGCCAACTTGTAATCCAGGTGATCCTCACCCCAAAACATCAACTCTAGATTGATTCTGAGTTCATCCAGCAATTTTGTTTTGTTGCTCCTGATTCCAGCATCTACAGTCTCTTGTGCCTCCAACCTACTATCCCACTACGGCAGCACTAATGCTTTATCCGTTTTCATTCACTTTCTCCCACACGATGCACTAAAATAGGTGAAGCATAGAAGCATTCACAATTAATAGGCATCGAATGGGATGAGAGTATTTGGGCCAAAAGCCAGGCATGGCTGTGGTGTGCTGATGGGGTTGTTTCACTGATTCTATGAATATATGTCAGTGGAATGACAACAATAACCAGACAAATGCAGAGAAATTCATAAAGATCCATTACTGAAGTAACAGTGAAATATGTTTTGGGTTGTGGGGTCTATGTGCATGCGCGTGCATCTACCTTCGTCACAGCCTCATAGGTCTACAGTCGCCCACCTGGTCCACATACCTTCATCGCAGGAGGAGGAGGAGGAATGGAGGGGGGGGGGTTGGAGGGAGATGGAGGAACGTTGGGGGAAGGAGGAGGAGGTGTGGTAGGTGGTGGGAAGGGAGGGGCGGGGAGGATGTGTGGTAGAAGGTACAGGAGCCTGAAGACTCCAGGTTCAGGAACAGCTACTCCCCCACAGCCATCAGGCTATTAAACTCGGCTCGGACAAAACACTGAACATTAATAGCCCATAATCTGTTTATTTGCACTTTATCAGTTTATTTATTCATGTGTGTATATATTTATACAATGGTATATGGACACACTGATCTGTTCTGTATTCATGCCTACTATGTTCTGGTGTGCTAAAGCAAAGCAAGAATTTCATTGTCCTATCAGGGACACATGACAATAAACTCACTTGAACTATGAACACTGCCCCACCCGGTCCACAGAGCATCATCCACAGGTCTACACTCGCCCACCTGGTCAACATACCTTCATTCGCGGGAAGGGGGGGGGGGAGAGGAAAGGAGGGAGGGGGAAGGAGGGAGGGGGAGG
Organism: Amblyraja radiata; assembly: GCF_010909765.2. Classification (NCBI taxonomy): domain Eukaryota; kingdom Metazoa; phylum Chordata; class Chondrichthyes; order Rajiformes; family Rajidae; genus Amblyraja; species Amblyraja radiata. The sequence goes on along the minus strand of NC_045985.1, from coordinate 2,173,829 downwards.
AGGGAGAGCTAGGAACGTAGGGGGAAGGAGAGGCAGGAGAGGAGGGAGGGGGTGGGGAGGGAGGGTGGGAGGGGGGATGAGGTGGGGGAGGAGAGGGCGGGGGGAGGAAGGGAGGGGGGAGTCCAGTTCTCGGGGTCGCCGCCTTTGACTGGAGGAGATGCGATTATCTATGTCAAGATATTTACCTGATCTATTCCCCTCATGAGTTTATTCACCACTATAAGATCACCCCTCATCCTCCTGCTCTCCGGGGAATAAAGTCCTTACCTGCCCCAACCTCTCCCTGTAGCTCAGACCCTCAAGTCCTGGCAACATCCTGGTCAATCTTGTCTGCGACTTTTCCAGCTTCACGACATCTTTCCTATAACACGGTGACCGAAACTGAACACAATCCTCTAAATGTGTTCTCGCCGACGGTACATGAGCTCCCGGCGTCTGTGTTAATGCGCACAAACGCCTCTCGTTCGGGTCGCTCGGATATCAACAGTGAACGAGTGAAATGAGGTTCCGTCAGCTGGATGGAGGCGACCACCCCCCCCCCCCCCCAACGCAGGGAGTGTGTGAGTGTGTGTGTGTGAGTGTGAGGGGGGAGCGACGTTTCTCCAGCCTGTCCCCGACTCGGGAACTCCGCAGCGCTGCCGTGAGGAACAAGACCAGTCTATCCCACCCACTCCCCGCCAACCGCGTCCCCATTTACTCAACAAACAACTGGAGACATTTTGCATTGGGATCAAAATTTTATTTCATTCTTTAAATGAGCAGTAAAGCGATGGGAGGGGAGGGGGAGCTGGGAGGAGGGGAGTAGTTACAGCTGAGGCGGCTGGGCGAGGCTCACACCTGGACGAGGCTCACATCTACTTGCGCCGAGCCTGGAGCAGCACACCTGGGCGAGGCTCACACCTCATTGTCGCTGTTGAGCAGAGGGCGGAGCGTGGAGAGTTTGTGATTCCATCCGTAGGTGCTGTAGTTGGGCCACTCGTCGCCCTTGAAGGTGATGGCGCGCGGCCCGGTCTGGTTGACCCCCTGGTGGAGGATCCACACGCCCTGCTTCACTATGTCAGCCGAGACCATGTTATTCATGTCGCCTATCTTCAGGTCATTCACCTGCTCCGTCACTACGCGGACCTCGCCATCGTAGTTCACATTCTGGTATAGGTCGATCTGCGGGTTCATCAGATCCTCATTAACCAGCCGCAGCGAGCTCAGCTTCTGGTTGAAATTACAGCCCAGGGTTGCGTACGAGCCGGGCGCGAAGATAATGAACTCGAGATAATGAACTCGCCCTTGTAGTTCTTATCCGTGAAGCCGACCCAGTGGTGGCCCTCCACCCGCGCCGACTGGGCAGTGTTGTCGAATATCATCGTGGACAGGTCCGTCTCATTCCTCACAAACTGCTTGGCCTGCCCGTTGAAGTCGGGTTGGTCGTACAGGACGATTTTACTCATGGTACCCGAGGTGTCAGCGCTCCACAAGTCTCCTGTCAGAAGCTGGAGAAACGATGCGCTTCCTCGGGACTCGGCCACGCTTTTATGTTCATCTCTCACCCACGCATCAGCCGACCCATCCAATCGCTGGTCACCATCTCAGCCACGCCGATACCCCGTGCATACAAGGAACTGCAGATGCCGGTTATCAAGGAAAGGCGCAATGTGCTGGAGTGACTCACCGGGTTTCCTCTCTCCCCTCCCTCCAATAGCACTGCACATGTAGCTGCCCCTCTCCCCCGCCCTTGCACTCCCTCCAAACCCCCCCCCCCCCCGCACCCTCCCTCACAAAGCACTTGCTTTACAATCACTGCCGTCTGTTTGATCAAATAACAAGGAAAGCAAAACATGATCAAATAGATTCCAACAGCGTTTGAGGTTCCGCCGAGATCGATGATCTCCTCAACTAACTTGGATTTATGAGAACAAAACTCAAGTGATAGACGACTCAGCCGACAGATAAAAAAGGTGAGGGTTTTCCTTACATTGAGTCTTCTCTGCCACTAGTATATGTTTGTATCCAGGTGAGGGAAGAACGCTGCCGAAGCTGGGATAAATGTGAGTAACATTGTGTATGGTACGTACCTGCCTGTGGGGGTTTGTATCTCACCAGGATTTCTTATTTTGCATTGTGTATGTTACGCCGTGGATTTGATCTGGGAGGAGGGGAGGGGGCGCAGGGAGGAGGGGAGGGGGAGATGTGAGGAGGGGAGGGGGAGCAGGGAGTAGGGGAGGGGGAGCAGGGAGGAGGGGAGGGGGAGCAGGGAGGAGGGGAGGGGGGGCAGGGAGGAGGGGAGGGGGAGATGTGAGGAGGGGAGGGGGAGATTGAGTAGCTGGGACTCGATTCCTTGGAGAGCAGGAGGATGAGGGGTGATCTTACAGAGTTGGATATAATCACGAAAGGAATAGATCAGGTAGATGCACAGAGGCTCTTGCCCAGAGTAGGGGAATTGAGGACCATAAGTTCAAGGTGCAGGAAAAATATTTAATTGGAATCTGAGGGGTAACATTTTCCACACAAAGGGTGGTGGGTGTATGGAACAAGCTGCCAGAGGAGGTAGTTGAGGCTGGGACCATCCCAACGTTTAAGAGGCACTTAGACTGGTACATGGATAGGACAGGTTTGGAGGGATATGGGCCAAACGCTGGCAGGTGGGACCAGTGTAGCTGGGCATGTTGGCCGGTGTGGGTAAGTTGGGCCAAATGGCCTGTTTCCACGCTGTATCACTCTGTGTCGCTGTAACTCAGTGTCTCTGTGTCTCTGTGTCTCTCTGTGTCTCTGTGTCTCTGTGTCTCTGTGTCTCTGTGTCTCTGTGCCTCCGTGTCTATGTGTCTCTGTGTGTCTCTGTGTCTCTGTGTCCCTGTGTCCCTGTGTCCCTGTGTCCCCGTGTCCCCGTGTCCCCGTGTCCCCGTGTCCCCGTGTCCCCGTGTCCCCGTGTCCCCGTGTCCCCGTGTCCCCGTGTCTCCGTGTCCCCGTGTCCCCGTGTCCCCGTGTCCCCGTGTCCCCGTGTCCCCGTGTCCCCGTGTCCCCGTGTCTCCGTGTCCCCGTGTCTCCGTGTCTCCGTGTCCCCGTGTCCCCGTGTCCCCGTGTCCCCGTGTCTCCGTGTCCCCGTGTCCCCGTGTCCCCGTGTCCCCGTGTCCCCGTGTCCCCGTGTCCCCGTGTCTCCGTGTCCCCGTGTCTCTGTGTCCCCGTGTCCCCGTGTCCCCGTGTCCCCGTGTCCCCGTGTCCCCGTGTCTCCGTGTCTCCGTGTCCCTGTGTCCCTGTGTCCCTGTGTCCCTGTGTCCCTGTGTCTCTGTGTCCCTGTGTCCCTGTGTCCCTGTGTCTCTGTGTCCCTGTGTCCCTGTGTCCCTGTCCCTGTGTCCCTGTGTCCCTGTGTCCCTGTGTCCCTGTGTCCCTGTGTCCCTGTGTCCCTGTATCCCTGTGTCCCTGTGTCCCTGACACTCTGTGTCTCTGTGTCTCTGTGTCTCTGTGACCCTGTGTCCCTGTTTCTCTGTGTCTCTGTGTCTCTGTGTCTCTGTGTCCCTGTGTCCCTGTGTCTCTGTGTCTCTGTGTCTGTTTCTCTGTGTCCCTGTCACTCTGTGTCTCTGTGTCTCTGTGACTGTGTCCCTGACACTCTGTGACTGTGTCTCTGTGTATCTGTCACTCTGTGACCTCCTGGTCAGATCAACAAATCGTCCATAGGCCTTATAACCAAATTGATTGATTGATTGATTGATTATACCTTTAATAATCCTTTACAGGAAATTACAGTGCCACGACAGCTTCAAGACAGACATAACACCACACATTTCCTCAAATGGCTTCCATACTTAACAAGTTAAAATACAAGTTAAAATACAAGTTAAAATACAATTAATTTTTTTTTAAAAAGTGCAGTTATTTATGCGCATTATATAACCTTATAGCAGCTGGTAAACAGGACTTCCTATGTCTCTCAGTTTTGCACATTGGTGCAATCA